>NC_072797.1:25017788-25327692 GCF_028583425.1 Eublepharis macularius | reverse complement strand
CCGAACAGCGCCTTCTGCAAGTGCCACCCTGCAAATGGGCAAAATCGGCAACTGCTTGTACACATGCATTCTATGTTGTGACCCCGACTTCATGGAATGACCTGCCTGAAGAGGTCAGGAAAGCGCCCGTTCTCGGGGCTTTTTGCAAACTATGCAAAACTGAATTATTCAGGAGGGCTTTTTAAACACGAGTAATAAGGCTGTGCTGTAAGGAAGGGGTTAGGAGAGATGCTTTGACAAAAGGGATAGGGACTGTAGACTATACTACGGTGTACTGTCTATTGCTCTAAATATGGTCCTACTAGGTAATTTCTGCATTGTTTAACGTGTTGTGTCTAAATTGCTTATGTTTTATTTCAGTATGGTTTAGTTCTGTATCCGATTTCTGCTTGCTTATGCTTTGTTTCAGCATTGTTTTAGCATTGTATCAGATTTCTACTTGTTTTCAAATGCTCTGCTCTCTAATATGGTATTGCATCGCTTACTGAATGTGTCAGCTATAGATCATACTGCCTTACCCTCTGTAATCCACCTTGAGTCTCGGTGAGAACGGCAAACTATAAATAACTTTTTTTAAAAAATTCATGTATGCTAATGGGAGCCATCAGTGAAGTCTTGTTCTCCCACATCTCTGAATCCAGTGGTTCAAAAATCACAAGCATGGAGCTTATGATATACCTGTGATGGACTTCTCATTCTACACTGAATTACAGAGTATCCTGGGATTCTTATGATAACAGAATAACACACGTGGCTGCTTCCACACACGTTGGATAATCCACTTTCAATACTCTTTAGTGAACATTTGAAACTGATTTTCCATGTGTGGAACAAAAAATCCACTTCAAAAGGATTGCGAAAGTGCATTGAAAGTGCATTATTCAACATGTGTGGAAATGGCCCATGGTTCAGCAGGGGCAAGGGGTGGGGAGGGACACATAACACTATCCACAAATTACTAAGCAGATTTACAGAGCCATCCTAAGCAGATTTACACCATTCTAAGGCCATAGACTTCAATGGGCTTAGAAGGGTTCAAATCTTCTTAGGATGGCACCATTATTCCTGCTGAAGCTGAGATCAACCCCACTTAGCACATGGACAGAAATCTTATTTAGGTGAGGTCAATGTGATTGCATAAAGCTTCAGCTTGTGCAATTCTCTGCTTGACCAGTGAATGCAACAGAAATCCATTATTTGTTTAATACCAAACAGACATGCCTTTAAGACTTCACTCAACAGCCTCACATAATCAGCTAATCTATAAATATGTTACACTATATTCATGAATCTATGGCTTTTAAAACCAAGCAAGTATATGCTTGATCTTGCTGTTTGTTTTAGGTGAATTTCTTCCTTCCTTGTGGAATGCACTCAGATGATTTGATATCTTGCTACTGGAACATTTCTTGATAGAAGCTATGATACATTGATAGCAACCTGGCCACATATATCAATATACGCTGTTGGAGGAATGGAGGCAGTTTTGGTTTGGCAGAGGGTGTACCAGTTCCAGTAACTTTTTAACACCTCCATCATTTGGAAGAAATCTGCTGTTGTTGCAAAGGAAGAGCTTCTTAGAGCATCCTAGAGAATAGGATGATCTGGAGAAGACCCCTGGAATTTAGAAGGCCGTGAACACTTTGCATTACAATAATCCTAAGTATGACTTAGGCCAGATAAATTAGCAGAGCCATCTGTGGGTTTAGCTGCCACAAAACATGCCCCACCACAACTCAGGAAGAGTGAATTGTCTGAGGTTTCATTTCACTTCAGTATCTATACATGCAGAATTCATACTGCGATCCTTATGATCCTTGGAGCTTTTCGCGCTCCGCAAGTATGAGCCGGGCCACTTCTCCTGGACCCTTTCAGCTCACCGATACAGTCGTCTTCTGATGTTATATGGTTACTGCAGTCCCGAACTCCCGACCTCAAGCGATCATGCAGAGACCTCCAAGGTATTCTTGCAGCCCTGCGTCGAGTTATGTCTGGCCTTCACGACAGCAGAAGACTCATCCAGAAGAGCAGCACAGACCAAAATGGAACTTGCTGGGCCTCTGGGTGTTTCATTTGTCCCTGTGGTGCCTTGAAAGGAAACGGGGAAGAAGAGGTGGGAGAGAGGTCCTTAAATTCTGCCTTTCTCCTCGCTCGATAGCTCACCAGAAAAATATAATTAGGACAAACGATGAGCTTATACGGCACATTGCCAACTCCTAGGCTGGCTCTAGATCCACCAGATTGGGTCACTCAGGGCCATAAGCTGCAAGCCAAGGGTTTGCCCCTCTGGTCATGTGCCTCCCGCCACACCACGGCTAACTATTTGCAACGGAAGGTGAGAAAAGGAAGGTATATTACCTTTGGATGTTTAGGAAAATATTCCAACCACAGTAGGGAACCCTCCCAGTACCTTGATCGAAAAAAGCCAAAGCTTGGGGAGGTAGACCGTGGGGTTCAATCAAAACACCCGATGCATATGTCATTAGTCAATTACAACATTATATTCCACACCATATTCCACACTATTGTATGATTTCATTACACATAAATAATCATCAAGTCCACTTCCCATGTGGGTTACTGAATGAAAATCCTTAATTCTTTATCTGTCCTTTCCATTATTATTAGCTACACAAGCGTGTAGCTAATATAACTTCCAGGATACGCAAACCGTTGGCGTTCCTCCGGTGCTGCTAGGTGAAAGCAATACATCAGAGGCACATAGTGTGGAATATAATGTTGTAGAGTCCATTTTGTTGCAATATACACAGCTATGCCAGAACAGAGACAACAAAACTTCAGTAAGTCATCTTCCCAGACTCCTCTAGGATGCAAATAGCCCTTCTTCAGCACAAACCCTCCGGCATCCAAACAATTTCCCATACAGTTTATTATACTCCCCTATGGAATCAGTGAACATGGGAGAATCCCATTGGCTAGACGCTTGGAGGACTGGGCTTAATCAGACATACCCCCTCCTTGTTACTTCTCTTCACCTCCATCCACCAAGGTGAGAGGCTAACCAAGGTGAGCATCAGCCACAGCTCCTTCTTGCTGGTAGGGTGGCTAAGGTGTGGACCGCTTGCAGAATTACCACTTGTCTCCAGAGTATAAAGATCAATTCCCCTGGACAAAATGGCAGCTTAAGAGAGTGGACTGTTCGGCATCACATCCCTGCCCTCCCCAGGTTCCACCCCCAAATCTCCAGGAATTTCCCAACCCAGGACTGGCAGCTCTAGTTGCGACTCACTCACTTGCACAGGGAATACAGGGAAGCAGGTCCTTTGGGGCCCTCGTGGAAACTACTATCTAAGGGCTCTTATTCTGGACCATGTCCACCAGGTTCCTTCTCTCCTGGGTTTTGTAGAGACTTTGTAGAGAAACTTTTAGATTATTATTGAGCAAATATTACTTGATTACTGAGGCAAAAAGCAAACATGTCACTTTTCCTCATCCTGTCTGATGAACACAGCAAGGAACAAGAACAGAATCATTCCTGATTGCATCCTCTGGGAATGGCAATGGTAGCTGTATGTGTGTAAGCAGGGCTCATTTGGAGGCAGAATGTGCCGGAACAGCATTCCGGTAGATCTGAAAAGAGGTCATGTGGGTTTTGGCCCCACCCACGTGATTCCTTTTCCTCCTGGCTGTCCTCGTCTTTAGCAGCAGGCTCTGCTGTTTTATTTTCATTTGTGACTCATAAGAGAGAGGGGGAGAGAGAGAGAAAATGAGTGAGTGAGTGAGTGAGTGAGTGCAAGCCGAGTGGGGCTGGGCTCCAAAGGAACGTAAGCTGCTTTGAATTCATTCTATTCTGCTGCTTGCTTTATTTTCATTTGTGACTTGTGAGAGAGAGGGAGAGAGAAAATGAGTGAATGAGTGCCTGCTGGGTGGGGCTGGACTCCAAAGGAGGGTAAGCTGCTTTGAATTCATTCTGCTGCTTTATTTTCATTTGTCACTTGTGAGATAGAGTGAGTGCATGTGTGCGTGCAAGCAAGCAGGGCTGGCTCTCCAGAGGAGGGTAAACTGCTTTGAGTTCATTCTGCTTTAAGGAAATACCTGGAGATTTTGGGGGAAAGGGGCCTGAGGGGTGGATGGTGCCTTCTGACCCACTTCCGATGATGTCAGGGGGCACACCCCCTGCTAATGCTAATGAGATATACTAATGAGATATGCTAATGAGATATACTAATGAGTTCCTGCAGTTCTCTTTCTAGGAAATGACCCCTGTGTGTAAGGGTGGCGTGGTGGCTAGATTTCTGGACTTGTACCATATAGTCCTGGGTTCAAATCTCTGCTCTGTCATGAAGCCTGCCTGGCATTTGGCAGGCTGCTTTCTGTCTCAGTTTAATTTGCTTCCACTAGTGATTTTCTAATAGTGGCCATTTGCACAAGCTGTTAAAGAGACAGCCCACTCACTGAACTCTGGCTTTTTTTTCACTCACTTCATACGTCTCCGATTTCAAAGCAGAAGCATGCAGTTTGGCTTCCGTTTTTTCAGTGTCTTTTAGCTGGCACAAGAAAGTGTGGGAGATTCTGTTCTCAGAAAAGATGCTGAAGAAACGGAAGCCAAACTGCCTGCTTCCCCTTTGAAATTGGAGACGTATGGAGTGAGTGAAAAAAAAATGCCAGAGTTCAGTGAGTGGATTGTCTCTTTAACAGCATGTGGAAACGACCAGTGTAATCCTGTGCAGAGTTACTGCAGTCCAGGGCTGGATTGAGTGGAGGGCAGGGGGGTAGTATGCCCCCGGCACTGTCAAGGAAGGGGTGCCAGGCGCAGCTGCCAGCTGCTGGGAGTGCGCGGGTGGCAGCGCGGGCAGCCTCCCAGCCCCCCACACTGCCTTTTGCCTGCCCCGCAAGATAGGGGGCGGCCAGCTTGCCCGCACCATTTGCGTGCCCTGCAGGACAGGGGGTGATCGGCTTGCCGCACAACCCCTGTCCTACGAGGCAGGCAAAAGGCAGCGTGGGGGGCTGGGAGGCCACCCGCACCATTCACCTGCCCCACAGGACAGGGAGTGGCCGCCCGCCCTCTGTCCTGTGGGGCAGGTGAATGGCACGGGCGGCTTCCCAGCCCCCCACGCTGCCTCTGCCAACATCTCAGCACAGCAGGGCACCCAGCTTGCCATGTGGGTGGCACGCTCCGCCCTGCGTGTTGATGTCACGGAAGTGACATCATTACACAGCATCGGGAGCATGCATGTGCACTGTGCGTGTGTGCATGGGGCCAGACTTGGGTTGCTCTGGGTGCCAGCAACCCTAGATCCTAGATCCAGCCCTGCTCCAGTCACGGAGTAACTCTTCATATGATAGCATTGCAAGTGAATTAAAAGAAGTGTGAAGGACACACTTGGTGTTCTTGTGACTCTTAGTGGATTGAGAGCCCTGCTTATGAAGTATATGGCCTAATTGAGCTTGGTGAACATGAAGGTTCCATTACTCTTGTGCTAAAATCATTTAAAATTCATTAAAGGGGAACGTGCCTTGGAACAGAACAGGACGGAAGGGAGGGGGAGGCTCACCCTGGTCAAGGAAAGGAAAATGCAGTCCTAAATAGAGCTATACCATTCTAAACCTTTTGGAATCAATAGGCTTATAAAGGTGTAACTCTGCTTTGGATGGCAGTGTTTGGAAAGTGCAAAAGGACAGTGCATACCAGTTGCCTCACCCTATCATGTAATTCCCCTTCATGTTTAATGACTAGCTCAGGTTGCTGCTGAGCTACGGGTTTAATTCAAACAGCTGTATCCGCTTCTTTGGCAGACTCCATTGGCAGTTGAATGGCAGATCCGGAACTGCCTCTGGTGAAGGCCCACAGGCTGGCAGCTTTGCATTTCTTCTACTGAGGAGAAGTTCTGCCTGGTTATATACATGCAAATCCCACAGTGCGATGCTGACATAAGCCCGTTCATAGAGTAGGAGCGGGAGTGGTTGAGTTCGCGAATGTTCTAGAATCAGATTAGCTGGCACATCAAAGAGAGTGGAAAGATTAGTTCTTATTTCAAGAGTGCAGAGAAATCCCAGTGTATGTGTTTCACAGTTAAGATAGAGACTGCTTCCATGTAACCATGACTCTCCGTGTAGCTTTCACGGAATTTGCAGAGGAATTTGCCGTGGCATCAGAGCATCTACATGGCAGTTTCCCCTGCACTTTCCTTGCTTATTTATTTATTTATTTATTTATTTATTTATTTATTTATTTATTTATTTATTTATTTATTTATTTATTTATTTATTTATTTATTTATTTAATTTGTACCCTGCCTTTCTCCTGACAGGGACCCAAAGAAGCTCACATCACTCCCCACTCATCCATTTTATCCCCACAACAAGCCTCTGAGGTAGTTCAGGTTGAGAAGTTGTGTGAATGGCCCAGGGTTACCCAGAGAGCTTCCATGACAGTGGGGATTCAACTCTGGGACTCCCAGATCCTTTTCCGACACTTTAACCACTACACCAAGTCCCCATGGCTGCCATTTCCCTTCCCTGTTTTACCAGATAGTTTGGGGAGCTTTTCAAAAAAAATTGCTATTGAAGTACCGCTATAGCTCTATCTACCTATCTCTCTATTTATCATCCGTCTGTCTGTCTTGTGTGTGTGTGTGTTATGCGTTGTCAAGTCACTTCTGACTTATGATGGCCCTATAGCTGATGCCCTCCAAAATGCCCTATCATGGACAACCTTGGTCAAGTCTTGCTAACTGAAGGCTTTGGCTTCTTTTATTGAGTCAATCCATCTCGTGTTGGATTTCCCTCTTTTCCTGTCTTTCTTGGTTCCTTCAAATTTACAGCTTTCATTTTGTTTGAACAAGTAAGTCTCTAACCCTTTCTTTTGGGAAGATATACCTTTCCCTTTATATCTCTGCAATGAAAGGGGCTAGGGACTTTTATTGAAAGCTGGGAATTTGGAAGAGTTGAAGACAAAACATTATAATGTTATAACACTATAGTGATATGCCAGTTGCCAGTTTATATATAAAAAGCCTGAAAAAGCTGTTCAGTGACATGGTGGCTGTTAGGGGAGGGACTGAGTCAAGGAAAATTGTGCTGATGTGGCAGAGATAAATATCCATACATGAACATGGCATATGGACTTTGACTGTCATCATTATTAGATGATCTTACCAAAACAGGTTTGGGGAAAGATTTCAGCAAAGTGGGAAGAAATGCAAAGGGGGGTGATGAGAGGATGACACATGGGTTCTCCACAACCCCCCACTCTGGCTTGAAGTCAAATGAGAGTAAACTCTCCATAGAGAAGCAGCCATTAAACTTCATTCCAGAACACAGTTAGGTGTTTTTAATGACACTGGGTTTGAAGGCCTAGGCTTACCTACTGCTGTAATATCTGATACTGCAAACTTCGTAACTTAATAATGCCACAAGGACAATGGAACAATTTGGATGGAACAATATACTCCTCTTACTGCATCTACAACTAAATTCAAAATGGTTGATGTGTTAGATTTCAGATCTCTGCTCGTGTTCTTTAAAATTTCTTCCCACAGTCTCCGAAAAACATTTCCCCAAACATTTTACAATGTTTTGATTCTTGCAGTTGTGACACCTATTTTGGACAGAAAAGATAACTTTGTATCTCAGAGTTTTCGATTGCACTACCTCTTTTATGTGCTCACAGGCAACTGCACATTACACAGCCCTTGGATTGGGTCTGGGACGGATTCACTCCAAGGAGGTGTGCTGTGAGTTCCCCACTGGAAACACCCAGGCACACAGGGGCCTTATCCAGATTGGGACCTTGGTGCACAATGGAGAGGGTACACAAGCCAGTTTGGTGTAGTGGTTAAGAGCGGCAGGACTCTAATCTGGAGGACCAGGTTTGATTCCCCTCTCCTCCACTTGAAGCCAGCTGGGTGACCTTGGGTCAGTCACAGCTTCTAGAAGCTCTCTCAGCCCCACTCACCTCAAAGGGTGTTTGTAGTGGGGATAATAATGACATGCCTTGTAAACTGCTCTGAGTGGGTATTAAGTTGTCCTGAAGGGTGGTATATAAATCACATGTTATTATTATTATAATATTATTATTCCTTCCACATCATTCTCCTGATTTTAAACTGTCATAGGGAGGGCTGCTATTTGCCCCATTGGGGTATTCATGAGTACTGATGGGGAACACATAGGCTTCATCAATGGGGTAAACAACCTCATTTCAGATTAGGATAACAGCATGGGAGGAAGGCTTAAGACCTGAATCAGACCCTTGTATGCCTGGAAGTTGGTGACCTTGCATAGCAATATTTTGTAGTTCAGTAGGATAAGATACTAGAGCTGTGGGGTTGAATTTATTAAGGAGTTAGATTAACTAAAAATGGGCAGAAGATGCATATTATTTTAATACAGGTAGGTTAGAAGAAGCATTCCTTTCTCGCTCATAGGAGAGGCATTCTTTTCTCTCACATAGGAGAGGCATTCCTTTTTCTCACATCCTCTCTCTTGCATACAGGAGACAATCCAACACTCCTCTAGAGCTTGGAGGTGACATCAGGAGAAGGCTTTGGTCTCCGTGCCCTGTTCGTTGGCCCTCCAACTGGTTGGCTGCCGTGTGAAACAGGATGCTGGACTAGACGGACCACTGGCCTGATCCAACAGGGCTCTTCTTAAGTTCTTAGAATGCCTACTCTAAAACCAAAGCATACTTTTTTTGTTTTTAGAATGATTGTTTTTATTCGCAGGCAAACCTCATTGATAAGTGTGGTTTATCGACCACACTTATGATCAATCAACTAAGATCTTTTTAATCAAATGCCTGTTCTATAAGATACAGGCCTGGGTTATCTTCTCAGAATTCTCTTTGCTAATCTTTCTGTCACACCATTGGAAATAATGTCACGAGGAAACAATGGACTTGATGTAATGTGAACTAAGTCCCAATCTTTTGCAAACATTCTAAGCAAGACTGAAGGGCGTTGTCACTCACAATCTCTTTTGGTATGCCATACCTTGCAAATACAGATTGGCAGCGTTTGTTTACTGATTTACTTGTGATGTCTTCAGGCAAACATACATCCCTAGGTTTGGAATATTAATCAACCTGAAGAAGATAAACTTTTTCTTGAAATTTAAAGCAATCAGTTTCTCTTTACCTATCTTATTTTTATCCTACCCTTCCTACAAGAAGCTCAAGGCAGTGCACATAGGATTCCCTACCTGGATTTTATCATCACAACAACCCTGTAATATGTGAGAGGTGGAAGACTGACTTCCCCAAGATTAAACCAGTATGCATTGCTGATGGATTCCCCAAGTGTCATGGAAGAGTAGAAGTTCAAACCTGGGTATAATCCAGCACAGGTTGTCACACTTCTCTAGGCACTGTGTTTCTGCCCCTGTTTTCCTATTTAAAGTTGCAACAACCACAGACAGTGGGGTGGATCCAACTATCCCCTGAGTAGCCTTCCGCCGACTTAAGTGCCTCGTCCTTTGACTTCAGTGGCTCTCCGTCCAATGGAAATTGGAAAAAGCCTCAGATTGAAGGAAGACTCAAACTTGAGCCAAAAAGAAAGGTTGGGTATAAAAAATATGAATGAATAAATGAATGAACGGTGCTGCTGCTCTTTTTGCAGAGTTCCTAGCCACTTTCCCGTTCCTGCAGGTGTACTGTGCAGTAGGTATTCTGAAACTGATTCTAATGATTGGTGGTCTGTTTCCACGGTCATTCTTTCCCCAATATTGAATGAGTGAGATTTATTTATTTGCTTGCTTCATTTATAGCCCGCCTGCTTCACCAATAGGGACCCAAAGGAGCTTACATCATTCTCCTCTTCTCCATTGTATCCCCAAAACAGTTCTACAAGGTAGGGCAGGTTGAAAGGGAGTGACTGGCACGACAATGCCCAGCAAGCTTCCATGGCAGAGTGTAAGCTGATACTTTAACCACTATACACCACTGCTTCTCTTGGCATCATGCTAGCCACAGAAAGCCAGAGCTTTGCACACGGGAAAACATATCACTAAAGGACTGTCTAGTGTAGCTCAGCTGACTTTAGTGCCCTCGAAGGTGATGTATGAATTGCACCTGAATTGTAGCTTTTGCTCGGGTGCTTATTCACGATATAGTCCTGCCCAAAGCATTTAGGACTAGGCAAGAGCAAGCACCCTTAATCGAAGCCTCTTTCTTTATTGCATCTTAGGGCTCTTTCATATGATGCAAGAAGAAACAAAGTAAGTCATGAAAGTAGGGTTGTTGTTTTTTTAGTTACAGCAAATTCTTGAAAAGGGCCAACTCCTGCCCTTCTCCCATGAGGAGATGTGTGAAGTGTTTCCTCACCTGTCACTCTGACATTTTGCTTATTATTGTGGGTTCACCTGCCATTCACACTCCTGTTTCCATTTCGTCTGATGCTCAGACTAGCCCACAGCTGCTCATGGGTAAGTTTTAAAAAGACCTTTTTATTGATGGACAGTTCCTCATTGTGAACTGAGATTGCACATGCAGTGACTGTCACTGTCCAAAGGGTTATATATTCATTTACTCTTGACAAAGAAAGCTTTTATGACTTGCCAGGCAGTGAGCATTTCTCCATCAGCAGTGCATACTGGTTTAAACTGTTGTGACTGCTTTAGCCCAAGGATCGTTGTTTGGCCACATTGCTGAGACTGCTGCTATCCATTAAAGACTTGTAGTCCTTGGGCTTTCTAAGGGGGGGGGGGAGGAAGGCCACCTCAGTCCCTTGAAGTTTTGTAAGATAGATATACCTCACATGGCTAGAAAGATAAGCAAGGATTTGCATTTGTTATCGAATCTCAGGGTAACAAGTATAGCTTATCACCTCAGCTTAGGTATATCTATATAAAGGCTTGTTTGACTGGGATTTTTAGATGTGTCAGCTGTATTAGCCTGGCTTGTCTATTTTTGTCTCTCCATAAAAGAAGAAACGTTTGTTCATTGGAGGATGGGGAAAATGGCATGTCTTGATCTGTTGACTGCCACCCCTTTCCTCCTCCTCTTTCAACTTTCTCATCCCTCAGGGCTTATTTTTGGGTGGTAGCGTTTTGTGTTAATGAACATGCAGCGGGAGATAGGAAGTCTGAGAATCCCGAGGCACGGCTGGAAGGCACACGACATGAAACATGAAATTATGATTTTTTAGGTGCCTGCAAGCTTTTCCGTTAATGTCCCCTATCCGCTTCCCATGACACTTCTTTGGCTTGTCTCCTGTTCCTTCCCCACACCCTAATTCCTGGGAACGCAGCTATGGGGATAAAAATATGCCTGCTGCCTGCAGGTAGGAAGGGAGAGGCTAAGCAAGCCTGAATTTGTTTACCTGCTTTTTGGCACCTTTATCTTACCTAAAGAAAAAATTAAATTAACCACCCAGCCACAGTTTTCATCATAAACTTGTCTCTGCAGTAATTCTGTAAAATCTTTTTGTGAATCTGTTCCCTCTGACTTGGTGTGTCTCCTTTGCTCTACGTATTAAAGCAGAAGGCGAAATGGTATTTGTAATACAGGTGAGCTATCTGGACAATGGGTCTCTTTATCTTTGCATCACAAACAGATCAAAGCAACTGGGAGACCCCAGTTTGAATCCCCACTCTGCCATGAAAGCTTGCTGGGTGACCTTGGGACAGTCGCAGACTCTCAGTCTAAACTACCTCACAGGGTCGTTGTGAGGGTAAAATGAACGAGGGGAGAACGATGTGAGCAGTTTGGGGTTCCCATTGGGGAGAAAGGGTATAAAAATATATAAATAATCACATTACAGTAGGGAGAGGAAGGAATCCACTTTTGAGAGTGGGTGTGCAAGTGGATGGTGCGGGATTCTTGCAAACTTAGGTTCTTTTTTTGTCAGGATGCCCACAGCTAGGAGGAGACAACAGCAAGTATAAAATTCCTCTTGTGTTGCTGTCACATTGGCTCCATCCAAGCCAGCTGCGCAAAAAGGTGATTCATGTGCCGCCCAACTTGGATCCTGCTGGGGCAGCAGCAACATGAGAGGAGACCCATGCCTTCTCTTATGTCGTTGCCGCCTTGAATCTGTTCAACCCTTCCCCTGTAGCCCATCTCACACCCTGCAGGGATTCCCTGAGAGAAGGGCACAGGGTGGTTCAGTAATTCTGCAACTGAGCCCACTAGAAGGCAAGCTGTGGAGTTTTAGGGAGAGATGTCATAGGGTTGCCAGCTCTGGCTTGGGAAATTTATGGAGATTGGGGGCAGCATTTGGGAAGGCAGAGTTTGGGGAGGGAGCTCAATGGAAATGTGATGTCACTATAGAACTTGTGTTGCTTCTAGACTTTATGGTATACTGTAGAGTTCATGCTCCAAAGCTGCCATTTTATCCACGGGAACTGAGTCAGGTCCAACCTGGAAGCTGGTTTCTGTAGGGATCTGGCAGGTTCATAGCTGACTTAGCATCCCTCACTTGCATATCCCTTTGTTTTAAAAATCCGGCCTCCCCCCACTCCTGCTTTAAATGTGATCGTGGCAGATGCCCATTTATGGATATGGTCTGCTGCAATGTGAAATACTCTTAGAGTTAGGGATGCTACTGAATTCCTCATCCCCACTGTATTGATTCAAAAATCCGAATGTTCATTTTACTTTTCTCTCTTCTGAGTCCAACATGTCATCTTTCTTTCCATGCCATTTTCTATATCCTTATTGTGGGGAGTGGCCCATACATTTCCATATTCTTTTCCAAAGATCAAATGTGCGTTTGTTTTTCTAAGTATTCCTCCTGTCTCTACAATTCTAGAATCTCTCTGTCTTCTGGATCACAGCTTGTCCTCAAGACAACTTCCCTGTTATCCAAAACATGATTATGTAGCACACTTTGGCAGCTGCTGAGGTGATAACAGAGAAAAGGCAGATTTTTCACACAGCTAAGCATGCGCACACAGTTGCAAATACTTCCCCACCTCTTGGCAGCCTCCAGTTCCCTCTTAGGAGTTGGCTAAGCTCCTTCCTCTTGGAAACCAGCTGCATCTGAAACAATTGTCCGATATGCTTAGCAGGTGTTGGCAGTACCATCAGAAGTTACAGGTGTGGGAGAGACTGAACAGCTGGCTGGTCTTCATCATATCAGAAGCAGCTTTCGTAAAAATGTCCCTTCAGTCTGGGCAGATCCATATGGGTTAATAAAAGCACCCGGTTGTCCCTGAGCATGGATGCAAGTGAGATTCCCACCCCCCCTTCCCAGTGTCAGATTTTTTTGTGTCTGCATACCTATTCGTCCATCCCTATCAACAGATCTCTTGTAAAAATAGAAGGCAAAAAGCTCAGAGTGATACGGGTATAAGTTATTGTATAAATATTAAAATTAATAAAAAGCCTGTCGCAAGGAAGGTTTTCCATGACTTCAATCTTGGCTTTGTTTGCATTTCCCTGTCATAACATTTTTGCTCTCTCCTTTTTAAAAGAAGGGAACATCAGATTGGATCCACTGGCTTCCTGCTGCTAAGTGGGAGTCTTCCTCTAACAAAAGGAGCCATTGGATCTAAGCTGTGGTTTCCTGTTATTGGTCCATCGCTTTTGTTATTTGGGTCTAGTGCGTGCATCTTCTGGTTGCAGTGGAAGATGGTTCCAAACTTTTAGGGGCTGGAAGTAAGGAGGAGTGTAGGATAGAATAATTGGCAACTTTGTTATCCTTTGGTATGTCTCGAACTTCAAGTTGAAAAGCAAACGTGAATAAATAAGGCTGTCAGATGAAAAGTTCCATCTTCTTTTGGCAAGAAGATTTTGAAAAGGGAAGTGTGATGTGGCATGGGGGGAAAGCCTCTCTTACCTAGGGCCAAGCTACAAGTGACAAATGACGCTTGAACGGCAAGTGAACAGACTCACATGTATTCCTCCCTGTTCACTTGTGCTCCACTTGCACTCCATGTGATCAAGTGGAGCACAAGTGGAGTGCAAGTGAACAGGGAGGAATATATGTGAGTCTGTTCACTTGCCGTTCAAGTGTCATTCGTCACTTGTAGCTTGGCCCCTAGTCTCCCGAACTTTGTGATAAACTCATAGTTGCACACATTCATAGACCAGTAAGGAACCAGCGTAATATCAACATGTGTTTCATGTAGTTGCCCTTAGTTCCAGATGGCATCACAGGATAGTCTTCTACCCATGGCACAGTCAGACATTTGATTCTAGAGACTCAGGCTACTATAATCTTGCCCTAATGAAAACATAGCAAGTTTCACTTGGGGGAGAGTGGAAGAAGGGGCCCAGCAGTTTTTGTTGGCTGGACATGGAGTCTGGATCTGGATGGAGGAGACCAGGAGAGCTTCTGAGAAGAGAAAGTGAAAGGACGGCAATAAGGGGAAGAGAGGAGAAAAGTTCTTAAGGCTTAGATGTGATTTTAGCTTCTTCAGACCCGCGACTTAGCGTTATGTAGGTTGGTAAATCACTAATCATTGATGACCTCATATAAACAACAACAGCTGTTGTTGCTGTTATTGAATAGAAGCTTGATATGGGAAATAACTGGGGCAACTACTTAACAGCAGTGAAACAAAACGATTGCAATGGATGACAGTCCTTCAGTGGTGATGTCTTTCTCCACTGATTTTTTTGGAACATGGAATTGGCCTCCGTGATGTAGGATGTCTGTCCCTGTTTGTAAACTATTTACTGGAAGTTTATATAACAATAACAAACCTTGGAAAACTTGGATTAGAAAGGAGCATCCAATTTTGTTTTGTGGTGTGTCTTTTTCTTAAAATGTGTTTGTTACTGCCGAGAAAAATCGAAACCTGAGGGGGAAAAAATCAAGCCTGAATGTTTATCAACAGCTCTGAAACTCCATCCGTTTTCTTCAAAACCAGTTCTGAGTTATGAATTGGAATCAGAAAAAAAAGACTATAAATTAACGTTTCTTCCTGAATTGCCTTGGACATGTTTTGAAAAAAACAGCTGCTCATGGAAAGGGAGATGGGATTGGAATGGAAGACTGTTTCTAGGGGGATAGGAAAATATTTAAAGTACATCAGAAGTTTCCCAATAACTTTTCTGATTTTTGTTTTGGGACTTTTTGGATCATTAGCTTCTGGAGTTCGCATGGACATTTTTGTGGTGTCCCACAAGGAACATTAAACACCCCCACCAAATCAATTTTTTATTAGTAACCCGTTAAAAGCTTTTTTAAAAAAAAAATTCAAAAGAAACTGCAAACATGAATGTTCAACAAGGGTTGAGGTTAACTTTCGGACATGGAATGTGAAGTCCATCAAGTGTTGGATTGATTTACAGGGGTCAAGACAACCAATATAGCCAGCAAGAGACATCACATCAGAAGTTCCAAGTAGCATAAGGAGGATTTTTAGGAGGATTTGGGAGTGGGTAAGTCTAATGGGATGTCTGCTGACTCTGCCAGCATAGCCTACCCCTACACAGAGAGATCTTATGCAAGACCTCTGGGATATGGTGGGATCTAGAAGTCTTCACAAGGCAAAGAGTGAGATGTGGTTGGAGGCAGGATCATGATCTTCAGAAAGAAAAAAAACACACATGGGCCGTTTCCAGATGGCTTACCTGAAGCCGCTCCATGCTGCAATGTTGTGGATCGTGCCAAAGAAAACGTGAAATATCGCGTTTTCTCACGCGAGTTTTGCACGATGGCGTGCAAAACTCGCGTGAGAAAACGCGATATTTCGCGTTTTCCCCGGCACGATCCACAACATTGCGGGATGGAGCAGCTTCAGGAAACGGCCATGGATTGCGAAAGAACATGCTGATTGTCATACTTATGGGCAACATTCCTGAAAAGGACCGAGAAGGGGTGGGGATCTATGTTTTTCCTCAGTAAATGTTTTGTTTGACATTTACCACACCAAGCAAATCTACTGAAAACGAGTTGTACCTGATGGGGCAAATATCAGTTGTCATCATGGATCCAAGCAAAAAACTCATCTTCTGCAAACCATAACTTACTTCATGGTTATTTTATTATCTCAAAAAAACACAGCAAAGGATTTGATTGATTCCTGTTAAAACAGCAGCATTGGCCTGCCAATTGTGACCTCATCAGTATGAACTGATATGTTTTTTTTTAAAAAAGATTGCAAAGTGTTTTCCCTTTCTTCAGGCTATTGGTATCTCAGGCCTTTATCATTAAGAATGGAGAATTCTGAATGGGGAATACTCGCAGATTCCTTCAACCTTGGATTAACTTCTTGAACAAGTTATTTCCAGGTAAGTGAGGTTGGAGAGAGGCAATCCATCTTCCGAGCACTGAAAGCAGTAGGGTCTTTTCTTTTCTTTGGTGTGCACATGTATTCCTTTGTTCTACAATCATTGCTGATGAAATAGATTTTGGAGGTCTATAAAAACCTGCAAATGTTTCTAGGCATTGGCTTGTTGGTTTTGTTGTGAGTCCCCTCAAGCTGGTCTCTGGTGGGGTGGCATGCATATATTCTAAATAAATAAGTAACAAGGAGATTGTCAAAAACCATCTTGCAGTGTGAATAAGTAACAGAAAACAAAAGAAACCATTGTTTGTGGTATATTGGAACTAAGTCATGAAATCTCTATTGCTTCCTTTCATTCTTTGATATGAAGAGATTGGCTCATTGTTGCCGATATCCTTTGCTAATCTAGTAGGAGACTGCAGGTAGTTGCATTAGTCCACAGAAGAACCAAAAGTTGTGTAACTTTTTCGTAGTTGATAGGGCCTGCCAAAATATCCTTTTTGTGAACCCTTTGCCTGGTCCTAATAAAAAGTATTCATGATTTACGGTTTTGGGTCGATCCGGTAGGACAAGCTGTTCCACACTACATATTGTGTGGGGGCACCACAGCCTTCAGATGTATCCAGCTGCCACCTGGGCCAAAACACAGCACGGCACTTTACGCTCCAAGCAATTTTGCTGTTTTTTGGCCATTCTTGTATGAATTCCCAGCATGCTCAAAGAGAGTTAAGATTTCTCTTGCTGTGTCACTCCTCTAGGCAACTCCTCCATCAATCCATCCTCTGATTTCTCCGGTTGTTCTTATCACAGTGCCTGAGGATTGATTACACATATCTTTCATCTACTCTAATGGGAGTTATGTGCGTAAGTCCCTTTAATCAACACAAGGCTATCAATATAGCCTGTAATTTGGACCTGGTGGATGTTCTTGTTTATACTCAGCGTCATCCGAGATATCGATCTATGGTTTACCCTTTAAAGAGTAATACTTTTTTTTTTTAGAAAATGGAGAAGTTATAAAAACCTGCTGAAGAATAATATCACTTGACTTCCTCTTTATAGCAATAGGCACAGATAAGGAGACTGCTGTTTTAAGCTTTCAGGGTATGATAAATCTGGCTTTTCCTAAGGGCAGTTTATTACTTTTGACAGTTCCCTGGAAAATACACAAGGCAATTGTATTGGTTATGGCATTAACACATGGATCACTTACTATATTCCTTCACCAGAGATGATCGTTGTGAACAAACCAGTGACAAACTGCAGGCTGGAAAATCCAAGGTACTTTATCATTAACAACACAAGAGATTTTCAGGTTTGAGAGTGATGTGACTTTTTTATAGTCATCTGCACAATGTAATGTCCATTAAACAAATGTCAAGGTGCATAGCCAACAAATTAAAACGGCACTCTAGGGAAACCACCTACCTAGTTGTGCTAGGCACAGAATCTTTATATAGCACAGATATATTATGACTTATATCTTATTCGCACATGGCTGGATATCATGTTATTATAATCAATCACCTCCTGGATTTTCCAGGGCAGACCTGGGAACAGTCTATTTTTAGAATTGTCCCAAAGTTGGAACATAGATGTACAAATAGTATTTTTGTTCCTTGTGTCTGATAGACTTACCTTTGTTGATTGGCATGGGTTGTAGGTTCCATATCTCTCCAATCTTATTCCATCTACTCTAGTTCTCAATTAGCTTCTAGGCCCAATTCAAGGTGCTGCTATTGACCTTTAAAACCCTATCCAGAGACTAGCATACCTTAAGGACCTCCCTCTTCTATATGAACCCACTTGTCCATGTTTGGAGGCCTTGCTTTGGGTGCCCCTACCACCTAAAGCTAGATGGGTGGAAACTATGGAAAGGGCCTTCTGGATCACAGCGCTAAAATGCTGAAGCTCCCTTCCCCAGGAGATTTGTCTGTCTCCCTCTGTCAGGTCTTCGGCCACTGTTTTGTTTGGCGCAGCCCCAGTAAACTCTTATTGGCCCTGCATCATGGTTCTGTGTATGTGTTTGTGTGTCTATATGTTTTTGTTATATTTATACATGCATTTAAAATGTTACTGAAATATTTTAAATGTGTTAATGTCTGATGTTTGGCACTGTGGGGTGCTATTTCGATGGAAAGGCAAGATATAGACAGACAGACAGACAGACAGACAGAAGAAAAATTGTACAGTAATTTAGAACCAAATCCCTTGGAACATTAACAGAGCATAGAGAGTGAAGGGAAGTTATTGTTTAGATTCTGTAGAAAGTATATACTGATGGAATAGATTTCTGTTACTTGCACAAGCCTTCTCTTCCACCCCCTGCCTTCTGCAAAATGTCCCCCCACCCGAAATGCTGCTCCTGGTGGACAGGGAACCCCCAGGAACAACCTGTGGTAAGAGTCAGAGGTCTGTAGTGGTAGGAGGGGAGAATTGCAGAAGGTGTTCCCCCTTCCATTAGCAGAAATTTTCCACTGGATCCAACCTGAAATCATACTCTTCTCCTCCTGTGAGGTAGGTTAAGTTGAAAGTGTGTGACCGGACCAAGGTCGCCCAGCGAGCCTCCATGTCAGAGCAGGGATTCAAACTTTGGTTTCCCAAATCATAATCCACAACTCTAACAATACTGTCTCTATTCCTTTTGGATATGTTAAAAGTCAGTGCAAAAAATGGAGTGTTGAGGCAATATCTCTATCTAGCCCACTTCTGCTCTATGTTTCCATTTCAATAAAAAATGTGTTGAAATTTAAATCTAATAATATCTCTAACAGCACAGGCTGGATTACATCGACTTCTTCTCTACTCCTCCTTTCCTAATCTATCAACCTCCAGGGCATAGAACTTTACACCAGTGCAGCCTTGGACCTTCTTGATTATGTTTGCACAACACTTGCACAGGTTTCAAGGTCATGGGAGCAATTGTCAATTTGCTTGCTAAGCTGGGCTTAGCATCACTTTTTGTTGGAAATAAAGTTAAGATTCTTGTTCATATTGTGAAGACAGCATGCCCTCTTTGGTGGATATCCTGCCAAAACTTAAAAGCTTCTGGCTGTAAGGTGAGACTATGAGGCTTTCATTAAAGTCCTGAAGCCAATAGGGAAAAAATGGCTCTGATGTCAATGGAATGAGGCAGATCATTAACATTTCACACATTTGAGGCTGACATCTTTTTTGGGCAATGGCTTTGTTGTTCTCCAGTCTTTGTTTTCAGGAATTTTGAGATTTTTTCTTTCCAAGTCTCCAAAAAATTTTTTTGCCAAACTTTTCCTTCCTTCCTTCCTTCCTTCCTTCCTTCCTTCCTTCCTTCCTTCCTTCCTTCCTTCCTTCCTTCCTTCCTTCCGTCCTTCCTTCCTTCCTTCCTTCCTTCCTTCCTTCCTTCCGTCCGTCCATCTGTCTGAGTCCTGTGTTGCCCCACTTAGGGGAATATGCTTGAGTGGATGATAGGTGGAAGCACCCAGAACATTCTGGAAGAGTGGAAGTGCTAGCTCTTCTTTCCCTGTGTACTAGTGTTCCATTCAAGGGGAGAGGACTCACCTCTCATCCTCAGAGATCAGCAGCAAAAAAAGGCCCTTCTGTATCTCCAGAGCTGTGTGGATGCTAGTTATTTTTTCAATCATTTCCATCATTCTCCTCCTCTTGGAGGTTTTTCTAAAAATCATCTTTTTAAAAATTCATTTTTCTCATCTAGTATTTTTGGGACACTTTTAGTGATTTCCCCCCTCCCTGCCCATGGCGAGTAAAGCCCTTTTCATAAAGTTTCAACTGTGGCAGCAAAGATTTTCATAGTTTCAGCCACATGAGCTTAGGCAAAGGCTACACTGGGGATACCATTAAGCAATGCTCAAACCTTACCAAACAAGTGCCTTAGTCACAAGATCGGTTCCTCCAGGCCGTGACAGAAAAGGACTTTCCAGGCCTAGATGATAAGTTTCAGACAGGTCACATGACTTCTGCGTCTCCAGCCGGTGCTGCTTCTTTCTTAAGTTTTCAATCTTTGCAGTGAAATTGGATACTATGCTCTAAATATGCCTCAAGGACACTTTGCCGTCTCTTGACAGGAAGCTGTGGTGAATGAATTTTTAGTCCTAGTATTATTGTACAAGATGGTTTATTTGTGGGCTGTCCAAAGTGGCTTCAGATAAATAATAACATAACCAGCTTGGACTAGAGCATGCTCCAGATGTTTCAGCAACCCACTAATCTTCCCCACTGTGCAAAAAACGTCACCCACACTACAAATACTACAGCTTCCCCAACATCTGGCCACCCACCTTCTCATTTTGCTGCAGCTCTGGTTAAGAATAAGGCAAGCACTTCTCATCTTCTCGTAAAGGGCACCAGGTGTCCTCAGACATGACCTACAATCACACTGGAAGATCTTTTAGATATCAAGGGGAAAAAAGAACAGCTTTATTTTCCCCTTGTTTAAATACACACACACACACACAATCAGCCAATTTATCATAGTCACTGATGAAGAAGGTCCAAGAACTGTTTAGATTCAAGGAGAGCGGCTGGTGGTTTTACAGGAATAAGTTTGCAATGTTTCGTTTGCCAAATGGCACGAAAGCCATTCTTCTGTCGTTTATTTACCATCGGATTAGGAATTGTGTTTATTCCCTGACATTCTGTTTGTATCACTTTCCATCATTGTGGCATTCGTTTAGCTGCAGCTCAATCAGTGATGGGGATATTATTGCTTAAAAACTTGGGGGAAAGAGTTCGATTGATTCCTAGAAAGTGATGTCGTCAGAAGCACATTGACTATTTATACATTTATATTTGTTAAAATACTTATATTGACCATTCCTTATGACTCGTGATGCACATGGAGGCCGGTAACCCAACTAGACGAACTTTCAATCGGCCCAGAGACAACCATTGCTTGTTTCATTACTTAGGTGTGATTGGGTAATGGCCAATATATTATATATGTGACAAACTTTGACTCACACTGTTGTTGTTCCTCATATTCCTATGTGCCTACTGTATTCCATTTTAATTTGAGACCTCTGCTTTATTTATAAGAGAAAAACTGAGGTTTGTCTTGCCTAAAGGCTCCAGTTTCTGTTTTAGCACGAATGGTAGTTGTATACAGAAGCAGCCTAAGCCATTGAGCCGCTCACGGGCTTGCCTAGGGTACACCTGGATTCTTCAAGAACTCAATAGACAAGAGAATTTGGCATCTCCATTGCAGGACACGCTAGAGTGGTTACTGTGAGATGGATGCATGTCATGTGTATTTGCATATGGGAAGCTCTCTGCCCACTAATCTCAACAACACCAGAGGCATCTTTCTACAAACAAGTTTAAGGGCACTAAATTTGTATGTCCTAATGTGACCTCTTCAATTTGTTATTCCAGCTGGTGGCTGAGGTAGCAAAGGGGGAGGAGGCAGTGGGTCTAAGATGATGTCAACCTCATGGTCAGAAAGGTTTCTTTCCCAACTAACCCTGGTAAACTTCGCTGTATCTCTTTAGTGAGTGTAGGAATCCTGGCCCCAGCTATCATACACCAGAGCCTAATTTGGCTGAAGTGCTGTCTCTTTGTCTCAGGGTCAAGCTAGATGTGCAGGTTTTTAAAGAGTTGGGACTGGGTTCCCAAGACCCAACTTGAGTTCCCTGCAGCCACACAGCAGCTTTGAGGAATGGCTGCTAAAATATAAAGAAGAGTCCAAATGGCCTCAGAATGTCTCTGGGGGAGGCTCCTCCCTTCCCACTCAAGCCATTTCCTCATGTCAAGATAACAGGGGAGGGAGGTCCCCCCCTGCTTTTTCTGCTCCATATAGAGTATTCTTTGCACACAAAGCAGTAAAAACAGGGAGAAAACTCCCCTAGTGCTATTTTGATGGGGGGGGGGAATGGCTTGAGGGGTGAGCCCCTCTTCCCCCCGCAGAGGCATTTTATGGCTGTTTAGTTTCTCCTTTTATTTTTTAACAGCCATTTACTTTTAAACTGCTGTATGGCTGTGGAAACCTGAGTGGGTCCGGGGAACTCATACGCAACTCTTTAAAAACGTGCATGTCTAGAGATACCCTCAGATAGAGAAGGGCAGGGTTGGGTACCACCTTAATCCACTTCCTCTCCTCTAGTTCTAGTCCCTTCTGAGCTGGGAGCCAGAGCTGATCTGTCCTCTTCGGCATTCTCTGTCAAACTTTTTGAAGGCCCTAGCCAGGCCTGGGACACTCCCAGTGACCTCCCTTTACCCAGATGCCTTAGAGGGTGTGGCCCAGCCTGGGAAGCACCAATAGTGCCTCCTGAGCAATTTTTGCCCTGTTACTCCCTTTTCTTACCCTCAAGGTAGAGCTTCCCAACGGCTGATTGTCAGACAGCTGGCTGTCAAAGGAACAGCTGCCAGTGGATGCAGGATTCTTAAAGGCATTTGCGGACCTTTATGAGGTGCTTTGGTAACCCCATTGGGCCCAGTGGATGCCAGATTTGTCCCTGTGGGGGGCTGAGAAGGAGGGGGGTTGTGTTGTCTCCACCACTCCATGAAACTGAGGAACACACTTTAAAAAGGACTTGGAGCAGAGACCTAAACAAATTGACGGGTTGTAGGATTTGGTGAGGGATCACACCGTATCCTCTCACAGCGGTCAGCAGCAGGTTACAGGGTTCTGGTTTACCTATCCTTGAATATGTTTGGGGGTTCTATTTTATTCCTTAGTTTACACATATGTAAGGAGTGGGACTGTGGCTCAATGGCAGAGTATCTTAGCCTGCAGAAGATTCTAGATTGTATCTTTAGCATCTACAGTTAAAAGGATTGGGTAGGAAGTGATGTGAAAGACCTCTTGCTGAGATCTTGGAAAGTAACTGCCAGACAGAGTAGACAATATTGACTTCGATAGAACAATGTTCTGACTCAGTATAAGGCAGCTTCATGTATCCATGTGTACCTTTATTACCAATTTTCTTTAATCGGCCACTGAGTGATGAGATTTACAGAGTATTGTTTCCCCATCTTCAGAAAGTGGCCTTGTCTCAAATGCCTAACACCCGTATTCTATTGTTGGTCATATTCTTAAGCATTCTATAAACAGAATGGATTTTCTGCGGAGGGCCATGGCTCAGTGGTACCTGCTTGGCATGCAGAAGGTTGCAGGTTCAATCCGCAGCAACTCCAGTTAAAAGGATCAGGTGGGAGGTGATGTGAAAGATCTCTGCCCGAGACCCTGGAGAGTCACTGACTTTGATGAACTAATAGGATATGGCGGCTTCATGTTTTCGTACGAACTTTGTGCCCGGTGTGTTCTGCGTTGCAAAGACACAAGACCCAGTATGAGACCAGCTGATTTTTTAATATGTAAAAAGTGCCGTCATCTAGTTACCGTCAAAGTTCAAGCTGGTGGGAAACAGCATTCGAAGAAGCAAGATGAAGCCAAGCCACAAATAACCCTGTGAGTCTGAGATTCCTCTGAGCCCATAAGTTATTAACGAAAGAATATCCCCAGTGAGAAATCATAGACGGGAAAAAGTGGATGAGATCAGATGGGCGAACCGCAAGGCGGGGGGGGGGGGGGAAGCCCAGACAATGAGGTGCTAGTTGTGCGGTCTCAGAAAGGTACCATGGTAGACGTGTGATGCTTTGGGGCACAGCCCATGCTTGATGGTGAAAAAGAATGTCTATAGAAGAATATAACCTCAGGAATGCCGTAAGTAGGAGTTATTTTGGGTTCAGAGTAAAATGGACATGAGAATGAAAAGAACTTAGAGAAAAAATACCAAGTGAATTAGTAAATTAATATGGCCCATTCTGGTACTAGAATGATAGAGCAGAAGGCACTTTGCCAGCTATTGTCAAAAATCTACATAGTATCAGAGAAAATGGAGGGCTGTAGCCAAAGTTCAGAGTTTTTAAGTTGCATTGCTTTAAATGGAAGAGCCTTAAGAATGTACATGGGGTTGCAGCTCTAAGCTGCCAGTGCAAACAATCACATTCTTGCTGATCCATAAGCACACTGACCAGATGTTTTCTATAGCTAAATTTCCAGAAACATTTTCTTCACCATAATCTGGGAGTTAATGAACTTTAACTGCTCTCTGCTTCCCCCACTTAAGTGATTTGTCCTTACTTCCCAACTTCTCTTACCTTTATTCCCCAAGGGAATAAAGTGAAAGAATATCTCACCAGCTGTGGAGTGACTGCATCAAAATCAAGAATCTCCTGAACTCAGGAAAAAGCCTTAATTCTGGTTTAATTTGACACCAACTCATAAGTTTGCAAAATGATGAGTATTGACAAAGTAGAGTTTTTAAACTTAGAAATTGCATTTGATAAATCCAAAGTGGATGTTCGGGATACGAAACTTATGTGTGTTCTCTCTCACTATGGGGAAAGCACTGAAATTGGTACTGAATGCAGAATACGGCAAAAGAATGCCAAAAGATCACAACTGTTGTTGGTAGAGATGATCAATGTTACAAATGGAACAATTGTTTCTTTCATTCCAAGAACTGTTTTGCATGAAAAAGGAAATGGCTATTAAGAACCTGATCCAAAGATCATATAAGCCAATGGAAAGAATCCCATTGTTTCCAAACCATTTTGGATTTATCCCTTTAATAATAGAAAGAAGGTTATTCTTGGATGACTTTTGAGGAAACACTTTCATTAGATGACACTCTCGCCAACCACAGAGATAATTTGGCATGAATCATTATCCTCTTGGCAATCTAAATAGGGAAGAGAATTCTGACCTGTTCTTCATCCATAAAATCAGCTTTTGGGGTGTTGCAACCAATCTGTATAGTTTCAATTCAAACAGCACAAATCTAATAACTTGATAGGGACATGTGAATGACAGATATTTATTTGGCTGAATTATATCAGTGATTCCAATGGCAATGTAGCTTGTCAACACTTGCCAAATACCATTTGCAACATAGTCCTCAAAGGGTAAGTTTTCTTTCTAAGACTAACAAGATATATATGTTGTAGAACATACTGTTGTATAACACATTATATTCAAACAAATGAGTTGTGGTTGGGTTTGGGGCAGATTATCCTTTATATCAAATCTTCATTAAACTGTCTTATCATGCTATGTTCATTCACCCTTATTTCATTCATGAATTCTTTGGTTTAGAGAATGGGGTGTGTGCTGCTGCTGGCAGATGTGCATAATGAAGACACATAATTGGCCATCAAATAGCTAAAATATTATATTGGAAAACTGTTTTAAAACAATTTATTCTACATATTGAAATCAATTGTTCCCTCCTCCCAGAGAACCCTGAGATCTGTGTAATTCTGTGAGAAACCAATTAAGAAAAACAATTGTGAATAGGGGTGCCAGGTCCCCTGACCCACCAGGTGGGAGGTTGGAGGCCCGGGACCTACTCTTTTAGGTCTCCTCTTGCACGTGCATGGAGCATGTGCATGCTCCCAGTCCATGCGATGATGTCACTTCCAGGAAGTGACATCATCACGTGGGTCATGTGCTAGCCTGGGAGCGCTCCTGTGCTCTGCAGGGGGCTGAATCAGCCTAAATTCAGCCACTGAGAATCTGGCCCAAATCAGGCTGCTGCAGCACACAGGAGCATGCTGTGCTGCCCAGGAGTGTGCTCCAGGAGGTGCGTCCCCCCCTACCAGCCAGGTATGTGGGGGCGGGTGGTGAAGGGTGTGAGCAGGGGATCCCCTGCCCCCAGCTGGGGACTGGCATCCCTAATTGTGAAAGCTTACTACATTATCCAATTCAACTACAAGAAATCATTTAATAAAGCATTTAATTCAAAACTCTGTTTCATTTTTTTTGTACCATATATACAGAAAATGCACATATGTGAAGATATTCTTTAAGTCAACCTCCAAAACAATGTGAAAATCGATGTATTGTCGAAGGCTTTCACGGCCGGAGAACGATGGTTGTTGGGGGTTTTCCGGGCTGTCTTGCCGTGGTCTTGGCATTGTAGTTCCTGACGTTTCGCCAGCAGCTGTGGCTGGCATCTTCAGAGGTGTAGCACCAAAAGACAGAGATCTCTCAGTGTCACAGTGTGGAAAAGATGTAGGTCATTGTATCTACTCAGGAGGGGTGGGGTTGAGCTGAGTCATTCTGTAAGAGTTTCCCAGGGTGTGGAATGCTAATGGCGGGAGGCTTCACTGTATCCCGAGGCGGGATATCCCACAGGAAAAGTGTTTTTGCCATATATCAAAGGAATTACTGATCAGATGGGAAAGCTTATGAAAAAGCATAACCTTCAAGCAGTATTCAGACCCACCCGAAAAATACAACAGATGCTACGATCAGCAAAAGACAGCAGAGATCCCCTCACCTCTGCAGGAGTATACCGTATACCCTGCAGCTGTGGACAAGTTTACATCGGGACCACAAAGCGTAGCATCCAGACAAGAATAAAAGAACATGAAAGACACTGCAGACTTGGACAGCCTGAAAAATCAGCAGTGGCTGAACATAGCCTAACTCAAACAGGGCACAGTATCTTATTCCAGGACACCAAAATACTGGACAACACTTCCAACTACTTTGTCAGACTGCACAGGGAAGCCATTGAAATTCACAAGCATAAGCAAAACTTCAACAGGAAAGAAGAAACCTTAAGAATGAACAGAGCATGGGCTCCAGTTCTGAAAAACACCAGGCCAACAAAACACTCCACACCCGACAATAGCCCTGCAGAGAAGATTAGCACATCAAGCACCAATCCATATGCAAAAGAACCGCCTCGGGATACAGTGAAGCCTCCCGCCATTAGCATTCCACACCCTGGGAAACTCTTACAGAATGACTCAGCTCAACCCCACCCCTCCTGAGTAGATACAATGACCTACATCTTTTCCACACTGTGACACTGAGAGATCTCTGTCTTTTGGTGCTACACCTCTGAAGATGCCAGCCACAGCTGCTGGCGAAACGTCAGGAACTACAATGCCAAGACCACGGCAAGACAGCCCGGAAAACCCCCAACAACCAATGTGAAAATCATTTTCAACAGATCATTCTGTAACCATAAAGTGCTAGTACTTACAACATTCTACATATATATTTCATAAATACATTACATCAATACCTCAATAAATAGTTGAATATTGCACTAGTCCATATGTTGTCACAGTCACAAGGTACAGAACAGCATACTGAGGAATACACGTATTAGAGATCCATTTTCCCTTCAGTCTATTCAGAGGATCATACCTAATTCCAATTCCAAATCCAGAGTCACTGTTGTGTGCTTTAAAGTTGATTAATTCTTTCTTTATAGAGCAAAGAAATCAATCTAATGAGACTAGTTTAAAGGTCATCTGGTGTATCTTACCCTAGATGACCCAGGGAAATAATACCAATATTGCTCAAACTCTTAGAAAGACATTGTTGCAATGCTCCTGTATGAGGATGAGGGAATTCAGTGAGAAAGGCTATAAAACTCTAGTGGAAAATTCTCTGTGCCTGTACACAGGGCTCATTTTGAGGGGGAACGCACAGGAATGTAGTTCTGGCAGTTCCCTAAAGAGGTCACATGACAGGTGGTCCCGCCCATCTGACTCTCAGCCATTTTGGGCCTGTCTTGGCCTGGATTGGGGCCAAAATGGCCCGGGTAGAGCCTCTGACAGGTGGTGGATCACTTTCCCACTCAGCAGCAGCCCGATCCTGACCATTTTGGGCCCCCTTTCAGCCATTTTCAGCCCCTTTTTGCCATTTGGGGCCCAATTTTGGCCCTGAATGGCCAGGATTGGGTCCAAAACAGCCAGGATAGGTGATGTTAGGGGGTGTGGCATCTGCAGATCAGGTATGCTAATAACACACTTCTAGTGATGTCAAGGGGCGTGGTATATGCTAATGAGTTGTGCTAATGATTTATGCTGAGTTCCTCCAGCTCTTTTTCTACGAAATGACCCCTGCCTGTACGAATTGAGGAAACTGTGACAGTTAAATTGATACAAGGTTTTAGAGTATGACCCACTCTTCCTTTGGCCTTGTACAGCCTCTGACAAGGCTAAGAACTCTTTAGATTTATCCAATCCCATTCCTCAGATCTCTTGCTGGATTTAATCTCTTCACTCCCGTCCCTGCATATTGCAAAATGTAGATACACATATATGTTCCTAACCATTCTTTGAAATTGGTGGGAAAGTATTTCTTCATATCATACCTTTAGGATTGTGCCAGCCTGCAAATGAGTGAGATCAACAACGGCATGCGTTCTCTGTGGTGGCCCCGCTCTAGGCAATGGCCTGCCTGTGGAGGTCAGGAAGGCTCCCACACTTCTGTGACTCCACAAACTGTGTAAAACAGTGTTGAGAAGGGCATTTCTATAAAAGGAATAAAGCTGTAGTATAATGCAATGGACGGTGCTTTTATAAAGGGAACAGGATTGCAGTATATTCCTCTGTTTCCTATATACGCTATTTTTCCTTACTGCATTTTTCTGCTTTTGTAATTCATTTTTTTGCATTGTTTACAGAGTTGCCACCCTCCAGGTGGGACCAGGAGTTCCCCCAGAATTACAACTGATTTCTAGATTACAGAGAGCCGTTGCCCTGGGGGAACTGGCAGTTTCAGAGGGTAAACTTTACGGAATCCCATCCCCACTGAGTTTCCTCCCCTTCCCAAACTGTGCCTTCTCCACCCTCCACAAACTGTGGCACCACCCCAATATCTCCAGGAATGTCCCAAGCTGGAGTTGGCAACCATATTCATGATCTATTTTGTCTGAAACTTTTTTGTCTCACACTTTTTTGTTCTAATTTTTTGTGATCCTAGACTTATTGCGATATTTGTTGGATTTCTTGTGATGTTTGATTGCATCGTCTCACCACGTTGAGTCTCAGCAAGGAAGGTGGGCTACAAATAAACTAAATACATTTATACTGTGGGCATGGCCTTTTTGTATTGGAGATTAGTGATGTGCAATAGCTTGTTAGTTTTTTTTAACTTACCTTCAGTCATTGTCTTTGTACAGTGCAGTTGTACATGCTAACAACTTGACCGACAATGTTGTTTTTCAGCCAGAATCAATTTATGGTACTACTTCAATAGTCTTTAATTTATATTATAGCCCCCCCTTCAATAGTTTTAATTTATATTATAGCCCTCCAATACTTACGTTCTTTCCCATGCAAGTGGCATATCTTTAAAGTGATTCCATAGATCGGGGGTCCCCAGTCTTGTTCTACTTGAGGGCACTTTAGAAATTTTGAGAATAAGGACTGGGTCCCACCATCAAGTGATTGCCACGAGAGTGTGGAGGCAAATCACAGAATGTGGGGAGGTTCCAAGCCAAGAACCCTATTGTGATGAACAGGGATTTTTTTCTGGGAAAAGAGGTGGTGGAACTCAGTGGGTTGCCCTTGGAGAAAATGGTCACATGGCTGGTGGCCCCGCCCCCTGATCTCCAGACAGAGGGGAGTTTAGATTGCCCTCTGCGCCGCTCAGCAGCATGGAGAGCAATCTAAACTCCCCTCTGTCTGGAGATTAGGGGGCAGGGCCACCAGCCATGTGACCATTTTCAAGAGGTTCTGGAACTCCGTTCCACCATGTTCCCGCTGAAAAAAAGCCCTGGTGATGAAGGTAGATGTTTCTGAGCGGATGCTCCCTGAAAATACCAAGGTGATGCCTTCTGGGTTCTTGAAGGTTGAGAAATGCCAGGATAGGCTCTTTGCTTTGGAGAAAGATGCTTTTTCAAAGAAGAAAATGAGTGCCAGAAAAGCCATTGGTGGGTGTCATGGCATCTATGGGACATCACTGTCATAGATGCTTCACAGGTGTTGCTACTGAATTTGCACTATAATAAATATTTCAGCTGGACATTTTGTCAATTGGGCAGAGGTATGCTGCTCGTTTTTGGAATACACGTGGTACCAAATTCCATTTTCAGACCAAAAACCACCTACATCTTGTTAGTTTATTTATTTATCTTATTTAGAGAATTGATATGCTGCCTGTACAGACACCTGTCAAGGAATCTTATAAGTAAAAGCAATACCATAAGAATATAACTTATCAATATTAAAAACAAGTCATTAAATCCATCATTGTGACATGGGACAATCTCCAGGTTGTGGTGGTCACTGCTTGTGCAATTTCCGACTGCTGCTCTATGAACTGCTACCATCTGATCAATTAACATTTCTTCCCATTGTCCCTTTTAGTTTAGTAACATTTCTTTTTTGTATCATGATTTCCACTACATCATTTCCAGCCCATTAGCTGAAAAGCAGGATGTTTGATTTCTGGGTTGCAACAAGCAGCATTAAGGGAACCACACTCCTCAAATGGATGGTGACCTTTTGGCTTTCTCCCAACAGCATACATTATGTCTATGAGTCACTTCAAGTATGGAGTGGTCTAATTGTAAACTGCCTAGAATGACACACAGGCACAGCAGGATAAAATAGACAAGAAATGCGCATGGAATCTTCTGCTACAAGAGTCCTCCTGATTCCATATTCTAAATTAGTTTTGGGGGCAATCCTCAGTAGAGTTACAACTTCTAAGTCAACTGAAGTCTATGGACTTAGGAGGGGATAGTTCTGTTTAGGATTGGAACTGTCGTGCCAGAATCTGGGGCCGTTCCATCCCGTTTTAGCAATTGCTTTGCACAGTCAATCTCAACAGAGGGAACATGGCAAAGTTACAACAATGACGTCTGGCGTGCTTCATTCTACATTTTCTGTTTGTATCTGTCCTCTTGCAGTACAGTCTATCTCTTTGAACTGACTATGTTGCTTCTTTGTGTAGTTTGTGTAGTCACAGGTTCAAATTAGAGTTGCCAGCTCCCTGGCAGGGTCAGGGGATCACCTACTTGTGCCTCTTGTTCCCTACCATCGCTTGGTGGGAGAAAAAATATAAAATTTCGTAAATGCCCTGCTTCAGAAATCACCAAGAAGCTTTTATCCGATGTAACGCCACAGTTTTCATGTGTGTGTGCGCCAGATTCCTTGTTGTAGCACATAGAATCCGCAGAGGATGACTACAGAAGGTATTGGATATATAAGAGTTTCCCATGTGGCTTATGTTTTATTTGTTCATCTTAAGCTTGCCTTTTAAATTTTATACTACAGAGCCAGTTTGGTGTAGAAAGCCAGTTTGGTGTAGTGGTTAAGAATGCGGGACTCTAACCTGGAGAACCGGGTTTGATTCCTCACTCCTCCACTTCAAGCCAGCTGGGTGACCTTGGGTCAGTCACAGCTTCTATGAGCTCTCTCAGCCCCACCCACCTCACAGGGTGTTTTGTTGTGGGAATAATAATGACATACTTTGTAAACTGCTCTGAGTGGGTGTTAAGTCATCTTGAAGGGCGGTATATAAATCGAATGTTATCATTATAATATTATTATTTTGTATTTATTCCTGTAAACCTATTTGAGTTCACACATGGATGCATGAAATAAGAGTCCTTGAAGGCTTATGTTTTACATGTCTAATCTGAGCCTCATTTTAAATGTATAATCTTTTAATACGCATTTCTGTAAACTTATTTAGGCTGATATGTGCTGGTTATGAAGTATAATAAAAACTGATGAAAAAAATAAAATGGATGTTGGGTCGATGCTGTGACATTTCTTTTGGGGGGACCTGGAAATGATATCAGTCCTCTCTAGCAATATTAGGAAACTCTTTTTGGTCGTTCCTAAACAGATGTGACATCACTTCCAGGTTTTCCCAGAAGTGACATCTTACCAGTGGCTGCTGCCCAGTGTCTCCCCTTCCCCAACACTGGCAAGTCCTGACAGCAGGTGGTGATGTGGTCAGGGTCTACCATGTGGCTTCCTTAGAAACATACGTGCTCATAATCGTGGAGTCACTGCTTGCTGGGAGCTGTAATTAAGAAGTGAGGAAGCTGGAAGAACAAGAAGTGGAAAGGAACAATAATTGTCTGGGCCTAGGTAGAGTGACAGAACTGTGAAGCTCTTGGACAATTTTTGCTGTTCAAGCCTAGGCAGAGTTACTCCAGTCTAAGCCTATTGAAACAAATAGGTCAATTTTGTAAGCAAGCTTTTTTGCAACTTTAACAGTTACTTGACACAAAATGGTCAAATTGTCACACATTTTTTATTGTGCCACAGCACAGAGTTCGCCCTCCAAAGTGGCTGTTATCTTCAAGGGAACTGATCTATGTAGTCTCAAGTAGAGATGGGCACAAACAGAAAAAAACCCGAACATGATGATTGTTGTTTGTTGCCATCCATGAACAGGGACGCACAAACAACCATGAACATGGCCCTGTTCATGAACATGTTTGTGGTTGGCTGTTCGTGGGGGCCAGCTGGCTCTCCTCCAGCCATCATCCAAGTCAAGATCCCTACTACACCACTCCCAGAAACCTGACCTGAGCAGGCAGCAGGAAAGGTACCAATAATAAATAATAGCTTGACCCGGAGCCTGGCAGAGGCCTGGAACTTGAAGGGGTAGATCCCTATCCCACCACACCCAAAGACGCTCCAGTGCAGTGGTTGGACATTCCCTTTGGCATACACTTGTAGATGTGCAGAGATCTAGGCACCTCTAATTCAGTTCAGGAAGGACAGGGGACAAGAGCAGCATAGGCAGTTCTTCCCACTCCCACATGTTCAATGAACATGTGAGGGCTTGGAGGTAATTTGGGCGTTTGTCTGCTTAATGACCAGCAACTCGACCTTACTTCTAGTAAACTGAAGCTATTGTTATTCTAGATTGGGATTTCCAGCTGCCAGAAAGTTTACTGAGTCAAGCTGGTGATAGTTTGTTTTGGACATCACAATTGTTGTTTCAGCTTGCACAGGAACAATTTAATAAAAGAGATCACCTTACGGACTCTTTTATTCCCTGGTTTCAATTCAGCAACTGCCAACTGCGCCAAAGTCAAATGGCCTATAGACCAGCAAAGAAGAGATGTTTCAGCAAGTTTGGGACGAGGAGCGTTGGATGCCACATTGGATAGCAAGTTGCAACGCCAAGTTATGATGAGTTTGGGCTGACTTCCTCTTCTTTGGTTATCCTAGGGAATGCCATGATGAGCTATGATTTAGTGAGTAGCCAAGAGGAGATCCACAGTGTTTCACTTTGGAAGCTTTCTGTGATGGGAGCTGGGGTGAGGGACGGTCCTGGAAAGGAGGATAGAAATAAAATCAATATTTATTTGTTTATTTTAAAATGCTTCCATCACATCTTCTCCACCCACGCACCCACCCACCAACCAACCAGTTCCTTATGGCCAAAGTCTGTGGATCATCACAATTGCTATCAGGAATAAATTTTCTGATAGGTTAGACTGTGAGTGACTTTTGTTGCAATCTTAAGCAGAGTTACATACTTCTAAATCCATTGAAGACAATGAGCCCAGTATGGTGTAACCCTGCTTAGCATTGCACTGCCAGTTTGGGTTTCTTTTTCATTATTTTTTTTTCCTTCAGCACATGGTTGGCTCCTTTGCATAAAATATTTGGAGCTATATATCCACTAACCATCATTTAAAGTGCTATATCCTAGACTGGAGTAGGTTAATCCAAACAGATGCTGGTGTTTGGATAGTCCTTGCATCCATGTAGGCTAAGTGTGAGGCTGGTGCCCTGGGCAAGGAATACACAACACACAATTGTTGGATGTAAATGGGCCACAAATTTATTGATTACAGCCATCAGAGCATTGGAATGGCATAGGGGCAATGAATCTATTGCATCTAATGCCCCTCCGGTGCTTGATGGGATGCATTAACCTGCCTGCCTATTGGACACTGCAGGATGGCAGGAGATATAGCACCTGTCCAGGCAGGCCCTGGCAATCCCTGGCACCCAGTATGAAGCCTGCAATGACCATCCCAGGCATGTATCCTTCAGCTTCCCCCAGATCCCTTAAGGGGATCCTAATAAAAAAGAGGGAGATGAGTTGCTATGGCTGCTAGTCCCTCAGTGGGGTATCCCCCACTCCCAACCTCTGCCCCCCACTGCTGGCGGGGGTTACGCCCTGGAAACAGACCCGAGAGGCAAAAAACCTCCAAGGCCAGCATGCAGTGGGCGTGATAATGTAATTTCCTCAACTGATGTTATTGAGCCCGGCGGGAGCATGCTTTGCACGTGAGAGAGAAGATTGGCCATGGTAAGTGCCAGGTCCCCCCTCCCACCAGGAGGGTAAAGAGACCTGGCGACTCTATGAGCAGCCTAGCTAGCATGATTCACACCAGTAGATTTGGCCCCATGCCCTGAAACCACCCCACCAAGTTGTGACAAGAATCCTCAACAGCTGCTAGCACCTAGGGAGGGAGGGAAGGAAGGATGGAGGGAAAAATATCTGTCCTCCTTCACTGCTGTCCAGGAATGGTGGTGACAACCACAAGGGGCAGATGGTGTGATACCAAGCCCCTCCTGTGCTCCTCCTAAGGTTGCCAGGTCCCCCAGTGGGTGCAGGGGGTCCCCTGCTCCCACCCTCTGCTCCCCGTCACCATTCACCTGGCTGGTGGGGGGGAAAGGCATAGGAACAGTCCCCCCGGGCATGCTCCCAGGGCAGCACAATGACATTACTCCTGTGATGGGAGCTGATTTTGAGCCTCAAATGGGCTGAATTGGACCAGTTCGGGGACCAAATCAGCCCAGCGTGAAGCGTGTGCATGATCCCAGGCCTGCGTGATGACATCACTTCCTGGAAGAGAAAAAAGGTGAGGGAGGGTAAGGGACCCTGGTGACCCTTTCCACCGCCCTGGCAGTCTTGGCTTCTGCTCCTGCCAGGTGGCTTGCCCTTTGCCCCTGTCTTGTCTCCTGGCTGCAATGCAGCTTGTTGGTAATTCTGCAAGCCTCCTTCAGTAAGACAGGTGGGGAAAGAGGATTGGTCTCTTCCTGTTCTGAATGTGGGATTTCTTCATTCTAAAAATCGAAACACTGGTGGGCAAGGTTGTCTTCTTTCAAAATAAGATAGAATACCCTGCATTTTTGTGGCCATGCCTATTGCATAAAGGCATATGCTTTTTCTTTTTCTTTTTTTAAACTGTGGAAACCTTCCTGGTCTCAGGAGGACTGATGCCATCAATCATACCTTGCCTGGCGTTACAAGGCAGGCTTTACAATGCAATTCAATGCATGTATCCTCAGAAGCAAGTCCCCATTTGTTCAAGGAAGTTTACTTCTGGGTAAATATGCATAGGACTACAGACATATGCAATCTCACCCTAGAAACCTTAACTGAATTTAAATATAAGCTTCCTGAAAGGAGCACTGGGAATTGTAGTTTTATAAAGAGCAATGGGAATTTTTACTAGACTTTTGTAGACTAATCATGGGCTGCTTCCACACACGTTGGATAATCCACTTTCAATACTCTTTAGTGAACATTTGAAACTGATTTTCCATGTGCGGAACAAAAAATCCACTTCAAAAGGATTGTGAAAGTGCATTGAAAGTGCATTATTCAACGTGTGTGGAAATGGCCACGGTGCTGTTCAGAGTTGTTTGAGAAAGTGAGGGATGGCAACCAATTTATTTCCATGTGATGCATGGACTCAAGAAAGCTTGAAAGAAGAAATAGGTCAAAATATTTTGATGCAGGCCATGGCGCATTGTTGGCTTGTTTTGTTAGGATTTCTAAGTTTACCAAGAAAATATGTGAATTGGTCACACTTTGTCCACATCCTGGTAAATGTTGACATTGGCCAGTAAGCCATGGCTGATGGTCGTATTCTTTATATGTACTGGTAAACGCTCAAACAGGGCTGTCATCTTTTGTTCTTTAATGTTCTGGCATCCATCTTTAAATTTATCATGGTTCAGTAGAACTGCTGACACAAAAATTAAGCTGTTCCCTAAACTCAGTTTTTGACGTTCAAATCATTCCTATATCTATTTGAGATAAATGACCCGGAATATGCAAAAGGTGAAAAAATATTTTATTTGAGATGGTGAAAATACCAGATGCAACACAAAACCAAGCTCAAAAGAAGAGGGGAGGATTGCAGTTCAAGGGGTTCCAGTATTTAAAAACATAGACTACAAGCTGTATCAACTTCACCAAATGACTAATCTATCTGAACTCCCAGATCAACATTGCATACAGATAGAAGTGACAGAAGTTCAAGAAATCCCAGGTAATAGACTCTCTGTCTCAAATGGCTGCTAAACACTCAACAAGCCTTTGACAATCTCTTGTGGGGGAAATACCTAGAGCCCCTGTCCACTCATGGTCCCTCCCCTGATAGAGGGGGAAAGTAGAGGAAGAGCTAGTGGGCTAGAAACCAACCAAACTGTACATTACTGTTGGTCATACTCAGAATAGAAGTTGGTCACTTTATCCTCAGTGATGATGAAATGGTTTTAGTAATTGACTCAAACTTTTAAAAATACAGATTTTCATTGGTAAGTAGACATGAGCACGACGGACCCCCTCCCCGAACACCCTGTTCGTCGTTCAGTGCCATCCACGAACAACGAACAACAAACAATGAACATGGACGAACATGAACTCTTCCCAGATGTTTGTTGTTCGTTGTTTGTGGGGGCCAGAACAACCTCCTCCAACCCCCCCCCACTTAGCCCCCCTCCCCTCAAACCCACTTACCTGGCCCTTTAAAGATCCCTTTAAAGTATCAGCTGGCAGGCAGCAGGGGGGGGATTCCCCCCTGCTGCCCGCCAGCTGATACTTTAAGGGGTCCTTTCCTGCCACGAGTAAGTGGCAGGGTCCTTTAAACACCCCACAAACTGACCTTCCCAATGTCCAATACCCACCAAATTTGCGTGGGACAAAGTCCTCGCTGTCGTCTGAAGACCCCCTTCGAGTTTCAGAAAGATTGCACCCCAGGAAAGGCATGATCCACGGGTCTCCCCACTGGCTGTCATTTTCTCTTCACAGTGGCAAAAACAGGACTCTGCTGGAAGTACTTTGAAGGGTTAAAGCCAGAAGGAAAGCCAGAAGGAGTTCAGACAAAGTTCAGTCCCTCCCTGCCTCCGGTTGCCAAGGGGATTGATTGCAGCAGGTGCCAGACTCTTTGCAACAATGAGGCTTGCAAGGACCACCTGTTCATTTAGGATGGGGCCTCACAAACAGCTTGTTAGAGAACAGCAGATTAGGCTGTTTGTGGGTTTTTTTCTGTTCGTAATGCTCTTCGTGCCCATGTCTATTGGTAAGACAATATTCTGGCTCCTGATTGGGACAATTGATTGTCTAGAATGTATTGTTTTGTCCAATTTCTATTGTTGCTCTCACTGAGAACCATCCTTGGAAACTCTTAGGAAGTGAAATCAAAAAGAGTCCAGTAGCACCTTTAAGACTAACCAATTTTATTGTAGCATAAGCTTTCGAGAATCAAGTTCTCTTCGTCAGATGCATGGTCTCTGTACCATGCATCTGACGAAGAGAACTTGATTCTCAAAAGCTTATGCTACAATAAAATTGGTTAGTCTTAAAGGTGCAACTGGACTCTCTTTGATTTTGCTACCACAGACTAACACGGCTAACTCCTCTGCATCTTAGGAAGTGCTGTTTTGTTTTTCAGAGCTTTTAATGGGGAATAGATTGCAGGCATTTTATTAGATTTTGCTAGGCTGGGGAGGATTTGATTGTTGTTTTTAATTATGTATTGTAAGCTGCCTTAAAGTATATGGAAATGCAGGATATAAATGTTTAAAACAAAAGAGCAAACATAAATGAGACCTTTAGTAAAAGCAGATCATGAATCCAGCATTTGTGAGAGAAAGACTCTGGCCTGACCTTTGGAAGAAAAGACAGTTTTGACGTGTGAGCAACATACCAATTTGCCAAGTAATTTTTCCCAAACACCCCAATCATTAGAAAGCGGAAAGAGAGCACCATGCAGCTGCTTTCCCTACTAGCTGCCTTCCTCAGTGGAGATTCTCAGCGTGTGAATATGTATGAGCAAAATATTTTAATGAGGGGCATTGAATGATATATAAATATTTTGGGAGGACAAGTTCTAAATTATCTTTTGAGTGCTTTCCTTAGTGTTTACTTCTTACAATCGGTGAGTCACTGGTGATTCGAGCTGACAGGTGGTTGACCATCATCAAGTCAGTGCTTTATAGAAAGGACCAAGGATTAGTACTTTCTATCTCAGCTGAAAATACTTCAGTGTACTATCAGTGAAACCACACACATTTTCATGGCTTTCTGACAATGGGCCAGAAACTCCAGCTGGGGAACAGTAAAATTTCTGGCAACCTAATTCTCAGACAGCAGCTATTACCAAGTTTATTTGGGGCATTTCCAACTCGACTTAATAAATGTTGGCATTTATCCATCAGTCCAATGACTGAGTAAGCCAGTCCTGGTTCGGGAGGGGGGATTGTTCAAGCTGGCCTTTGATCGTACCCTGTAACTGCACCCTAATCTAGCCCAGTTCATGTCCCCAGTAGGTGCACTGAACAAATCAGAGAGGTATAATTCAAATCAAGGAGATATAGTTCAGGCTCTCATACAGTGTTGTTGTATCCCAGCATACTTTTGAAAAATGAAAATCGGAACACTCTAGTGTATGTGTGTGTAGCACCCTTATCTTCACATCAAGGATCACTGCCAAAGGTCCTATACGCTCATTAATGTGCCGAGGTAGGCTTTTCACTGCCATAGGTCCATTGAATTAAATGAATGCATGTCTTCTTTGGCTTATAGTTATGTACTAGAATGAAGATGATTATTCTACAACCGGTTATATCAGCACTTTCAAAAGCACCTTGGAAGACGTGAAATGGTGAGGCTGTGCACTAATGAGTCCATGTGTGCATGTCTGAAAGTGTTAATGTGCGAACAAGCCCATCCTCTCCACACTTAGAGGAGTTCAGTCCTCAAACCATCAGTTCCAAGCTGGCCTCATTCACTTCAACAGAACATTCCAAGAACAGAGGTGATTTGCAATGCCCCACCTGAATATATGGAAATACCAGTATGTTCAGTTTCCCCAGGCTATCAGTATTTGTAAGGTTGCAACCTATAGCCTGTTTCTCCTTTTAGAGAAAAGCATTCATACCTTCTTTAGATGGAAAGATAACCTGCTTATAGCTTTCAAAAACTTCATTGAGGCCCATGCACTTAATACTAAGGAGGACATATAAAAGGTAACGTAAAACAGAATGGAGAATATCTATATGGTGACCTTTGGACGGTTAATATTGGTTCTTATAGGTCGGGAAAGTCCCAGCCTAACCATGAGGAAGATCCCAGCAGGAAGAATTCTTGAACTGTTTGCTTTCTAAAAACTTTGAGACCAGCTCTTGCATATTTCAAATATGTTCGTACTTCAACTATCACAGATCATTGTTTGGTTCCCAGCAGGGCTTTTTTTCTTGGAAAAGAGGTGTCAGAACTCAGTGGGTTGCCCTCGGAGAAAATGGTCCCATGGCTGGTGGCCCCACCCCCTGATCTCCAGACAGAGGGGAGTTTAGATTGCCCTATGTACCACCAAGCGGCGCATAGGGCAATCTGAACTCCCCTCTGTCTGGAGATCAGGGGGCGGGGCCACCAGCCATGTGACCATTTTCAAGAGGTTACGGAACTCCGTTCCACCGTGTTCCAGCTGAAAAAAAGCCCTGGTTCTCAGAGTCAAAGAACGATGGAGATTTTTTGTTCCTGCACTGTAGACTTCACCAAGGAAGCAGAAATAAATGCACCCAGCAATAGGATAAGAGCAGAGAGAGAACATCTTTTATACTGGTAACCAGCTAAAGTACAGAAGCTTGAAATAAAGGAATGAGGAAAGTTCTAAAAAAAGAGGAAAGCATTATGGTTTTGATTCGTATCTGTAATGTATTCTTGAATGGTGTGGAGTCAGGCGAGCAGTGAGGTCTTATTTATACATGCAGGAAAATGAGGCAACCTCCCACTCTCTGTGGTGGCTCCAACATTATGGAGCAGGATTGCCAGGCAACCCTATGCGACTGGCGTGGGGTGGGGGGAGAAGTGGCAGGCAGGGGATTCCCACCTTTGCATGTGTGTTAGTGTGAACGTGCTCAGTCGATGAGATGATCTCATTTCTGGTAACGATGTCATCATGTTGGAACCACTCTGGTATTTGGGCAGAACCTCTATCAGAGCTTCACCCAGTGATGTGAAGACATCATTTCCGGTAGCAAAGGAAGTGACATCGTCATGTTGTTGGTGATGTCACAGTATTGCCTGGAAGAGCCAGCTATAAACTGGTAAATCCCCCCATTTATTCCCCTGCCAGCCAGCTGAGCGGTGGCATTAAGGGCTGGCAGCAGATTGTCTGAGGCTGTCAGGAAGTGCCCCCCGCCACTGGTATGGTTACATAGAATGTGAAAACAGAATTGTTCAGGTCCCAGAGGGCATTCTTATAAACGGGTGGCGCCAGGGTTTCCGGCACCTGAGGCTGGGGGCAGCGTCAGGTCCATTGCTGTCCTACGTGCGTGCACAGAGTGCGCACATGTGTTCTGGACTGCATGATGACATCACTGTGTGTGATGTTATCATGCAGCAAGCCAGCCCCATTGGTGTGGCGGGCAGCTGGGACGGCATATGGAGGCTGCCCGTGCTCCCAGTCGGGTGCAGCGGGTGGCTGTGGAGGTGCATGTGCGTCCTCCCAGCCCTCCCACTCCATTGTTCCGCATGCTGCCCCAGACGCCTGCTGTGCCTGGCCCACAGCTGCTGCGCCCGGCTAGGGGTGTTTGTTGGTGGCAGTGGCAGTGCGGGGTGGGAGGGCTGGCAGGCTGCAGCAGCTGCGGGCCAGGCTCGGCAGGCGGCCGGAGCAGCGCGCGGATGGCTTCCCATCCCTGCCACTGCCAGCTCCGTGGCGTCCCCCACCTCCAGCGCCCAGTCTGGTGCCCCCTTTGACACCTCAGCGCTTGAGGTGGGGGCCGGACCTGCCTCCATGGGCACGCCGGCCCTGCTTATAAAAGGAGCAGAACTGTAGTATAATGGACCAGTTCAAGAGGTGAACTCTATGTGGATAAACTTTTCCTACATGGATTGTTTTGTTGCCTTAGCCAAAAATTCTTCAGTCCCAGCCCCATTGTGTTAGTTTGTTTAATGAAGAATCTTTGCTCTAGATTGAATTGTTTTATATTATGGATAGATTTACCTACATTGATTCTTTTGTTTGCTTGCAGTGTTTTTCCAGTTCTTCAATCCCAGCCCCACTACATTGCTTTGTTTCATTAAGAATCTTTACTGTTAGACTGGATTGTGTTATCATATTTTGTGCTCCTCTTGCTCACTGACTGACTAGTACTTCGCATACCTGCAAGCTGGCGCACCCTGGATTCTTTCCTCTTAGATTCAAATGTTTTTATCAGTTGTAATTTGCTTGTTACTTGACTGAATAGTTCTTATCATATATGTAAACCACTTTGAGTCTCAATGAGAAATCCAGACTATGAAATGAAGCTAATAAGAAAAAATGAAATGGAAGTTCACATTGCCTTATGTTAAAAAACTCCCCCGTGCATGAAAAAATATGGCACGGCAAGCCAAAGGAGTTGGGGAGCAGAATGTTTCTCCCCGTGGCACTAGTTTTGTATTTGCTGGGAAATCTTTATGCAGAAGAACATTCAGTGCTGGAACCCTTAACGACTTCATTCCTACCTCATTCTCTTGTGAATCACATTTGATCACATGATTCAGGATGCTAAAAATGCAAGTAGATTTGCAGCTTTGCTCAACCGAACAGGGTCTTCTGTAGGGGCCATCTTGAAAATGGACAAAATCAACAACTGCCCATAAACGCATATTCTCTCTTGTGGTGACCTCCTTATGGAATGGTCTCCTGGTGAGGTTAGGTGAGCTTCCACTCTCCTGGCTTTCATTAAACTGTGCAAAACTGAATTATTCAGGCTATTGTTACACAGGTAATAGTACTGGACTGTAAGGAAATGGTTCAAAGAGATGCATTGGTAAAGAGGTAGGAACTATAGATTATACTACTGTATACAGTCTGTTGCTTTAAATATGTTCCTACTAGGTATTTTCTGCATTGTTTAAGATGCCATGTTTAATTACTTATGCTCTGTTCAGCTCTATATCAGATTTCTGCTTGTTTTCAAAATGCTGCAGATTTTGCATTTGGTTAGTTTCTCAGGAGCAAATGACTGCTTTGGAGGGTGGACTATATACCATGCTGTGGTCCTCCCTTTCCCAAACCCTCCCCTCCCCAGGCTCCATATCCAAATCTCCAGGAATTTCCCAACCTGGAGCTGGCAACCCTACCTAATGCACTGTTTATCGAATGTCCCAGCTGTTGATCATATTCACTGTGTAATCTGTTTTGAGTTTCAGTGAGAAAGGTGGACTATAAAATAAGGGACTCCAAAAGAACCTGAGGACATTTTGTGGAAAGGCAGCCTGAAAATACACCCCAAAATAAACACTGAGATGTTCTCTGCAAGGTGGATGAATGGGCAGCAAAACAGCAGAGGAGTTTCCCTGTAAATAAACGCAACGTGGTATGTCCAGGCAGAACAGCCCCTTTCCCCCTTTGGGAACGAGTGCCTTGAGAAACAGATGACCCGAAAAACTCCCTGTGTGCTGATAGTAAGTAATTAATAGACTATTGCAACCGACATCTTAAAAACAGCTCTGTGATTTGTAGCAAACACCGCAAGCAGCAGAAGGGCAAGGTTAAAGGTCTAAGAAAAGCAGCAAGTCCCAGTTGTTCACAACAAATGAAAATAAAAATGCTGTTCACTTTAGCAGCTTCACCTTATAAACACCACGAGAACCACTGGACGGAAAGCACACACAGACATTCCTGCACACATTCCCAAGCAGAAGACTGTTCCTTAGAACAATTACAGCTATTTATTATGAAACAAGGAGATCTTAGGGGAACTTAGCCCTCCCTCTTCCTAGGGTTACCAGCTCCAGGTGGGGAAATTCCTGGAGTTTTGGGAGTGGAGCCTGGGGAGGGCAAGGTTTGAGAAAGAGAGGGACCTCAGCATGGTATAATGTCATAGAGCCCACCTTCCAAAGCAGTCGTTTTCTCCTGGGAAACTGATCTCTATCAACTGGAGATCAGTTGTAATTCTGTAAGATCTCCAGGTCCCACCTGGAGGTTGGCAACCCTAGAGCCAACAAAATGCCACAAAACATCATAGTAAACAGTCCAGTAGCACCTTTAAGACTAACCGACTTTATTGTAGCATAAGCTTTCTAGAACCACAGCTCTCTTCGTCAGATGCATGCCTCTAACGAAGAGAGCTGTGGTTCTCGAAAGCTTATGCTACAATAAAGTTGGTTAGTCTTAAAGGTGCTACTGGATTCTTCACTGTTTTGCAACTACAGACGAACATGGCTAATTCCTCTGTTTCTACAAAACATCATGCAAGCTTCTGAGCTCATCATAGGGTTGCCAGCTCAGGGCTGAGAAATTCCTGGAGATTTTGGGAGTGGAGCCTGGGGAGGGAAGGGTTTAGGGGAGGCAAGGGAACACAGTGACTTATAATGCAATACAGTCTACCCGCCAAGGCAGTTGTTTTCTCCAGGGAAAGTGATCTCTGTCACCTGTCGTAATTCCAGGAGATATCCAGCCCCCACTCAGAAGTTTAGAACTCTGGCTCACTGGAACTCTTCAGCAGGCCAAATGTTATAAACATTTAAAAAGATCTTAAGAACATGCCATGTCTGCCTTTGGTGCTAGATGCTGACAGGCTCACACACTCCAGTTTAATTGCTGTAGGTGTCAAATCAAAGCACATGCATTCTGGGAAGAAGAAGCAAACCACAAAGGGTGATCTCATTTGAAAAAATACAGTCCAACAAATACTTATCATATGAGAAAAAGAGGGAGTACCAAATACTCCCACCTGCTTTCAGCCTGCAAAGAGAACTGTGCTTCTTGCATGTGTTTTTGAGTAATAACTGGAACTTTCTGGACTGCCCTTTTCACATGAGACCACTCTCCAATGCATTGATAAAGAAAAACCAAACGTATACTATACATGGATTGTATGTGTGATCATTGCAACTTGTGAACGGGGCTTCTGTGTACAATGCACACCTTGTTTTTCTTTAACTATGCATTGATGGAGGGTCCTCGCATGTGAAAAAGGTAATTCTCGGGTTACGTTCAACACATGCGATTTAAACCCCACATTTATCTAGAAACTGATCCTTGGTTTACTTTGTAAAATGAATGTGCAAGGCTCTTTGTTACAAATAGACGTTTGCACACAGAATGTCGCTGTAATATGTGAACAAGGCTTTTGAATGCCAGTAGCCAATGAACCTCTGCCAGCTTTGTGATTTGATGGGAACCACCACAGTTGGACCTTCCACACCATCTGATGCCAAATAGAGCACTGAGCATTTCTGACACTTATAGACATCTCAATGCATCCTTAGGTATTTTTGGGACCCCATGACAGCTTTGACTTAGTTGGCAAACAGTCAGTAAACTGCAAGTAGAATATGCATGGTACTAGCAAGTAATGGGTAAAGCCACCCAAATCTACTCAAGTATTAATCTGGAATAACTAGATTATATTTTTGGATGTCATCTGGATATCTGGCTTTGAATTGGGTCCAGAATGCATCCGATTCTAGGCTCTTGGGTATTCTCTCGGGAAATGGGAACTTGCTTGCTACTCCCCACTTTTTGTCACTTAGAGCCAAGCTACAAGTGACGAGTGACACAGGTTGGCCACTTGTCAGCTTCCCTCAAGTTTTGATGGGAAATGTAGGCGTCCTGGTCTTGCAGCTTGGCTCTCTGACTGCTGTCCAATGGACTTTTCAACTGTCACTTGTCCAACATTCCGCCAAGCTGCCTACATTTCCCATCAAAACTTGAGGGAAGCTGGCAAGTGTCCAACCAGTGTCAGGCGTCACTTGTAGTTTGGCTCTTAGGGCCAAACTATGCTTGTGCTTAGAGTCCCATGAGATTCTCCCAGTGTCTTTTGCCACCTACAGGCATATGTTTCTGTCTGGAATGGGGCTGAGGTATTGGTGGAAGGTGGAGGGGGGAGGGGGGGAGACTTAACTCCGTGCCATTTCTCTGATGAAAAATGGTTTCTCTCTGGGCTGCTTTCTCAGTAGGAAAGAAAAAGTCAGGGACTTGTATAGTTTCTGTCTTTTATTCCTACTGGGAGATATTAGAGCCAAAACACACGTTAAGAAATACCTAGGTTCAGCACGTGTTCTCTTACCTCAAGGTTTGCCGGGATCTGTAGGCATCCTGGAAGCTTAAAGTTTAGCATTTACAGAGCAGCAAAAAGGGGAAGGGAAATACAGGCGCCTGTATTTTAAGCTTTAAGCTTCCAGGACGCCTTTAAGCTTCCAGGACGCTTACAGATCCTTTAAGCTTCCAGGACTTTAAGCTTCCAGGACCCCTACAGATCTTTAAGCTTCCAGGACGCCTACTTTAAGCTTCCAGGACGCCTACAGATCCCGGCAAACCTTGAGGTAAGAGAACACGTGCTGAACCTGGGTATTTCTTAACGTGTGTTTTGGCTCTTAGAGACAGGATAATTTTGATCATGGAAATGGCACAGGGAATGGTGCTGTTCTCTAGGCTGTGATCCTGATCTTTATTGCATCCCCTGTGGTTATCTTTCAGGACAAATGACACACTGTGCCAGCCTATGCAGTGCTACACTCTTCTAAGCCCATTGACTGCTATGGCTTTAGAAAGGTGTAATTCTGTTTAAGATTGTACTGTTAATCCAGGGATGTGCAAAGTTCTGCCCTTACTGGAGACAAGCAAGATGGAGCAGAAGGCTTCATTCCTGTGGCAAGATACAAGTGGATTGAGCCTCTGAGTACTGGTGCATGTCAGAACCTGCAGACATGAACCCCCAAATGGATCCAGTTTCTATCACACCAGTTCATGGAGGATATACAATTGGATTTGAAATGGAGACAGAATGGAGCATGGGGGTGGTGGTGGCAGGGCTGGATCTAGGGTTGCCGGCAACCAGGGCAACCCTAGTCTGACCCCTTGTGCATGCGCGCAGCACGTGTGCTCCCAGTGCTACATGATGATGTCATTTCGGTGGTGTCATCACGCAGGGCGGAGCAGCAGAGGCAGCGTGCAGGGCTGGGAAGCCACCCGCGCCATTTGCTTCCCCGCAGGCGAATGGCACGTGCGGCTTCGCAGCCCCCCATGCTGCCTTTTGCCTGCCCTGCAGGACAGGGGGTGCGCAGCAAGCCAGCCGCCCCCTGTCCTGCGGGGCAGGCGAAAGGCAGCACAGGGGGCTGCGAGGCTGCCCATGCTGCCGCCCATGCGCTCCCAGCAGCTGGCAGCTGCTCCCAGTGCCCTCTCCCTGGTGGCGCCCTTGATCTGGCCCTGGGTGGAGGAGGTAGGAAGGGCAATTTGGAATGCAGAGTTTGAACCTTCTAAACTTTGGAGTTTACTGCAACTCCAATGGTGGGCCACAAGTCCAGTTACGTATCTCTGACATGTGGCGCAGTTGTATGCCTGTGCTTAGTACCTATGCTATTTGCTGCATGACTAGCGCATGAACTTGCCATAAAAAGGGTCATTGTGCCATGTTTGCTCTGATGGAGGGACATAACTACTGATCATAACAGCAGGATATCATGCGGGACTATTGTATAACTATAAAAAGCATCATAAATTGAGCAATAAATTGTGCATTTCTGCATTGTCTTTTCAAATTAAGCAACCTTGTGGGACTTAGGAAAAACAGAATGCCGCTGACAGGCCAAGACATAAAAAATAATGGATGTTTTGGAGCATCCCTGAGGATTGTGTCATTCACCATGTGGTTGATTTCCCCCCCCCCCACCTTTGAAGCATTAAATAGCTGCTGTTTCTAGCCAGTTGAAAAGCTGTCCTGCAAGTCAAACATTGAATTGATATAAAAAGAGGGAAAGTAATTTTGACCTTCTGTATGAGAAATTTATTTCATTTTTTTAAAAGAAATCCTTCAGTTGAAGGACTATCTAGGCTGGGTAGCCTAAAACACATATCGTGTGCTATATCGCGATGACATCTAAATATATGTTATATAATAATTATGTAGAGCTCAAGGTACTCATGTGCATTCTGAAAGCTGCATACCACACTGAGCATGGATGGAGTTGAGCAATACTACTGCGGCTTGATGAATATCAGTTTTGGCCCACTGAAAAATGCACACTCAAAGGGGGTAATAGTGGATAAAATGGTAGATGGTATTATCTCCAAAAACATGTTTTAACTGAAGCCTTTTTACTTGGGCTGCTTTGAGATGTTCCTAGAGCCATAGTGTTCACTTTGTCTAATGCTGGTTCTGACTGCACTATTGCGGCTAGGGAGGGAACTGTGAATGGTTCGAGTTTCGATGCTCATCATTTTCTTGTCTAAGGGATCAGGTGACACCAGAGAGAGAGAGAGAGAGAGAGAGAGAGAGAGAGAGAGAGAGAGAGAGAGAGAGAGAGCGCTGCCCCACTGCTTTTGTCTTGTCACCTTGTTGATGAGGGAGGTCGCTGGGTTATCCTAGAGGCTGGTTGTATCTGGATATAAGGACTCTTTCTCCTATAGAGGTTGACCACTCACAGGAAAAAAACTTCTGTGGATGACTATTGGGGGTGGGATTCTTGACTAATCCCAGAGCATTAAACTTGATTGAAAGCCAGCATGATGTAGTGGTTAGAGCTGCTGACTAAGGCTCTGGGAGACCCAGGTTCAAATCTTCACTCTGAAATGAAAGCTGTCTGAGGGACCTTGGAGCAGTTACACAAACTCAGTCTACTCTATTTCACAAGGTTATGGTGAGCATAAAGTGGAGGAGAGGATAATGATGTAAACTGCTTTGGGTCCGAATTGGGAGCATGGTGGGTTGTAAGTGAAGTAAATAAATACATTAACATCATTTTATTATTCATTAATTTATTGATTGATTTACTTTATAGCCTGCCTTTCTTGCTAATTATAAAAAATTAAAAACAATGCAAGAAAACGGTATGATCCACAGTAAACAATGCAATAAGACAAGCAGAATGCAGTAAAAATATAAGACATGGCATACCATAAACCTTGCAAAAATGGATTATAAAAATTAGAAAATAATGCAGTAAAAGCAAGATAATACACATACTAAATATTTAAATGTTCAATGATATGAATATACAAAACATTCAACAGAATACCATAAGCATGTGTACCATTGCACATACCATAAGCATGTGTACCATTGCACATAAATGTCCTTAGATTTCAATTCTATTGGTATAAGGACTATGGCGCTAAACTTCATGCAGAAGGTGGATTTATCTAATGCTTGCTACAAATACAAAGTGGATTGAATAAAACATTTGAAATATATTTATTTTTACAGAAAGTTTGGATGAATTGCATTTCCACTTTTCCTCTTGTTAAACTGTCCAGTGAGGTGAGGTGCTTTTATATGCTCTGGTAACTGACTGTTTATGGGACATCAAAAGTAAACAATCTTTTCATTTTTGGGAATGAAAGATTTATGCGACCTGAAGAGAAACCAGAGAATCTTTTCATTTTTAATTACACAACCGCTTGTGGAATTCAGCACTTTGTACTTTAAGGTGTGCCAAACTTGCAGTGCAATCCTATGGAGAGTTACTTCAGTCTGACTGGAGTAACTCTCCATAGGATTGCACTGTTAGTCTTGGCAATGATCTTTTTCTGCTGGTAACAGAGGCAGATTATCTTTTCGTATCAGTTTATGTATTGATTTTAACTGTTTTAAAAATATTTATTTCCTAGCATTTAAATTGTTTCATATATTAAAAAAATCACCCTGTAGTGGCAGGCTAAATACGAAACAACTGCATTCTGCCTGAAAGGGGCTCAGTCTATATATTGTGAGTGATTTTTTCTCGCTGAGGATCTGTCTTGACTCCTGAGCAAACTTACATTTTTCTAAGCCCTTTGACTCTAGTGGAATTAAAAGGAAGTCACTGTGCTTCATTTTGGCACTGTACTTTCGCCTCCCACAAAAAAAGCAACACTCCCCAGAACAGAGCTGAGAAATCTCTGCAATGAACTATTGTATTCTGCTTTTTTTTTTTAGGAAGGATATTCTTAATAATAGGAAAGCATTCTTCAGAGAAATTTGAATATAATATTAAATGTTAAACTAGATAGATTAATATGACTACTGACTGATTATTGAAAGTGCTTCTTAGAGACATCTATGTGAACGATGAACTGGTCTAACATTCGGCCCCCAAAGCATCCCAGTCCCAAGCTTGGAGGCCTGCGAAACACATGGTGGTGAGAAAAAGAAAAGAGGCTATTTGCCAATAGCCATGACAGCAAACCATCACAAAAACATTGTGTTCAAAGATTGTGCATGTCTTTGGGTGGGGGAAAAAAAACCTTTCTTGTAATCTTTCATATCCTTTTGCAATTTCTTTTGTTTTCCTTTTCCATTCTTCAAAGTCACATTTAATCTATTAGTTTATGGCTTTTATGAATGTCCCAGTGATCTTCTTTCTCGGTGAAGGAATGCTGGTAATTAGAAACATAACAAGTATGAACAATCTTTACCAGTAAAGTGTGAACAGTCTGAACCCATAAAGTAGTTATAATGGGAACCACAGTGTGGTGTTTTTTATACCAAAGAGAATAGATGGGTCAGAGACAGGGGAGGGGGAGAAGCAAAGAAACTCCTCATTTTGATTGGAAAATTCCAGTACAAAAGTCGAAAGTTCTCAGAATGCTGTTTTGGTTATGCAGAGATTTGGTTTTGTTTTTCGTAATTATTGATCTACATATGCAGAGTAATGTTTTAGGATTTAAGAACAGAAAAAACAGGAAGTATAAAAGTCAACATGCCATTAGGAGCAGGAACTGAAATGTGGAGGGGACCAAAAGGGACTTTTCTACCCTGGCCTGTGACAAGTCATTACTACACCAGCAACCGATATAGTTTCTGTAATTGTCATGCTAACAGGCTTTGTATTACTTGTACTGTAACTCACAGCTTAGCGCTACTCAGGGCCAAGCTACACATGACGAATGACATTTGAATGGCAAGTGGATTGAGTGGAAGGCAAGTGAACAGGGAGAAATACACTTGCCGTTCAAGTGTCATTCGTCACTTGTAGCTTGGCCCTCAGTAAGCTCTGAGTCCAAACCTAGGTCTTTACTGCTAGACTGCTCTACCCCCTACACCACTGTTTTTCCATTTGGGGAAAAGTCAGGCCAATTGTGAGTGCAAAACGCCAGTCCAATTTGTCTTAAGAGTGATAAACACAACAATATCGCCATCATTATTCGGGGTGATTCACAGTCACCCCGAATAATGAATTTCCAACTGATTCTGTACTATCTTAGCAGTGATGAAGACAAATGTGCAAAAATTACATGTGAGACTAGGGTGCCACCACTGCCTCAGCAAAGGCTGGGAGAGTCTGAGAGTAATGCTTCAAGAGGATGGAATTTGGGGGGAATGTGATGTCATGTCTGGGTGACCCTCTAGAAATTCCCCCTAATCTCTTTGGTAAGACACACAAAGAAATTCCTAGAGGGTCACTATGGAGGCATTTTTCCAGCCCCCCCCCCTTTCCTGCTCTTCAGTTTCTCAATGGTGGGGGAATTGGGGACAAGAGCAGGGGTTTATCCACCATGGGTGGCAAATGGCAAGCCCATGTGAGAGAAGAATATGGCTCTATTTACAGCTGGTGCAACGGGAAGCTTTAGGATTAGGAGACAATTCAATGGGTACATTTTCACGTCCGTCCTCTTTCTATTGTTACTAATTAAAATGGGACTTTTTAAAAAAGAGAAATCTTGCATCCTTTACACACGCACCAACTCCAGCATGTTCTGTTGATTTACAGTTTGCTTTCCATTAGCACATTGACTTTCCTGGCTGACCGGGAATGTCACAGGGCTAATTAACAAAGCAAACAGTTCCACAATGAAAATGCCTAGCCTGTGCGCATGTGTTTGAGGAAGGCTGAAGCACAAAGCAAACACTCATAAAGTGGGAAGCTTTGACATGCTGCACAGGGAGAATATATGGACTCAGGAGACTTTTTAAAAATCCGTATCACAACCTGTATTGGCCAGCTTCTGCCTTCTCTGGGGCCTTTCTTTTTTAATATAGACATGGGCCTGGGAGAATCCATCTATCCATTTGGTACATTTCTCACTCTTCCTACAAGAAGTTTAGGGTGGCATCCATTGTCCTGTCCTCCATTTTACTCTCACAGCTACCCTGTGAAGTTGGTTAGGCTGAGAGAGTGGCCCAAAGTCACCCCAAGTCACCTAGCATGCTCCCCGGCTGTGGAGGGATTTGAACCCATGGCTCCCATAATCTAATAAATTGTAATGGGGTAGGAGGAAGCCAAAATTGGCTTTTGGCTTTGGGGAATAGATGCTTTGTCAAATGGCGATCTGTTTATCTGCTAGTGATCCCTGGCACCAAGGATGTTTGCCTGGCCTCAACCAGGGCCAAGGCCTTTTCAGTTCTGGCTCTGGCCTGGTGGAACTCTCTCTCTCTGTCGAGACCAGGGCCCAGTGGGACTTGTTACTGTTCCACTGAGCCTGTAAGGTGGAGATGTTCCGCCAGGTCTATGGTTGCGGTTGAGGAGCAGGTGAACCATAACCAGCTGGTCTTCCTGATGGGGGTCTTTTGCCCCCCTCCAATTTTTGCTAGTCCGCTTTTGATGGCTGCCATCTCCCACCACCGCAGTGCTCTGACTGTATAATACTGAGCGCCGCATCATGGATTTGTTTTAATTTGTATTTGCACCATACTTGATGTATTTTATTGTGTGTTTTGAATGCTTTTCTCTTTTGTTGTATGTGGATTTGATATTGTTACCTGCCCTGAGCCTGCTTGTGGGGAGAGCGGGTTAAAAGTCTAATAAATCAAATCAAATCAAATCAAATCAAATGGGTGCCAGGAAACCTGGCACCGCACTGGGGAGCAGAGCTCTTATACGCCACACTGTCTCCAGTCCACAGTGGATGAAAACGCCCAGCCAAAAACAAGGCAGCACACACACTTAGGTGGCAGGCGGCCAGTGATGGCCAGATGGAGAAAAGAACGCATTTCCTGTAAGATTCCCTCAAGTGGCAGATTTTCTTTTTCAGAATGAACTTGAATAAACAGTTCAATAAACATGGGGAACCCTTGGGTTGCATCCTTCTGAAGCATACGTGGAAGGGCCTCATGGAAGAGGCAGAGTTGCCAGCAGGCCTGGAGAAAAATGTCCTTTTAATAGAGGCTTAATGTGTGGGAATTGGGAGGGAAGGCAGCATGGTATAGCCAGATCCCGTCAGTTCTCAGAAGCGAAACAGGTTCCATACTGGAATGGAGACCACCAAGGGAGACTCTGCAAAGGAAGGTACTGGCAAACCGCTTTTGTTTCTCACTTGCCTTGAAAGCCCCTTGCTGGGTCGCCATAAGTAAGTTGTGACTTGACAGCACACACACACACACACACACACACACACACAATGTGTGGGAATGGGCAGTTGATGTTTTGCAAGATACAGAGGGAAGAAACACCATCTCCTAAATAAAGTCTTGTTGAGCCTCTGTTAAAAGGACAGGACATTAATCTCAGGCCTGTTGGCCACTCTAGCTTGCTCACCTTCTCCATGCTACAGAAACTTCCCACACAGTGAAAAGTCTTCTGAGGACCACAGTACCTTCCCGAGAAAAGTGCCACGTGGCCATGGGGGTTGCTGTGGGGAGACGGAAATGGGCGAATCCATCCCCTCATTCTCAGAAAGGGGAACAGGAAAGGCTGGGACAGCCCTCTTGCATGAACTCCTTCTGCTTAGGTGTCCATGGCACCCAAACCCTTGCTTCTTTTCTTCACAAGTGTGAGTGGTCATTTGTACCAACCACACATTAATTTCAACATGGGCCCTGAGAGATCAAAGTCAGCGCCAGGGTCACCAGCTGGCAATCACTGACACATTATTATTATTGTCAACTACCACACATGATGACAAAGCCAAGCAGACAGCCAAGCTACTTGAGAGTTCCCGGTGCATCCCAGTTTAATTGACTGCGGCTTATTTAAACGTGATGCTTTTCTTGAGTGTTGGGGGCCTTCCAGACACAATCCCCATACAATCCTTTCAATAGTCTTGTAAGGTCAGCTAATAAGATTGTATTCAAAGTGTGGATGGAGTGTGGGAGGTTGGGGACGGAGAGCTAAACTACATGAGACGAATTACACGAGGATGCTCAAGTGAAGGGAGATGCAATGTTAGCCAGGAAGCATAGTTTGAATTTCACCTCTCTATAGAGCAGGCAAAGATCACTCTTCAGAGGGTTTGTTGATTTCCTCTTTGCCTCCCAAAGGCTCTGTCAATTTGCTTCCCCTGTCAGTTGTTAACAACCAACCCTCTGAGGAAGCCCTGTAGAGGTGAAATTAACAAACCCTCTGAGGAGCACTTTGTCGGCTCTGTAGAGAGAGATGAAATTCAAACTATACTTCCTGGCTAACATTGCATCTCCCTTCTCTTGAGCGTCCTCATGTAATTTGTCTCGTGTAGTTTAGCTCTGAGCCTGAGGGAACAGTTGCTTGTCTCAGGCTACCTAGTGAATTGAGGGGGACTGGAATAGAGAAGAAGGAGGCCAGAAGTCAGAAGGTGCCCAGTTCAGTCCCTGGTATCTGCAGATGAAGGACCTCAGGTAGCTGGTGTTTGGAAGATCTTTCTCTGCTTGAGTTCCTGGACAGCTGCTGCTGGTCAGAGCAGAAAATACTGAGGTAGACAGTTCAAGCCATGATTCTCTATCACTTGTTGCCAATTCTGGCTTGAGAAATTCCTGGGGATTTAGGGGCAGTGCCTAAGGAGGGCAGGGTTTGGGGAGGGGTGGGACATCAGTGGGGTATAATGCCATAGAGTTCATGCTCCAAAGCAACCATTTCCTCTAGGAGAACATGCCTCTGTATTATAGAGATCAGTTGTAATTCTAGGAGAACTCCAGGCTCTACCTGGCAGTTGGTAACTCTATCTACCAGCTCTCAACTGGTTCTTCGGGAATGGGATTTGCAGCTTGGTATTAAGCATATTTACTGAGAGATAAGAGTCCAATGCTTATTTCTTGTGTTCAGGGGCACTCGAAGTAATTCTGGGGCCCTAGGCAAACATCCAGGATGGACCCCAAGAATCATTGCTACCCACTGTCATATATGCCTCCTGCATATCTGCCATGAATGGCTCTGGTCTCTGAGGGTATGGGAAGTTCTTTATTGCTGTAATGCCAGTAGGTTATCTTGCAAATGTATACTTTCTCTTTCACGCTCCACTGAGCCAGTGTCCTTGAATGCCAGCTGAAACTGGCTTGAGACGTATCCTTCTTGAGAAGCAAAGATAAGTTCGTCCTTCTCACTGTCTAGTCTAAAACAATGTCTCATCTCCCAACCCCTTTTTTTAATGGTCCTTTTCCCAAAAGCGGGAATATTCCCTATAATAACTAACATTGGTGGCCCCGTATACGTCACTTTTGCCAATTGCACTGTCTGAGTACCTTGTACTGAACGGATCTCTAATAAAGCTCCTTCAACTGGAACACCTGTGTGTTAACTGTGGAGAACTTGGGGATCTAACTGCCAGGGACTGACACCCACCCACCCCTCCAGAGGCTTCCACTGTCCACTTTGCCAGGGTCAAGCAAGGATGTCCTTGCCCTGTGTAAGGTGGGAGGTAGCCATCATTGGAAGCTGGCTGCCTGAACCCTGGATGAAGTGGGCCCAGGTGGCTGCCACTGAGCGAGATGCCCAGTCCTGGATGGGGCAGTGCAAGTGGCTGCAATGTAGTGAGAGCCTGCTCTTTCTCCTCTTTTTTCTCCTCTGTCAGGGGCATGGAAGGCCAGGCACCCTCCAGCATGGGGCCTGTGGCAGCTGTTCCTGTCACTCATTGGCTAATAATGCCCCTGCTCGTGTCTAGGAATGCAGCTTTTGGAACTGGATCCAGAAATGTATGAGCAGCGAGGACAATGTACTGAGCACAGTTCCGCTCACACAGGCCAGAGCACAATGGTTGCGGCAACACAAAGTTCTTCATCTAACTTTCAATGAAAAGTCCATGCTTGTATGGAATGTTCAACAGATGGGCCAGATGATTTCATTTCATCAAGCTTTGAAATTGTATCAGAGGAAACATTTTGTGCTCAGTCTTTGCACATAGGAAAGATAGTGGTGATACAGTCTTGTGCATTAAATACATGCAGACCACGAGAAGTAACTTTCGTGCTTCCTCTTGTTCAAGGACTGTTGTGCCTGTAGAAACCTTCTGTAGGATGCAACCCTTTGTCTACTAAATAAAGGTGTGCAACTTATTTTATTTATTTATTTATTTATTTTCAATTTATATACCGCCCATCCCCAGGGGCTCTGGGCGGTGATTATTATGCAATTATTTGTACATGAATGTGTGAATAAAGACTTGGCCTCTCTTCTTAGCAATATAACAGGATTTTGGCACACAGGTGAACTGGAAGGCTAGCTCTGGGATTGTAATGAGCAGAACTGAGAACTTCAGAGCAGAGTAGCTTTGCATTTATGTAGCTGACTTACCCAGTCAGATGGATTCCTTTCAGCCAGCAGGGAGGATGCTTTACTAATGACCTAGGGACCATACACTTCACCACTATGTTGCCTTACATCCTATCTGTTGCTTTAAGTATGTGCTCCTATGTGCTACTTGTGTTTCAAGTATGGTTCTCTTGAGTAGTTATATTTTGTCTAATGTCAGTCCTAGAATTGCTTATGTTTTGTTTCGATATTTCTTTGGCTCTGTATTGGATTCTTGCTAATGCTTTGTAAACGTGCAACTCTATGGCATTGTTTATGGAAATGTCCTTGATATTGATTGTACCAATCTCACACTATGTAATCTGCCTTGAGTCTCAGTGAGAAAGGTGGACTATAAATGACATAAATAAAATAAATCTAATTCAGGAGGGTGCCATAACACACATGTGCAGGTCACACTGGATAATTCACAGATGTTTGGCTTCACATATCTGATCACAATAGAAATTATCTCAGAAGTTGCTGACTTTTTTTTTTTAAAGAGAGCGATCTGCATCTAAGGGCAATGGCCTTTCTCCCCAAACAGTTGCACACTGCAGTTGTTTTTTATGTGCAAGTCTTTTTTTCTCCAAATGCTGAAGATGAAAGATGGAACATTTGAGCCCTAAGGTGAATCTTTCAGACACAGGTATGAGGATCTTTCAGACAAAGAGTTATGATGGAAACAGTTTCACAACCATTCGACTGGTAGACATGAACAGCACTCACAATGGAATGACTATGTGAAGAAAATATGGTGGTTAAATTAATTTGATGGATGGGCAAGAGAGCATTTTACAGGGTTGAGAGATTCCACAGGTATCCTCGGAGATAACTTTTGAATCATGTCAACCTTTGACAAAATAAACTGCAGTCAAATAATCTTGAGTAATCTTATACTAAACTCTTATATAAACTTTGCACTGCAACAAACAACACTTTTCCAACTTCCGGAGTCACCCGACTTACTCAAATTCTGAAATTCTTCCAGCATGAACTTGAAAAGGTCAGTGTTCTTCATTCTTAATTTCAGCTGCATTGGGTCAGTTTGCTTGGTTTATTTTGACCAAAGTGTTCCACGCTCCCCTTGGGGTTGAATTACTTACTTTTACTTTACATTAAACATTTGTTGACTTCAGTTCCAAAGAAGCTTTCACAGAAGACCCAAATCAGCCCAAGTGGAATTTGAAGTGATGGAGGTCCAAAGAGTGCCTTTTACCAAGTTGTGGATACTAGATTGGGCTCATGACCAGCAATTAAAAAAGATGTATTGATTTGAGAAAAATATAAAGGTTAACAGCTGCCAAGCTATGTCGACTAAGGGTTTCCAAAATCTATGGGGCTTTGGAGAGCTCTTGGAATTACAACTAGAGATGGGCACAAACGGGAAAAAATGAACACAATGTTCGTTGTTTGTTGCCATCCACAAACAGGGATTCACGAACATCGACGGACATGAGATGTTCACGAACATGTTCGTAGTTGGAGGTTCGTGGGAGCCATAACAGCCCTCTTGGGACTTAGCTGAACTTGAGCCGGAATAAGGAGAGTCCATGGGTCTCCCCCTTTCATGTCATTTTCTCTTCACAGCGGCAAAAACTGGACTGTCTGCTGGAAGCTAATTGAGGAGTTACAAACTGACCTTCCCAATGTCCAATACCCACCACATTTGCAGGGGAAATAGTCCTCACTGTCCTCTGAAGACCCCCCAAGTTTCAGAGAGATTGCACCCCGGGAAAGGTATGATCCATGGGTCTTCCCCTTTCATGTCATTTTCTCTTCACAGTGGCAAAAACTGGATTGTCTGCTGGAAGCTACTTTGAGGTGTTACAAGCCAGAAGGAAAGCCAGAAGGAGTTCAGACAGAGTTCAGACAGTCCATGCCAGGGGAATTGATTGAAAGGTGCCAGACTGTCTGGCTTTACGAACAGCTGATGAATGCCACGAAGAGGGCTTGGAATGAACACGTTTGCCGGGAATGGAGCCTCATGAACAGCTTGCTCGTGAATAGTTTGTGGCTTTTTTTTTGTTCGTGTTGCTGTTCATGCCCATCTCTAATTACAACTGATTTTCAGATGGCAGAGATCAGTTTCCCTGGAGAAAATGGCAAAGATGCCAGACTGCATTAAAAAATCCATGCAAGCAAGAAACTAGCACTGCAAGGAGAAATATTCTAACACTTTTGTTTTGCTCTGTAAATATTCTACTAGAAGGGAGTTTTTTAATGTGAGGAGTCTTCCAAAATCTGATCCTTCATGACCTTCCACTTGCAACCTGAAGTGACACTATCCCTCCATCATGACAGCATTCGACTATCTCTTTCTCTTGCACCAGTCTATGCCTTAGAAGCCATCGTTTGACCTCACAGCAGGCTTTATGGCTGGGCAGGGATTTTGAGCTTTCACTCTATCTACTTTGAGGGTTTTCACTCTTCATTCGCTCCCATTCCTATCGTGTCATCTTATCTGGTTTTCTTCTTCCTCCTTCTGTAAAGTTCCTCTTTCAGTATCCTCCATTGGGTCACTTTGATCATTCATCATTCTGCTGTGGTTTCCTTCCTCTTCGGATTTTCACCTGACTTAATTGCCCATAGGCTTGACTAATGGGACATTGGAGCAGCTTTGTTTTGGACTGGATTGGAATGCTTCTGAATTCTTGTGTTCATCTCTGGTGTGAAAAAGAGAGTGGTGACGTAGCAAAAACACAATATGGACCTAAATAACTTTTCATGAAGGAGATGCTGGAGATGTACTCTTTCTGCCTTTAGTATGCTCCACATTGTGTGAACTGTTGGCACAGTGGGACCTTCAGCAGGTTCTTTTCCCAGAACGTGCCCAGCCTCATCAGCTGTTGACCCCACCCATGGACACAGCAAACCCATATGGCAGACGAGGGTGAACTGCCCCATCTGCTGGTGCCTCAGGTGGGTGGGAGATGGAATATATGTTGACATTGTACTGGCTACTGGAAGAGATGTTATAGATACTGTAGAATTTACAAAAACTCTATGGTAAGTTTGTAAGTTTTCTAGAGTGTCTAATGACATTACTTCTGGTTTTTACCATAAATGACACCAGAACACTGGCACGTAGGGTTTCTAGGTCCCTATACCCTCCCAGTGGGAGGAGGGACCTGGCACTTACCTCATGCTGGTCGCGTGCTCTCCATTTGCTGGTCGCGTGCTCTCTGATGACATCACTCCCAGAAGCAATGTCGTACTGGCTATGGGAGCGCTCCTGCACTCTCTGCAGGGCTAATTTATGGAATCATAGAGTTTGAAGGGACCTCCAGGGTCATCTAATCCAACCCCCTGCACAATGCAGGAAATTCACAATTCCTTTCCCCACCTCCAGTGACCCCCCCCAACTCTATGCCCAGAAGATGGCAAAACATCTCCAGAATTGCTAGCCAAACTAACCTGGAGAAAATTGCTTCCTGACCCCAAAGTGGCAATTGACATTACCCTGGGCGTGTAAGAAGGAGCCACAAGAACTAAGCACTGATGTAACCTTTCTTAGGGTTACATCATCCTGATCTGCCTAGGTTCACAGACTCAGCATTGTTGTCAGATTTGGCCCATTTGGGGCCAAAATTGGCCTCAAATGAAGCACAAGAGCACTCCTGCAGCTCGCATGGGACAACATCACTTCCAGAAATGACATCATCATGTCCTCTGGGAGCGCACACACCATGTAGCAGGAGCAAACAGGCATGGGGAGAACTGCATCACCTGACACTATGATGTCATTTCTGGCTGGAAAACCAGAAGTGACATCATTATGTCACACAACTCTCCAGGAACTCACCAGATCTCTATGACCCAATCTCTATAGGATTCCTAGAGCATCACATGACACAGTGATGCAACTCCAATTTTTCAGCAGAAATAATGGTGTAGTTTTGTGCTATGCCATTCCTGCCTGTGTCCATGCCCAAGCCCCCCACCAGTTACATTTAGTATATGCTTAATGTTATAACGGGTACTTCAGAATATCAGCCAGGTTCCCTAAAGAAATGATCCCAGCCACTTAAGAAGGAATTCAAGAGGTTTATTTATATATTATGCAACTTTGACCTACAGGTCCAAAGGGAGGGAGTTTGCCCTCCAAAGCAGACAACATGGCAGCCCTTCATAAATGCTTGCTTTGGGCTGGACTGTGCTCAGTCATGACAAAAAGATCAGTATCAATGACTCCTCTTTCTGTGCATATAATTAACATCAACACCATCAAAAATGAATACTATAACAGGCAAAAATGCTGACAACAGAAGTGGAGATTTTCTGGTAAACAAAACATCATGGGTTCAGTATCACCAAGAACCTCATTAATGTATAATCTGTTACCAGAAAACCAAGCGGTTCGTTTCCCCCCAAACACATCCATAACATGCAAGCCAAACCACAGTGCTGTGTCGAAACTCTGCAGAAGTTCTTACACAACTGCAGAAAACCAAGAAAACGAAACTCTCCACTTCTGCTTTGACTTCAGGGAATATACTGTACAAACTGTAATTTAGAATGTCTCTCCAGAACACATGTGCCCCAAGCAGCATGGCGCTTGGGGCCACATATGGAGGAAAGCTATAGTGAGCTGCAGGGCTTTTTGTCAGCTGGAATGTGGTGGAACAGAGTTCCGGAACCTCTTGAAAATGGTCACATGACCGGTAGCCCCGCCCCCTGATCTCCAGACAGAGGGGAGTTTAGATTGCCCTCTGCGCTGCTCTAAACTCCCCTCTATCTGGAGATCAGGGGGTGGGGCCACCAGCCATGTGACCATTTTCTCCGAGGGCAACCCACTGAGTTCCACAAGCTCTTTTCCCAGAAAAAAAACCCTGGTGAGCTGTAAAGTAGGTTTCTCTACAGAGCTCTACAAATATGATTGTTCATACACAGTCTGGTATCCTTTAAATGGGGATGCAACAGATTGATTTTTTAAACATTTTATTTATATTGAAGTGTTTGAAACAACATTTTTACTATAAAACAGTGGTTCTCAAACTTGTGAACATGGTGCTTGATGCACTTTTCAGGACTTAGGTGTCAATGTACTGTTGGGAGTTTGGGACCCACTTCAAAAGAAACTCCACCTTTCTCATCTCCAACATAGGCTGTTTCTTCACATTCTAAAAATGGTGGCCCTCTCACAGAATGCTGGCAGCTCCTTTGCGTGATTTCTGACATCACCGTTTCCAAAATGGATGCAGGCAGTTATGATCCCGTTTTTGTGGTGCCATTATAACTTGCTTCCCTGGATTTGAATCACCATTCCGCAAGCCGCCTTGAACAAAACCAAATGTCAATTTCTGGATGTTTTTCTTGCTCATTTGTTTTGCTTTGCACACGCCTACTGCTGAAGGCCCTTGAGTGAATTCATGACAGAGTAGACATTTGGACCTAAAGGCCTCTATGATCAGCTGATTCTCTTAGCCTGAAGTCAGTACATAAATCCCCATCCTGAGGTTTTAGATGATAAAAATACTTCTTCCTGACCCCTACAACTACCCCAAACACAATATTGGTCCTTGTAAATTTCCTCAGCACTATCCTGAAGCTGGTTTCTACATGTATTCTAGAAAGCCACTTCTACAAACATTTCACTTCCCTTTTGCAAAATTGGAACATAACCCAATGCTTTTAAAAAGCCCATGCATTTTAGTGTGATCCAAGCATGAACCCTCCACTGAAATCTGAAACCATGTCCTGAGTTTTTAATGACCAATGGATGGCTGGGAATTCTACTGCCTTCCCCCCAACATATGTTTTGCATACTTGTCATGTCTGTGCCCCATCCATGCCATTATTTTCATGCTGAACCAGTGATGCTGTTCTGAACCAATGTTTCATGCTGTAACTTGATGCCATATTACCAATGCCATAACTGTTTTGCATTCACAGGCTTATAGAAGCTACAGGTGTCTTATCTAACGGACTGTAGAAACTCTCAGTATTTCTGACCTTGTACCCCACTCACTCCCATGCACTGTTATGTTATAACTTTGATCTCTTGCTTTCTCAGTGTCTAGACTCTACAGTACAAATATGTGAGACGTTCCCAGGATGCGTTTGCATCAAAAGTCCTGTTTGGCTGATGGGAGGGGGAAGGAGTAAATGTGTGAGTTAAGAGAGAGGGTTTTCTCACATGTTGCCATGTTGCCATTCCTGTCAAACTGATCCCTACTGCTTAGTAGCTTACCTTGCTTCTGAGTAACCTTATGGACATATCTGTGGAAATGATTTGATTTCTGAATAAAACCATTTAATCAAGAGCCTGGATTCTTGCTGCAATGGTATGGGGATCTATCTGCCATAGCCTGTCATCCATAGCCTGACAGTACTGTTCTTGTCCGCCTTCAGTTTGCCTGCTACTTGTCCTTTGATTGAAAGTGGAAGGAAATAGACAATTATTTTCTATGTTAGAATGCATGGAAATGGTCTGGCCTTTCACACACTTGCATTAAAATACCTCCTTCTACCCTTTCAGCCCTCCTTCCAGGCAATTTTTCATTTTTTAAAAACTGCAGCTCAGTTGCCAAACCAGAAGTGATCCTCAACAGTCCTAAGCAGGTCTATTCAGAATCCTACTCATTGAATCCTATTCAATGGGGTTTACAACTGGGAAAGTGAATTTAGGATTGCACTGTGCATCTCTTCCAGGGTCACACAGCAAAGTTCACGACTAAGTGGGGATTTGAACCTGGATCTCCCCCATGCTACTCGAACATGTGAACCAATATATCATGCTGGACCTAAAACCCTCTCTATCCCAGTATTCTCCATTTTGTGGGCATACAAAGGGATGTTTGCAGAGCTAATATCTTCATTGGCCCTCTGGGTCAAGTTCTTTGCTCATTCTTTGATTTCCAGCTGCCCATCTGTCCACTTGCATTGTTTTCGTGTCCAGGATGGCTGCCTTGCAGAAGGCAAAGCACAGACTTGTTCTTTCAGATCATCCATCAGTGGAGGCTCGAGGGCTAATTCTTCTCATAAAACGTATGGCTTCTGGCATAGCAGATAGCTGCTGATAATCTAGCACTAGAAGCAAAGATAATCAGGTCAGAAGTTCATTCCAGCAGTTCAATTTGGAACTAGCACCATCCAATCTAATTAAGACCTTTTTTGCACATGTGCTTTCTGCCACTTTTGGCCCCCTCTCTCTTTGGGTTTTCTTTCAAATTCTGAATGCTTAACTCCGCCTTCAGATTTCAATGTGGCATTTCAAGGGTTCTATTCTGAAATCTGCAGGCAAAAAATTCAGAAGGGAACCATTGAAATGCCACATTGAAATCTGAAGGGGGAGTTAAATGTCTGGAATTCAGAAGAAAATCCAAAGAGGTATGGGGTCAAACGCAGCAAAAATTGCCCCCGCAAAAAAGGCCTAAGTCTGCAATACTTCCTGGTCTCCATTTTAAGAAAACCACAAATTATAGGCTCTTCAAAAATGCCCTGATGAAACAGCTTTTCCTAACAACAACAACATTTAATTTATATACCACCCTTCAAGACAACTTAATGCCTGCTCAGAGCAGTTTACAAAGTGTGTAATTATTATCCTCACAACAATCACCCTGTGAGGTGGGTGGGTCTGAGGGCCAAACTACAAGTGATTAATGACACTTGAATGGCAAGTGTATTCCTCCCTGTTCACTTGCCCTCCACTTGCTCTCCACTTGATCCACTTGCCGTTCAAGTGTCATTTGTCACTTGTAGCTTGGCCCTGAGAGAGCCCTGAGAGAGCTGTGACTGACCCAAGGTCATCCAGCTGACTTCAAGTGGAGGAGTGGGGAATCAAACCCAGTTCTCCAGATTACAGTCCTGCCACTCTTAACCACTACACCAAACTGGCTCTCCTGTTTTGGATTTCTTCCATGGATCAACTCAGCTATCTACCGCTATCATTTGCAATGAATCAGAGAATCAAATTCTTCCCTGGACCCTCAAGCAGATCCTTATGTTTTTACTAAAATGACTTCATACATCACTGTGCAATAAATAAACAGGACTGAAAAAGAGTTTGCCTTCTTAGATGATCTAACATTGCATTGAAAGCATTGTTCTGATGGGTGATGGACAAATGGCTTGGCCTCTCTTCCTATGTCAATATATTTTCACAGCCTTCACAGAGGAGTGATATCCATGAGAACACATTTTCTACAAGTCTTCATATGAACGATGTATTGTCAAAGGCTTTCACGGCCGGAGAACGATGGTTGTTGTGGGTTTTCCGGGCTGTATTGCCGTGGTTTTGGCATTGTTGTTCCTGACGTTTCGCCAGCAGCTGTGGCTGGCATCTTCAGAGGTGTAGCACCAAAAGACAGAGGTCTCTCAGCGTCTTCACCAAAAGACAGAGATCTCACCACTGTGACACTGAGAGATCTCTGTCTTTTGGTGCTACACCTCTGAAGATGCCAGCCACAGCTGCTGGCGAAACGTCAGGAACTACAATGCCAAGACCACGGCAATACAGCCCGGAAAACCCACAACAACCATCTTCATATGAACATTATTCATTTTAGCAGCACCACAAGGTAGGTTAAGGCCTGTGGTGAATCAGAGCCTGGTGATTTGTGCTCTCCTGTGTTAAATTGTCCTGAATGTCGGTATATAAATCAAATGTTATCATCATCATCATCATCATCATCATCATCATCATCATCATCATCATCATCATCATCATCATCATCATCATTTCATGTGAGTTTTTAGTACTCTTGAGTATATCTCTTACCATTTACCAGTTTAATAAACTATTTAAAATAGCAAACAGATTTTGCTAATACATTTTTGTTGTCTTCTGTGAACTCTTTGAGCAGCCTTATTAAAGTATCTAGCAGATGGATTAATCATGCATATGGTTATTGAAATCAGTCCTTTAAAATAATATTGGTTGAACATGTGCAATGAGATATTCATAGTTATTTTATATTCCTTATATTTAATTCTGTCTTGAGTGAATATTAATTAATAAAACGGCCTTGTACACTTTGGTAACATGCTAGTGCAAATGAACATATAAGTTGAGGCAAATTTCATGAGTTTCAGTTCTGGGATGAATGTTCTGCAGTTTTAGAAATTGTAGGGTTGCCAAATGCAGGTTGGGAAATTCCTGGATATTTGGTGGTGGAGCTGGGGGTGTGGTTTTTTCTCCAGGGGAATTGATCTCTGACATCTGGAGAACAGTTATAATTCCAGGAGACTTCCAGGCCACACCTGGAGGCAGGGCTGGGTCAAGGGGGGGCAGGGGGGTAACCTGCCCCCAGCACCGCCAAAGAGGGGGCGCCGGGCATGGCTGCCAGCCACCCGGGAGCGCACCGCAGCTTGCTGTGCAGGAGGCTGAGTGCAGGATTGGGAGGCCCTTGCCAGCCCCACCGATGGGGCGGCTGGCTTGCCGTGCGTGCAGGACCTCCCAGCCCTGTGCTCAGCCACCCGCGTGGCAAGCCAGATGCCCCAGCGCATGCCCTTGCCACTGCTGCCGCCGTTGCCACCGCCAGCTCCGCAGCACATTGTGCACTGGGGCGGCTGGCTTGCTGCGTGGGTGGCACAGGGCAGTGAGGAATGCGAACCGCATGGAGGGCCTCCTAGCCCTGCACTCAGCCGGCCGTGTGGCAAGCCAGCCGCCCCAGTGCATGGTGTGCTGCGGAGCTGGCGGCGGTGGCCAGGGTGTGCTTTGGGGCAGCTGGCTTGCTGCGCAGGTGGCTGAGCACAGGGCTGGGAGGTCCTGCGCGCATGGCAAGCCAGCCGGCCACCCCAGCACATGCCCGCGCCGCCTCCAGCTCCATGGCTCACCGGGTGCTGGGGTGGCCGGCTTGCCATGTGGGCAGGCATGCCTCCTGCCCTTCGTGATGATGTCATGAAAGTGACATCATCACGCAGCGCTGGGAGCGCACGCGCGCAGACCCAGACAAGGCTTGCACCGGGCACCCACACCCCTATATTCAGCTCTGCCTGGAGCATGTCAACCCTGTTAAATGGGAGTTAAGAAAACGGAACAAAGAAAATTTCTCCTTATTCAAATAAATACTCAAACAGTGCAATCCCAGGCGGAGGTACTCCATTCTAAACATTGATTTCAATGGGCTTAGACTGGAGTGACTCTGCATTGAATATCCCGTATGTGAATCTCTCTCTCTCTCTCTCTCTCTCTCTCTCTCTCTCTCTCTCTCTCTCTCTCTCTCTCACACACACACACACACACACACACACACACACACACAATTTGTTTTCCAGCCCTTCCAATCTCCTGAGCCCAACCAGGCACAATTTACTTCTGCCTCTGTAAAACTGGCACCTGTCTATCTGTAAACACTTTTCAACATGTGCTGTAAAAGATGTCATATATGCCACTTTAAAAAAAGTTGCTGAAACGTGCAGGATACAACAGCAGTGTGCAAATAAAAACCCAAAGTGGAGCTGAGCAATTAATTTTTTTAAAAGGCAAACAATTCACAAGGACGTTGTAAATCTGAAGTTATAATTTCCGTATGTTTAGGATTAGGGTGCGTCTCTTCTGTCTGAGTTAAAAGATGTGCATCTTGTTCTAGTGGTGTGAAGATGCTTATGGGAACCGCATTTAGGAAAGGTTTGATTTATCTGTGTTATTGTTGGCCTGATGTTTTCCTAAAGTAGAAAAAAGTTGTGAATAGATGTATTGGCCCGTACAACATCCAGAGAGAGAAACAAAATCCATGTAATACCTTTCATTACAGCCAACCAAAATGATATAATGCTTGCACAATTTTTTGGGTCATTCTACTTGGCTCTAATAAAAAGTATTACATGGATTTTGTGTTCCTAACAAGGTAATTATGCACACCCAGACATTTTCTATCATGGTGGCTAACCTGTATTGGCTCTAAGTTAATTTCCAGTAAGTTTCTTTTTAATGAAGAGGCAGAGCTTCTTGTCTACATGAGGTAAGTGTCAGAAAGAAAGTCATTGGCTGCTTCTTCCCAAAGATGATTCTTTGCATAGCTCATTGTTGCTGCAAATGCAGAGACCTTGGCCTTGACCTATCAGTGTTCACACAGCAGTTTCTCCCACCCTTTCTCTATCTCAACCACCCTGCAACCACCATTCCCTACTTTATAGTAGGGCTTTTTAAAAAAACACCAGAATTGCTAGAGCGCTATAGTGCTATAACATTATAATGAGATGTTGTTGCCTTTATCTACTTCTTAGCTTTCTTATTAGAAATAAAAGTCTCTGGCTCTTTTTGTTACAGAGTTAGAAGGGGAAATGTGCACTTCATTTTTAAAAAAGAAAGCCGAGAACTAGTATATTGTAGCAATAGATGGTTATAACATCATAAAGCTCTAGCAGTCTATCAATTCCAGATTTCTAAAACCACCTTAAAAAGTCCTCTGTTGTATGTTTGGGGGATGAATGGTAATAATAGGGGCTGAGGAAATGAAAATGGCACTGATATGGGTGAGATCTCTAAAAATGTACACCATCCATACAGCATTCAAAGGTACTCTATCTGTGATCTTTTCAAACAGATCCTACCAAACCAGACTTGGGAAAGCTCAAAGCAAAGCAGGGGAACACATGAAATGGGACAAATAGAAGACAATGTCATGTGGATGCTCCTGAAAACAGTACTGCCAAGGCAGAGCAAAACATGCTTGTGGAAATGTCCCAGGAGAAAGAGACTCAACTGCATGTCCTGAAGGAGGCCTGAAGAAGGAGCTACTACTAAAAAGGCCCTGCTCTTTGCTGCAGACAACTTCGACTCCTATATCAAGGAAACACAAACCAGACCCTTGGTGATGATCTCAACAGGTAGACATGTAGAGAGAGAGATGATCTTTAAAGTCTGGTTTGCTGAACCAAGCTAGCAGTTGCATTTATCCACTGTAAGGAAACCAAGATGGAGCAAAACCTGATGGGCTGCCACTGCTGATTCCTATTGAATAGATAATTCATTCCAACAATTGCAGAGGTTTGTCGTCTGTAGAACACTCTATTACCCTCCAGCTGCTCTGTTTATATTCCCTAAGCATTTTAACATGAGAAGTATAAGCGGAAAGTTCTTTACAATTTGTATTTTAAAGAATTTGTTTCCCACATGGACCTTTCTGATTCTAATGAGAGCAGAGATTGAAAGGGCTTTGCTAATAGCACAGGGAGTGAAAAGCAGAGCAATATGAGAAGGTCAGCCAATACTATGGTGCTGCGGTCTCTGGGAAAGTGAGCATTTATTTCCTTTCCTAAAGAAGAGCATCACTGTAATGCAATTTGTGCATGTGAGGTTCAGGCAGCCAATTTCGAACGGTAAAGTTTTTCCCTGCACAGCTGACTAAATACCACATTAACAATGCAGTCCTATGCAGATTTATCATTCGTTGAAATCCATGAGCTTAGACTAGAGTAACTCTGCAAGGGTCCGTCAGTGTGTAGTAGGCATGGTGACTAAATAGAACCTCCATATGCAGAGGCAGCAATCCTATGAATAAAAGTGCTAGGAGGTAATCTCAGGGGTCTTATGTTCTGTTTGTTTGCCCTCCAGGGAAACTGGTTGGCCACTGTGTGGAACAGCATGTTGGATTAGATGGACCACTGAACTGATCCGGTAGGTAAAGGGTAAAGATAGTCCCCTGTGCAAGCATCGAGTCATTACTGACCCATGGGGGGGAATGTTGCATCACGACATTTTCTTAGCAGACTTTGTTATGGGGTGGTTTGCCATTGACCTTCCCAGTCATCTACACTTTACCCCCAGGAAACTGGGTACTCATTTTACTGACCTCGGAAGGATGGAAGGCAGATCAACCTTGAGCCGGCTACCTGAACCTGGCTTCTGCCAGGATCGAACTCAGGTCGTGAGCAGAGCTTGGGCGGCAGTACTGCAGCTTACCACTCTGCGCCACAGGACTCTTCAACTTGATCCGGTAAGGCACCCCGTAAGCTCTTAATGTTATTATGCTTGCCATAGGTAGAATATCTGTGTTGCATGCTGAAGATTCTAGGTTCAGTCCCTGGCATCTTTATTTAAAAGGATCTGGAAGTAAGTGATGTGGAAGACTTTGACCTAGAGAGCTGTTTCCTGTCCGATTACCAAACGATACACTAATGGCTTGTCTCAGGGCCAAACTACAAGTGACGAATGACACAGGTTGGATGCTTGTCAGCTTCCCTCAAGTTTTGATAGGAAATGTAGGCAGCTTGGGGGAATGTTGGACAAGTGACAGTTGAAAAGTCCATTGGACAGCAGCCAGAGAGCCAAGCTGCAAGACCAGGATGCCTACATTTCCCATCAAAACTTGAGGGAAGCTGACAAGTGTCCAACCTGCGTCAGGCGTCACTTGTAGCTTGGCCCTCAGTGTGAGAGAGCTTCATGTGAGTCTTTGATCCTTTACTTCATCTCCGGGGACTTCAGTGCTCCATGCACCAATACAGCAGCGCTTCAGAAAGTGTTAGTTCCCTTTGCATCTGTTTCTCAGAACTACCTAGCACAGTGGAGGACAGTGGTATACGGTAGACAGCTTAACTATATGTCCTATCCCAGTCACCCAATGGTTTTGAAAAGCAATCGGTCATGTGGCATTAAAAGGGCTATTTTTGAGAAAAATCTAGGACTACAAGCAAGGATATTTCTTCAGGCCATTTAATAATTGGGTATAACTTTCTATGTTTAAAGCATTTGCCTCTGAGCCAAGTTATGAGAGAGTATTCAAGTTTCTAAGAGGCCCTAGCCACTGGCTGGCTTTCCTGGGTGCTGGTGTTGGCTTGAAGATGATGTGGAGAGGGGAACAATTCTGCTGAAGGACAGGAATTATGTATGTTTGTATACTGTGCAATTTGGTGAAATCTTGGTACTACCACACAATTACCCCTTAGCCCTGAAAGGTTGTAGGCTGCCATTAGGGTTGCCAGGAGCCAAGTGGCAGTGGGCAATCTCCCCCAAGCAAGGGTCGTGGTGGTGGTGGTGGTGGTAGAATAACATAATGGATGCCATGACATCATTTTCAGGCAAAAACCTAGAAATAATGTCACAGCCCCAGATGCTCTAGGAATTCCAGTGATGGTATTTTCCATAGAGATCACTGAAATTTCTAGAGCACTGGGTATTTTCCATAGAGATGTTTGGAATTCCTAGAGCATTGTGGAGGGGAGGGTGTAGTGTCATCTTTTCCGAGTTTTCACCCAAAAATGATGTCACAGCATTGGCAATGACATTTTTCAGAGCTCTGCCCCGGACATTTCCTGAGGGTCACCAGTGGTGAGCTGTCAGTTCTAGCTGGCATTGAAAATTTTTGTCAATGCCAAAATGGCAGCTTTATGCCACTGCACAGTTTATTGCACAGAAGAGTAGGAAGGTCCCCCCTCCCTTGTTCAACTTCAGTACCAGCCAGCTTATTTTCCAAGCCCTTGTTTGGGAGTGGGGCCATAGCTGCTTTGCATAGAGAAGGTCTGTGGTCACCTAAGAGTTAATCTTCTGGTCTGCATGAGGCAATGAAGATGGGATGTTTGTGAGATGTCTTGTAGACCATTTCCTGTCATGCACTCCGGGTTGGGAAGTCCCAGATGTTCCTGTAGGACTACCAGGACAGCCTGAGTTCCTGAGTGCTGAGGTGAACATTAGGGGGAAATGGTTATCTGAGGTGGCTTCTCCCACAGCTATCATAGCCTTAGTGGGATTAGAGTCCCATGATGGAGTTGTGAATTCACCATCTGGGGATCCTGGATTTCCGGACCTGGCAACTGTTTCAGAATTTGAGCCAATGCCAGCCACAGCAGTGCTGCCTTTACCTGGGAGATCAAGGAGACTTAAGAGACATGCAGTGAGACAGGGGCAAAGGAAACCTGGGCAGAACAATCTCATCTCCTGTTGACCGCTGAGATTGGGCAGTCTATCCCCATAGTTAGTTGATTTGTTTGTTGAAATCATTTGACTTCTTGACAGACTTTGGGGGAAGGATGTGGTAACCTAAGGGTTAACCTCCTCTGCAGGAGATCTACTAGATTATTGGGGGATGGTTAAAACATTATTAAACTTGGTTTCTACCAAGAATAGGGTTGCCAGGCTAAGCCTGGGGGCAGAGTCAAAGTGATGTGCATGTAACGTCGCCGATGTCGCTACAAAGGGTAGCTCTAGGAATCACTGGAAACTCTACGGTGTAACCACTGCTTCCTTCTTATTGTCAAGTTTGTTCAAACTGAGTTTGGATAATTACTGTTTGATTCCCACTGCCTCCATTTGCTTTTATTTAGCTTTCAATAGTTTTCAATTTTTTAAAAATTCTTTCTTATTTGAATGTAATCTGCCCTGAGCCTGCCTGTGCAGGGAGGGCAGAATAAAAATTGAAAATAAATAAATACATAAATTTACATTTATTTACCATTGGAGTATTTTGGTACAAATGAATTCAAGAGGAGTGACAGCATTAGTCTGACATAGGCTTGCCATTTCCCATGTCCACCCACCCTGGACCCTCCTCATTTTCCACTTCTGCTCAACAGGGTGATGGGGTAGAAGTGGGCAGGGCAAATTGGTGTCACACTGATGCCCTGACATCACTTTTGGTGTAAAATGGAAGTGATGTCATCATATCTGTATGGTTGAACCATGTAGGTTCCGGTGAATCTATTCCTTAAGCATCATGCCAGCACAGAGATGCGACTTGGATTCAGGCTGGGAGTGATATTGTGGCATCAGCATGATGGCAGTCTGGTAGGTCCCTTCCCCCTGTAGTCTCTCTGTGGGTACCAGCGCTGGGCTGGCAATGCTAATCCGGTGAAGCACAACTAAGCAGAAATCTTGTGGCATCTTAAAGAGGAGCATATTTTTATTCTCGTTTAAATTGTTTTGCAGACGAGAGCCACAAGATTCCTGTTTGGTTTTGTTATAGAATTGATTATATGTAAAATAATAAGTAAAATAAAATATATTTACTTTAGAATCCTCCTGGACCTCTAAGCTTCCATCATTTTCCGAGGTGTATAGATTATGCTTTGCTTGGAATAATATAGTTCCAGTTCTCCCTTGGGCGTCTCCCACAAATACCCATAAAAAACCTCCGCTACATCTGGCAGTTCATAATACGGGAGGTCATTCATAATTCAGACCCATTAAGCCCACATCCTACAGTGAAAGTGCTCTCAGCATTCCGTGACCGAGTCATTCCAGGTCAAAATGGGATGACTTCCAAAGCTCCATAACAATGACATAACATTCCTGTGGCACTGTGTACGCTGCTATAAAGTTAGCTAACCCTAATAATACATATAATCACCCTGTGAGGCAATCTTTAAAATGTTAATACAAATGTAATGCTAGGCTTTGTTTGTGTTTTATGCCACGAGATTATCTGCAGCTATGAATATGTTAGACAGTCAAATGGTTTCCGTGAAAAGAATATCAACACAGTACCTTTAAGCGCCTAAATAGGGAGTAGCCAAAGCTACTTCCAACTTCTTCTCTTCTACCCTCTTCTCTGCTCGTTGTATGGCAGACCTGAAATCCTGCTCACTACAGCAGGTATGAGAGAGCAATTGGCAATAGTACCGAAGGAAAAATAAGTGAGAGATTTCCTTTCCCAATATGCTGGAGGATTTAAATATAGAGAGCAAATCTCTCGGTTGCAGCTTGGCAATTCTATACAGTTTCTGCCACAAATACTTAAACGAAACGACTACGCCTAACTATAGGCTATGCTTGAGTTTTCTACCACAGTCAGCCTGACAGTGTACCAATTGGAATGGCCGGAATGCAGAGTCATATTTTGGCCTGCAGGGGCAGATGGGCCATTTAACTTACTTGAAAGTTCTTAGGAGGATGCTGCCTTGGAGGGTTGCTGGCAGCCAGAAGCAAGCAGAGCCCAGCTCCAGCAGCTCCACCTGTGCTCCAGGAGCCCCTTGGGTCAGGTCCTTCAGTGGCAACCATGATCAGTGCCAGCTCACCAGTTGCCTCCTCTCACACTGCTGCTGGAGACAATGGGTAAGCCAGTGTCCATCATCAGTACAGCTGACTGGGTCTGAGCAGAAATGCCCCTGGATTGAACATGCCAACTCCCACTCACAATCATCTGCTCTCAATCTATCAAACAGCAGAAGAAAAATGGGGTGGGAGGATTTCACTTCTGGGTGATAGCCTGGAAGTGACACTGTATCTGTGACGCTCTAGGATTTCCCCCAATTTCTATGGTTTTTACTACAGGGTCGAATCCACATTCACCCATTACCCGCATGTTTATCGGATATCTTCCGTTTGCCTCCAATCCGTGATTTTTTCCTCTTCGTTCACATCCCTGCTTCCAATCCGTCTTTCTTGCGCGTCCCTCCGGTCACATGGCCGCTCAAAAACCGCTTTTTTGGGCGGGACCTTTTTTTCCCCGCCCATTTTTTAAAAAAATTTTTTAGCACACTTTTCCGTTATTTCGATCTTGCCTTATAAAGAAACATCATTGAAGATAATGATGCCTCTCTTTCCCCCACTGACAGCACTGATGGCTCTCTCCCATTTCTTTTTTGGAAATTTGGAAGCATGTGGGAAGCTTTCGTGGGCATTTCCTATGCAGGACAGTTCAGTGCCTGAAGTTTACTGAAGTTTCACTTCCTTGGAGTGTCATTATTTCGATATTTCATAATTTCGATATTACAGTAATATAAAATAAAAAAATAAAAACAGTTAAAAAGGAAGTTTCACGAGTCCGTTCTGAGAATGGATTCACCCCAAAATGATTTTTCAAACTACCAGATTTGATTCAGAAACAGCACAATCAATAAATCCAATGCTATGAAGTCAAAAACAGTCTTTGCAGACTACGGAGCACTTGCAAGTTGAATCAGCCAATAGGAACTCTCAGAACGGCCGGAGAGACAGGAAGGGGGGGGGGTTTAAAAAAACGCATAAATTGCGCATTGGCCCGTTCACGGCCACCGTGAAACTCCCGTTGAAAACCTGTGACCACATATTCGGGAGAAATGCGAATGAAATGCGTCTGTTTAATGAGGTAATGTGACTGGCACTCAGGATTGCGTGGGGAATGCGGGGAACATGCGACTTAGAATGAGTAATGTGGATTCGACCCAGGTTGGGAAAATTCTTGAGTATCATAGATGTTGTTTCTCACACTTCCAGTGACAACCTGAAAGTGACATCTTAGTATTTGTGACCCTCCCTCCTCCCCAGGCTCTACTCTCAAAAGCTACTGGGGGTTGCATCCACAGGTCTGGCAAACCTACCCTATAGTGTCATCTCATAGACCTCCAAGAACTACTCTACTTGGCCAATTCCTGGGCCATTTAAACTTCTCAGCCTGTCAGAGTTGGATCATTTCTTGGGTGATGGACTCCAGAGAAGGAACTGGCTCCTGTATCTTCATCAGTCTGATGGAAGAGTGAATTTCAACCAGTACAATTTTTCCTACCGCTATACAACAGTTGGAATTCCCTGTTATACAACTGGTATAAACAAAGGTACAGGAGCCACAATGTGACAGGTGCTGCCTTCCCAGAAATCAGAAGAGAACTCTAAGAGGTCCTCACTGAACATGATCTTCCAGGCGGAGAAACAGCAGAAGTACGAACTCCAGAATGCACAGTATGCTGATACAATGCAAGAGAAAGGAAAGTAATTCCAAAGACTTCCTGGTGTTTGCATATCTGTTTACCTTTGAGCATGTAACACCAGCCTTGCTCAGGTCTAACTGCCTCATGTTGATGGTAGAACATACCAGTGACACGTTATACTGCTGATTCACACATCACAGAGTCACAGGAAGCCCCACCCTGTGTTTGGATTGGGAAAGCAATGTTATTATGGAGAAGAGTCTCTCCCCCCATCCCAAGGCAGTTTCCTAATCCAAAATGTTCTTATGGGTGCTACTGGGGAAACCTACATGTAGTAAAATACTGAGATGGTTCATAAGGTTGTCAACAGGCCTGAAGAAAAATGTCATGTCCCTTTAATGGAGGTGTAATGTGTGGAAATGGGCAGCTAAAGCTTTTCATAGCATGCAAGATAACATGCCATTAAAGGACAGGATCCCCCCCCCCCCAGGCTTGTTGGCAACTATCATCCTCCAACAGACTGCACTACAGGCAATGGGTGAAGGCTCTTATTTGGAAATGTGCCAATGTTACAAATTCCCTGTAAATAGAAAAACAGCACAGGAAGCAAAGACAGGAGGTAGAAGCTTTCCCAGTGCTGCTGTGTTGGCTTTCTTTTTTTAATGCAAAGGAACACTAAAAACTGGAATCTTCTGCCTGCACTCTGAAATGGTGCAGTCTATTTTGTATTCTGACAAGCCCTCAGTGGAGGTGGAGGATCCCTTGCCTCGAGTTACTGTTTGCTGCCACTCTAAGCAGCAGTGCGGGTCGGGGGGGGGGGACAGTGGCGTTGGAAGCATGATGATGTCACTTCCAGGTTTTCCCTGGAATGATGATGTCACACCAGGTCGCTCTAGGAATTGCCACAAGCAAGAGTTTCCAATGATTACTAAAGCTACCTACCACCACATCTGGATATTGCCTGGAAGTGACGTAATCACACTCGCACCACTGCCTCCTCATCACGTCCCCACCCCCAATCTTCCTGCTTCTGTGTAAACAAGACCCTAGCTGGGATTTTTGGCATAGAGGTAAAAGAGGCAAAAGCTTCACCCGCTTTATATCTGTGTGTCAGACTGCTGTTAAAAGGCTGAGAGGGAGACTAGTGAAAAGTGTTTAAAGCAGTTACCAACTGACCAGATATATAACCTTTCTTGCTCTTAAGGGAAGTTTTCTCAGCATGAAGACAGGCAGGAAGGCAGAGTCTGCCCAAATTACTGGCAATCCTAGAGGCACCAGAAATGAGGCAGGGAACAATGGTAGCACCTGAGCCTCAGGGCAGAAACGGAGGCACCTCCTTGCTAAAAGAGGCCAAGTTCTGTGGAGCTTTGCAGAAACGAGTAGGCTTTCTTAGGGCGGGCCTTTCTAATAATATCTCCTTGTGAAGTAATTGCACAGAGAGGCTTGTGGGAATTCTTGTCATGGTTGTGACATGCACACCTCAAAACCCAAAACAGCCTGCTAAGGTGTGATGGACATGCAGCACCACACCTCAAAAGAAGCATTTATATAATGCAGCTTCAAAAAAATAATGTTACCAGATTGTGACAATGGCAGGACGACTCACTTCATGTGCAGGCCTTTGTGCAAAAGCCAAACCGGGGTGACGTGACCTAATCTCTTCTTTGCACTGTTCTTTTCTGCTTGCAGCTTCTTGTTGCAACATGAGGTTACAGAAATGTGAGTGTTGGGATTTGGTTCAAAGGAAATACTGCAGGGTGGCTATGAACAAAGTGTCCATGTGGCTGCAAAGGAACACCAGCAGCGAATATGGGGTGTGTGTGGGGACGACGACACAAAGGCTGTTTCCACACAGCTTACCTTATTCTGCAAAATAGCGAAATCTTGCGCGAAATCTTGCGAGAAGACACTGTTATCGCATCTTCTTGAGTGACAGCAGTGTCTTCTCTCGCGATAATAGCGTCTTCTCGTGAGATTTCGCGCAAGATTTCGCTATTTTGCAGAATAAGGTAAGCCGTGTGGAAACGGCCAAAGTTAAGATCTGTATTTTCTTCTCCTCATCTGAATGAAGTTTTACTTCCCCTGTCCTGATGAAGTTCTAATAGAGACAGGGGGGTGGGGTTCTAATTCCACCATCTTTGCTGTACCATCACTGTGGAGGCTGTTGTTTAAAAAGATGTTTACAGCCATCTTGGTCCAAAAGTAAAATCCAAAAAATCCAAGAACACAATCCATGTAATACCTTTGGACAGGACCAATGCAATGGCATGCCATGAACTGGATGCACCAGGTAGCCCAATCTCATCAGATCTTGGAGGCTAAGCAAGGCAGGCCCTGATCAGTGTTTGGATGGGAGGCTACCAAGGAAAGCCAGGGTTGCTACACAGAGGCTGGCAATGGCAAGCCACCTCTGAATGTCTCCTGCCTTGAAAACCCTATGGGGTCACCATCGTCTGTTTGTCATTACAAAGGAAAAAAGACATACAACAATGTGTGCAGACTTTCCACTTTATAAGAACCCTATATCAGGTCACATGTTCTAAAATAAAAAAGAGCCCACTAGAATATCTACTTTCTCATGTCTTTTTTTATTTTGGAACATCTGGCCTGTTGAAGACTTCCGATGAACTCAAAAGACTTGTACACTGTTATGTGTCATAGGGCTGGTTATAATAAAAGGTATTGCATGGATTGTGTTCTTGGCTTTTGGGATATTGTTTAAACAGACAGTTAAATGAGTCACAAATAATATAAATCAAGCATAAATACATGCTGGTTTTTTTTTTAATCCTACTGTTCAATGTTCATCGTATTAGTCCTTAACAACATTAAGAGCTGCTGATATGTTTGGATCTTCAGCATTTTCAAAGGTATGCAATTTCACAAAATCTGATGCAAACTCGTTTGGCAGTCAGTTGAATAGTTTGATGCTGAACAAAACAGACCTGGTGCTCATCACAGTATGTCTGCTAGGGTTGCCAACTCAATGTTAGGAAATTTCTGGAGATTTGGGATGTGTGTGGAGCCTGGAGAAGATGGCGATCTATGGAGAGGAAAGACTTCAGAGGGTTAAATCCACCCCCCGAAGCAACCATTTTCTTCAGATGGACTGATCTCTATAGTCTGCAATTCAGTTGTAATTCTGGAAGATCTTGGAGGTTGGCTGACTGTTGAAAAGGTTTGCCATGAAATTCATGGTAGAGGAGTTCCTGTTGAGTATGCTGTGAGAAGGGTACAACCAGGTTCAATGTATATTGGTTGCATTGTTCCATGGAGCCCACCCCAGCTGTTCCATCTGTCTATCCTAACCTCATGTGGAGCCCCCATGTGCAATGATGAAGTAGTTGCAGAAGCAGTCCACATAGTTGTTGCTGGGTCATCATGAGTTCAAGGCTAACCTCCAGGCTAACAACATACCCCTTTGATGGAATCAGTCTGAACAGGGCTTTTTTTCTAGAAAAAGAGGTGGTGGAACTCAGTAGGTTGCCCTCGGAGAAAATGGTCACATGGCTGGTAACTCCGCCCCCTGATCTCCAGACAGAGGGGAGTTTAGATGCCCTCCGCGCCACTCCAGCGGCACGGAGGGCACCTAAACTCCCCTCCGTCTGGCGATCAGGGGGCAGGGCCACCAGCCATGTGACCATTTTCAAGATGTTCCGGAACTCCGTTCCCCCGCGTTCCTGCTGAAAAAAAGCCCTGAGTCTGAACACCAGGCCTGAAGACAAGATACAAGCCAAAAGTTGCCACTATTTCCTCATGAAATAGTGAAGAAGAAATTAGGCTTTATGGGACAAAGAACAAATTACACTTTATGTGATATAGTGAGGTAAATATATACTTCCACAATACATTTTACACACTAAAATGGAACAAGAAGCCTTGCTGTTTTGGTAGGCAGCTGCGTCCTCTTGCAGCCCAGGCTCGCTCTTGGTAGTCAGACCAGGAGCAGTCTTAGCCATGGGGCAACTGGTACCATTGCTGGGTGGGGGGAGGGTGATAGGAGTCCCCTGACCACCAAACTGCCCTGGTTGCTGGCTGCCGCTGCTAGCCTCTTTGCCACAGGTGATAATGTCAAGGAGCCTCCCTCAGGCAGTGGCCCTGACAATCAGCTGTAGGACAGTTGAAAAAGCCCCTCATCGCAGCACAACTAAGAGCTGGCTGCTTCCCTCACTCCAGAGGTGACCTCTGGTCTTATTTTCATTACCTCTCATCTCTTTTTGGTTCTCATGAGCAGACAAGTTTATTTTATCTTAATTACCAATGGAGGGGAGAATTGAAGTGTACCTTCACAGCATGCTTGTGGAAGATAGGAGGGTACTTTCAAATGTTCATGTAATTTACCTCAGTGGTGGTTAACCTACAAATAATTTTACCAAGCACTTTGGTGCTAGTTACTAAATAATTCTGTGGCCACTGACAACATTAGTTCCAAGACCCCAATATGGGAACCCACAGAAAAGGCTGAGAATTTATTTCTTAATTTGATCTCTCTTGAAGTTTGAGGGAAAATGTGTGGCAAATTATAGCTGGGCTTCCAGTAGGATTCCAGCTGCCTCAGACACTCCCTGTCCAACAAAAGGGGAAACTGGCCATGGTATGGGAAGGTCTGCTTAGAGGTAATCATATCAACCTCCTCCCCACATAAAATTATAGTGATGTCTCGGTGATTAGGTCTAATAATAGCTCTAATTCTATCAAGAAATCACCCTTATCACAAACTCATCAGCATCTCCAGTCACAACCATCAGGCACTCCGGATATTTTGTCACCTCTGGAGCATCTGCCTCCAACTGTCATTCCAGACACTCACCATTCTTAAGATACTTTGCGTTCTGATGATGAAAACTTTCCTACCTAACCGTTAGAGCTCAAAAAAACCTCAAATAAAATTCAAACTGTTGTCCTCAATCGAATCTCAATCCAGAAGCCCCTGAATCCTCTCACTGGACCCACAGCACCTCCAGTGGTAGGGAAGAATCACTGCAGAATGGAGGTGAAGAAGACATGTTACCAGGCTGCTGCTGCTGCTCCATGTCAGAGAGATGGGTATGTTAATAAACTCTTACTGTTAATAAAAGTGCAGCAGCCATCTCTCTAAAGTATAACACCATCTGATCTCTTGGTAGGTCTCCCAGCATCTCTGACAAGTATGAATATGGTTTCAGGAACACCTGAGGTGCAATCTTTCTCAAAATACTCTAGTTGTCATTTCCTTCTGAGGCTGGACTACTGCAATGCTCAAGCCCATAGGTTTCTCCTCATAGAAAACAGGGGGGACCACTGATGTGTTCCAAGTTGACACAGCTACCTTTATGTTATTATGTACCCCATATTTGTTTTTGCTTGGGCTGGGCTGTTATCTTAGCCAGGTGATGTAAAAGCTTCTCCTCAGCTGGCCTCATCCTGTCAGTTCTTGTGTTTGGTCCAGACCTGGTGTCTCTACCTCTTGTGAATGTGTTTGACTGATCAAGCAAGGCCACCAGCATGTATGACTTTAAAGAAGGCTTAGATTTATGGAGGGTAAGTCCATAAATGGCTACTAGCCACAATGACTAAAAGGAACCTCTGAATCCAGAGACAGTATGTGACATTACTAGGAGGCAACATCAGTGGAAGGGCTTGGCCTCTAGGTGCTCGGCCACTTTGTGAAAAAGGATCCACTGGCCAAGTCCAGCAGGGCTCTTCTTATGTTCATACAGTCAATAACACTAGGCTTCTACTATCACTGGGAAGGTGATCAGGGCAAAGGGACTGATTGGCCTGTATGGTATGAGCAAAGCTATCCTTCATCTGCCAGATATCTCTGGAAGCCTGTGTTGGTAATGGAGGCCCCATATTACAATGCATCTTTCCATGAGTCTATGTATCAAACTGAGGGCCAAGCTACACATGACGAATGACACTTGAACGGCAAGTGGATTGATTGGAGGGCAAGTGAACAGGGAGAAATACACTTGCTGTTCAAGTGTCATTCGTCATGTGTAGCTTGGCCCTGAGACAGCCTTTTGTCCTAATGCCAGCCAGCTGACAAGACCTAACTAGGACAATCACTGTGGTGGTAAGCTAATTTTGAAGTACCAAGTTAAAGGCACAGGAGCAGGGCCAGAAGTGGTCATGTGGATACTATAAAGCACAGTCATTTTTTTCAGCACAGGTGGACATTTGAATTATTTCTCTGCCTTCCAACACTAATGAAACCTGCTTTTAATACTGAATTGCTACAGGGGTGGGGAGGAAACAGCAGCTAATATGAAGGCAACCCCCCTGTATGTCATTACTGAATGCCACAAAATAGAGTGGAATGCTTGTTGTGGCTGGGAGGGTTATTCTCAGGATGCCTGAGCTGGAATGCTCCTATTAAATGGAAACATTGCAACATCTTCGGTCTGCCTTTCTTTTTTTTTAAAAAAAAGTAGAGCAACAACTTTTGGTGCCTGAGGACTAGGGAGACCAGCCATGTGAGAGATCCCCGAGCATTTCAAGGAGAGATGCCAAACAAATATAGATCTGGGGACAAAAGCAAGTCTGAGGTCTGAGCCATCTCTTCCTTTGTTGGAAAGAAAGGGTCTGAAGTATGGGCTCTTACACTGCGTTACAGGATTGCTCTGAAGAGGGGATAATAGGCCTTACGCATTCTGATAGGCTGACTCATTTTCCTTTGGTTAGGCCCAAATTGATGCTTCCCAGATATTCTGGTTGTGGACATCCGACCACTTATGCTGGAAGTGTATGGAAGTATGAAATTAATGGGAGCTCATCCGAGGCACAATCCAGCCAAAGTTTGATGCCTTACAGTTCTATTGATATGACTGGAAGACAGTTGGGTCCGTATTTCACCTGCTTAAAAAAATGCTTAAGGCTCCACACACAACCTGTACACATCGATTGGGTCTTCTAGAGAGAGCCTATAAGGTTCAACCAGTTCAGAAGCTCAGTCAACATGTGGAGATATTGTGTGTGTGAGGTTCAGTAGACACAATCCCCCCTGTGCATGTTCATTGTATTCACATCAGACCAAAAGTAAAGAATATAAAAGAAGCAGGGCTGACACAACTGAGAACACACTATTGTTCTGTCCTGGGTAAATATCTCATCTTCGGGAGAGAGAGGATGTGGGTCACTGGTAAAGCACCTGCTTTGCAGGGGGAAGATTCCAGGATCAGTTCCTGGCATCTTCAGCTAAATGGAACGGAGAGTAGGTGATGTGAAGGAACTCTGCCTGAGTCTCTAAAGAGTCACTGGCACTGCCAGTCAAAGGAGATGACACTATGCTTGAAAGACCACTGGTTTGATTCAGTAGAAGGCTGCTTCATATGAAAACAATGAGGCGCTGGCAGATGAGGGTCCCAAATATCCAGATAACCTCTAGACATGCAGGTTTTTAAAGACTGGGTTTTCACAGATTGGTGGTAGAGAGTGCCATCAAGTTATGGCTGACTTATGGCGACCCCTGGCAGGGTTTTGAAGGCAAGAGACTAACAGAGGTGGTTTGCCATTGCCTGCCTCTGCAGCCCTGGTCTTCTTTGGAGGTCTCCCATCCAATTCCTAATCAAAGCCAACCCTGCTTAGCTTCTGAGATCTGATGAGACCAGGCTCTCCTGTGCTATCCAGGTCAGGTCTTCTGCAGCCACACAGAAGTTAAAAAATAAATGACAGTAAAAAATCAACAGAGAGCCCAAACAGCCTCAGAAAGCCTCTACAGGGGGAGGAGGGGCTCCTCCCTCCAGCTGTTTCCCCGGGTCACAATAGTAGGGGGGGGAGTTTCCCCCCTTGTTGTTACTGCTCCACTTGCATGGAGGTGCAGAAAAACCAGGGGAGGGAACCCCCTCTCTTGCTTTTTTGACATGGGGAAATGGCTTGAGGGAGGCATCGTGAGGGCCTTTGGGCTCTCCTTTATTTTTTAACAGCTGTTCCCCAAAGCTGCTGTGTAACTGCAGGGAACCTACATGTCTAGCTTGGCCCTAAGAGCTAAAGATGGAGGGAGGAGGAGAGACAGCACAAGAGGGCAATTCCTCAGAGGGGAGGATACGTTAGCCTGTTGCATCCAGTAACATAGGGTCTCATGCCACTTCCAGGAGCAGTCAGTAAAGGGCTTACATTTCTTCAGCAGAAAAAGCCACATAATAGCTATTATTAAGAACCACAAAGAAAGTGTTGTGCAATCTTTTGTGTTTTCTAGAATTCTTCATTAGGAAGTGTAATAAAAACAAAACAGGAGGGAAGAGGAAAGAACAGAAAGTTTCAAATCTCCAGCAGATAAGTTTTAAAGGGAAACTACTAAGAAGTTGTTGGACTGGAATTCGTATGCAGCTCTCATACCGTTGGGCTTGCACTGCAATCCTAAGCAGAGATACGCCCTTCCATGTGTATTGAACTCATTGGGCTTTGAAAGGTATAACTCTGTTTAGGACTGCATTGTTGGTCTCAACAGTGAGAGGGTGGGAGTAGTTAGCTCACTTCGAAAAGTTACGTGTCCCTCCATACTTTTCAGATGCATCCTGCTTTGCTCACGTATCAACAGCTGGGAGTAGCCCACAACCCAAACGGATTGGATCATTTTCTCTTTTTAACTGACTCCTGGATCAAGTGCAGCCTGAGACCCCCCCCTGCCCCATTTATTTGTTGGGTTTTCTGCATATCTTGTGATATCAGTTATTCACACATGAATTACTTGGCCCTGCTTGGATGCTCTTGGGAACTGGGGTTTTTTTTTGCCACTTCCCCACATTCTCGTGACGCCGTCACGCACTATCCGAGTTTCCCTCATCCTTTCTGCAATCTTTCCCCAACCTTTTCTGTGATATTTTGGGGGAGACCATAGCCAAGCTGGGATAGCGCTGCCGTGTGAGTGAGGGAGTCCAGATTTTGCTGGTCCCGCCCACATTTTTCCTTCCCCGGGTCCTGCAGCAGCCATTTCCCTTCCCTGCAATACCAAGAGGTTTTTTGAGGGTTTTGCTTTTTTGCATTGGTAGTTAACATAGTGATAAATGTTGGAAGAGGAGGATTCAGCACTGTCCCTCTCCTCAAGTTTCAGAGGGAGAAAACCAAAGAGTTAGAAAGATAGAGAGGTCAGGGCACTTTGTTTACTGTTTACTGCTCTGACCATCCTTTGATATGTAGATTGCTATTCTCAGGATTTCCTCCTCCTGTCTTCCTTCCTCTCACCTCTTCTCTTCCTGCCTTTGTTCCAGACACCATCTCTCTCCCCCCCCCCCTCCATCTTGGAATCATGAATGCAGGACTTGTCCTAGCATCCATGTCTATCCTTAGATTAGATAGGTAGTTAGGATCTGTCTCTCCTTCTTTCCTATCAGAGTATGGAGTTCCTACAATAAAGAACTCTTATTTCCTTTCTAAATATAAGCAAGTATATGCTTTGTCATTTTCTCTCCTGCACACACACCAGCCAACAGAACCAGCTCACAACCACCGATAACTACGTGGCCACTGCTAAACAATTAACTCTGCTAATGGAGCAAACATGGAATCCTTTAATTAGTTTCTGGGGCCAACATACAATTTATTTATCAATCAATAAATAAATATAACAGGGGGACCATATGGTAGCCATAATGCATTGGGAGCTACAGTGACTCCAGACTTCCACAAGAAAGCTTCACTATATGGAAAAGGTCTCAATCTTGCTTTTGCCTGTGCTTTGCAATATAATTTTACACACCTGGGCCTTTTGACATCTCTAATTGTACACACCTGGGCCTTTTGACGTCTCTGTCTGAAGTCCCCCCCCCACCCATGCTGGTTGCCATTTTGGGTATAAATCTCCCTGCCAACTAAATGCATGTGTACATATTAAGCTGGCTTATAGTGAATCAGCCCATTAGGCCACATCAAGGACAGTATTGTCTAGTAAGACCAGCAGCAGCTCTCCAGGGTCCCAGGTAAAGTTATTTCACATCACCTACTACTTGACCCTTTTAACTGGAGATGCTGGGGATTGAACCTGGGACCTTGGCAGAGCCAAGCAGATGCTCTACCACTGATCCATTCCCCCTTCCCTATCTTACGAACTGGGTTTTGGCTCAGAAAAAGTTACATCATAATAAATTCTTGAGTCAGATTCTTTGTTACTTCTGTACTTTGGTCAACCTTCAGTATTAAAAAGTTACCCTGTTGGAGCAGGGTGCGTTATTGGCAGCAAATAAGTGGTAAAAAGGTGAGCACGGGGGACCTTCTTTGAACTATATTTCCCCTTTTGTTAGCATAAGTCTCAGCCCAAATAAGTGGTAAAAAGGTGAGCACGGGGGACCTTCTTTGAACTATATTTCCCCTTTTGTTAGCATAAGTCTCAGCCCAAATAAGTGGTAAAAAGGTGAGCACGGGGGACCTTCTTTGAACTATATTTCCCCTTTTGTTAGCATAAGTCTCAGCCCAAATAAGTGGTAAAAAGGTGAGCACGGGGGACCTTCTTTGAACTATATTTCCCCTTTTGTTAGCATAAGTCTCAGCCCAAGATTTTATACTGTATCTATTATATATAGTGTTTAGTCCAAATCTATTTTTAAAGTCTCTATTAGCACGTTAACTGCAACACTGAATCATGGATGGGGTCATGTGCCTTGTATAAAATACCCCCTCCAATATAAGGCTTAATAATGTATCAACTATCTCAGCACATTTCATATTTCACATCCTTACAATAGACCTTCTTAAGAACTTGTGAATCATTCAATTGTGCTCATCTAACTTGAGACAGCCCACCCACAGTAATCCTTGAGAACTGCTATTTCTATATTCATGGAATCAAATTAAGAAGAAGGAAATGCTACATTACTTATATTGGAAGACTGAGTTCTTTGTGCATGTGATACTTCTGTTCTTGAGAAAAGTCTGAATTGTGAGTCAGTGTCTTCCTTGGACCTGGAGGCAGAGATGCATCATAAATATTATGCTCTTCATCTATAGCCTGCTGGGAACTCATTCTTAGTGTCCCTTTCAGAACACCAGTTCCAGAAGCAGTTAAGCCTAGGACTTCCTACAATGCCCCGCAAATCTGTCTGGAGGTAAAAGCCAAATAGGAATAATGGGACTTCAAGACCAAAATTGGAGGTATACTGAGCCCAGTCTTATGCATACAACAACAACATTCAAATTATATACTGCCCTGCAGGACAACTTCACGCCCACTCAGAGCAGTTTACAAAGTGTGTTGTTATGATCCCCACAACAATCACCCTGTGGGGTGGGTGGGGCTGAGAGAGCTGTGAGAGAGCTGTGACTGACTCAAGGTCACCCAGCTGGCTTCAAGCGGAGGAGTGAGGAATCAAACCCAGTTCTCTGGACTGGAGCCCTGCTGCTCTTAACCACTATACCACACTGGTGTAATTGGAAGTAGGTCTTGCTGTTTTTAGTTGGACTTACCCAGGCCTTTTTTTCTGGGAAAAGAGGTGGTGGAACTCAGTGGGTTGCCAGCACAGGGGGTAACTCTTGGCAGGAGGTAGTACCCCTGGCACCACATGCATGTGCGCAAAGTGCGTGCATGGTCCTAGGACCGCACAATGACATCACTTCAGGTCAGCTGGAATGAGGGGGAAGTTTTTAAAAGTTTAAACCACCCTCGGCGAAAATGGTCACCTGGTGGGTGGCCCCGCCCCCTGCTCTGCAGACAGAGGGGAGTTTAGATTGCCCTCTGTGCTGCTCCAGTGGCGGAGAGGGCTATCTAAACTCCCCTCTGTCTGGAGATCAGGGGGCGGGGCCACCAGCCATGTGACCATTTTTAAGAGGTGCTGGAATGCCGTTCCACCACATTCCTGCTGAACAAAAGCCCTGGACTTACCTCTCAGTGACTGTAGAAGCAAAGCTCTAAAGCAAAGCTCCTTGGTTCCTGTCCCAGTAGTGCTTGTTTGGAAAAGTGGAAAATCTTTAAACTGGCAGAGGTAAAATATGCTGGGATGAATCTCACCAAGATCCAGTGACTTAACCTGAACATGTATCCAATAAGCAGAGAAAAGTCTGCCAATCTAAGCTGCAGTCCTATGCACAGTTATCAAAGAGTAAGCTCCAATGAGTACAGTGGCATTTACTTTGGAGTAAATATGGATGTGGTTAGATTGTACATCAGTCAATTGGCTAGAGTTGCTGAAGCAGAATGTATGGCTAACACTTAATCTGATAATATTTAGATTTCCCCGTCTGTGAGAAGACCATTGAGAAACGGTGTGAGTTTTTGCCAGTTGAATATTGTGAAAATTGCCATTGAGCTGAATATTGCCATTTTTAGTATTTGTGGTCAAAACTAGAAAATTGGGTGAAATAGAATTTTCCTCCTGAGAGCAATGGGATGGTGTGTACATCCATTTTTGCCGTTTTTATAGTGTTGCCACCACAGGTTACCCTTGCTTTCTGAATCACCGTACAATCCTATGCCAAGTTATTCCAGTCTAAATGGGTGGAATCTCAATGGGTTTAAATTGGAGTTAGGTCTCTTCTGCACAGGTGCTTTGCTCTGTTTTGAGTGTCAAACAAGGTACCACCCTGTCCCGAGGATCCACGTTGTTCTCAAGTTGCTCTTTCATGGTTTCCCCCCACTTTGCTCCTACTTTTGTATGGTTTTCCTGGAAGGTCAATGTCAAAAGGGGTCTGACCACTACGTGGATGGGAAGGTGTGGTGTACCTCCTTGCCCACACTGGCACCATGTCCCTTTACATTCACCACCCTGCCCCCCCTCCCCATGCCACTGGTGGCCTTTTTACGATCATTTTAAAAATGGCCATATTTAGGGGTGTGCAATTTGGTATTGATAAGCCATATATTTACCCACATAATGGCTAAATCAGCATTATCCAGGTATACCAAACCAGATTCGAGAATCCTGAATAAAACTGGAATACCAAATACATTAATGCTGGATAAAACTTATATCTGTTAAATGCAGCTCAGCCACTTTAAAGCCGTTTTTGTTACTTTGTTTCCGGAGAAGTGAATAAGTAGTTGCCAAAGGATATGCACTGGGGAGACAGCTTTTTTCCGGTTCTGTAAGTTGCTTGCTTTGTTGCTTGCTAGAGTTTCTTTATATATTATTGATTTGTTCTTGGGGGGGGGGGGGAGTTGCTTAAGCAGTTGCTTGGTGTTTATTTACCTATTGCTTCTTGGGTGGGGGGGGAGAGTGGCGTAAACAATTGCTTGCCTGATTGCTTGCTCTTTATTTACTTGTTACATTGTCCCTTGCTTCAGTGTGGTTCTGGTGGGATTCTCTGGTATGATGTTGGTTCCCTTGCTTCAGTTTGGTTCTATACTATATACATTAAGATTTAATCTAAATGGGAGAAATGAATGTCATAGGCCCGTTGATTCTGTTCTGCCTTGGTTCCCTTGCTTTAGTTTTGCTCTGTTGGGCTTTGTTGGTCTAGCTTGCATTAGGAGTAGGACTTTTGGCCAGGGTTTGCCCCTTTGCTTAAGGTTTCTTTGCCCTGGAAAACCTTGGAATGTTTCTCCCCATAGGAAACGATAGAGAGTGGCTGAGGACAGCTTGTTCCACTGAGTCCAATTTTCCTGAAACATAGGAGGTCTTTAGTGGACAGGAAAGACTAGTTCCTGCAAATTTGGTGGAGTTTGCTTGAAAAATGCTCTCCCCAGCCTCCCCAATAGTTCCCCCCATAGAGAATAATAGTCAAATATATTTGGAATTCTCTAATAAGACCAATCTGGATAGAGAATCTGACCTGGATATCAGGAATACCAAATATTTATGGTATTTCCTGATATCTGGATCCATATTTTTTTTTGCTGCACAACCCTAGCTATATTGCTATAGCATCATTACATTATAGTGGCATAACTACTACTATTTTTAAAAAAATGGCAAAGAGCCCTCTGATGGAATGGTGGTGGGTGATATGAAAGGCATGTAGCAAAATGTAGGGAAATCGTAGATAATACCGCCATGTGCATACTTTGTTGCCACTGAAATGCCTATGCACTTGCAGAGGTAATCTGCGCACAGCGGGGGATCATTGATATGTGGAAGTAACACAGGGCCAAGCTACAAGTGATGAATGACACTTGAACGGCAAGCGTATTTCTCCCTGTTCACTTGCCCTCCACTCGATCCACTTGCCGTTCAAGTGTCATTCGTCACTTGTAGCTTGGCCCTCAGTCACATGGGTGTGTTCAATGGGACTAACTCTCGTGTAAAAGTGCTTAGGATTTCCGTTTTAGGGAACTTTTCACAAGGAATACCACAAAAATTAACCCAAGGGGTGATGCTGAAAATTTCCATGGAAGTAGTTTTGGCACAGAGCACACCTCTTTTAAAACTTGAAAACTGCGAGTTTCAAAATGTCACATGCTGAATTTGTATAGCAAACCTACAGATGCACAGAATGTACACAGTCTTGACTGATTCTGTCTATAATGGACAATCAAAACATTTGCATTTAATATTCCGATTGTTCTCTTTGCTAAACCATCTGCCATATTTGTTTTTGTGTCTTCAATCTACAGAATCTATTTCTTCCTGGCTATTTTTAGTGACACTTCTGAAGGTTTGAATGAGAGCAATTTGGGATCAATGTTGTATGTATGTTTTACGATTTCATGCTCTGTGCCTTGCAATATATTTTTATAGCCGAAGAAATACAGTAGGACAACCAAACAACGTGTAAATGACCATGGCAAACATCTCTTTAATGATTTTCAAGAGGGCGTATAAGCATAGCATGCTCCATTGGAAAAATGATGTTGTTGTCATGAATAAATAGCTATTTTTTTAAAAAAAGAATACATTTCTCATAAGATATATACTGATACACTATTAAATGACTAGTAGATTGCTTGTAGCAAAAACTTCCATGGACTGCATCTCACTTTATTTGATGGATGGCGTGATCTAGTCAGTTGAAGTCTGTACCTGAGTACAGATGGAGGCACAACCCAATGTGCTATTTTCCTGTGCATTCCAGATTCCCATGCAATCTTTGGAATGACTGGAGGCTGTGCAAGACCATAGCTATGTTCTTTCTCAGCTTGGCTTCATCTCCATGGGGCTTTAAGCAGGACTGGAAGGACAACATTGGAACAACATTTAAGTACAAATTTGAATGGATTCAGGTCTTATGATCGGAAGATTGTCAGGGGTGTGTAGGTCCATACTCAAAAGGCTATCACACGGAAGAGGGTTTGTGCTCTAATGCTCCAGGGGCAAGACTAGATTTAATGGGTTTCAATGACAGAAAGGCTGGTTTTGGCTGAGTATCAGGAGAGACTTTCAAATGTTAAGAGTGGTCTAGGAATGGAACAAGTTCTCTGGGAGCAAAGATCTGTCGCATTGAATCTTCAAGCAGATTGTTGGGCACACTCCAATCTTGGATTTCCTGCACTGAGCAGGGGGCTGGACTATATGGATTAAAAAAGGTCTCCTCTGAATATATGATTCTATAATTCTAGATGGATTGCAATTCTATGCAAGCACAAATACCTTAAAAATCTGATGGGAGCAGGTATGACCAACCCCACTATTCCCAAGGACAGCAAGAACAATCCAGCTATCAGTTTCTTTCTCTGAACTGTCAAGTTAAGGGAAGCTCTACTGAAGAATAATTTGGGAAATGAGGCAGAAATGACAGGAAGTAGGAGGAGGGAGGGAAAGGAAAATGGAACAGGGAAACAAGATTAAACTATGGGATGTGTCCTGCGACTTTCTTGCAATGCAAAGAGCCGTCCACCATCAGAAGTGCTTCTGCTGACACAATTTTTCTTGCATCAAAGGAAATTTTGCTTTTAATGCAGTAAAGATGCTGAGAACATTAGGGTGAGCCTGTTTGATAGGAGAATTGCCTGTGAGTTAAATGTCCAGTCTTCCCACCTGTCTTCCTTGAATAGCTATCTATGGGCCAAGCTACACATGACAAATGACACTTGAACGGCAAGTGGATTGAGTGGAGGGCAAGTGAACAGGGAGAAATACACTTGCCATTCAAGTGTCATTCGTCATGTGTAGCTTGGCCCTAAGACTGTCTACTGCAAGTGTGCAGTAGCTGAGATGGTATGGTTTTGATGAGGGGTCTTTTGCATCAGTACCGTAAGTGAGAGGATGCTACCCAGGGTCATGGATGATTGGGAAATAAAACAATGTGAGTGGAAACTACATCTTCCAGGAGGCTCGGCTAAAATGCACATGTGAGAAAATGCACGCGTGCATAATGCCAGTCACACAGACTCAACTGAACATGAAGTGGTAAGAATTTTTAAAACTTTTATAATTGCTGGCTGGCTGATGATTTGCTTGCTGTTTATTTTTACAAGTGGCTGCTGACCAGTGTGTAGCAACAAGAAGTCTATAGGGGAGGTGGGAGAGGGAGGGTGAAAACTCGGACTCCCGTCAGGCTGAAATATCTGCTCCCTGTAGTGATGGTGGGCCTCCCACTATAGTGGGACACCTCCCGGCATGCTGTCTCTTTACCCACCAGCTCCTCAGGCACCAGCAGGAAGAAATGGGTGGGGGGAGTGGAGTCGGCATGCTGATGTCATTTCTGCTAAAAACTGGAAGTGATATAGTGGATGCCCTAGAATTTGCACGTATGTGATTGTAAAACCATAGAGTTCTTCTAAATGCAAGAGTGTCTAAAAATGTCATTTCTGGCTTTTACTGAAAGTGATGTCAGAACACCAGTGCAACACCAGCATGTCAGGCTCTGCCCCCCAGTTACTCTTGGGGGTTGCCAGGTATAACCTACTAACCCTACCGCCCTGTTTGTGGCTGCTGAACAGACTGTGAGCTGAACTGGCTGGTGTTCTAGTATTCCTATAATGGAGTTGTAAGTAGTCATTACAACTTTTTCTGATACTGCGTTCTTATAGAACATGAATTCTGTGTTCAGTCTTTTCAACACTGCCAATAATTTTATATACTTCAGTGATGTTTCCCTATAGCATTTTTTTTCTAAACTAACAAGCCTGAACTTCATTACCCTTTCCTCACAGGGAATAGTCCAACCCCATAAAAATAAGACATCTTTCAACCATGCTATTGGTTCCCTCTTCCCAAGGGAGTTTTCAGCTTGTACTTTTTGAACTTTCATGCCATGTGATGAATCTGTTTTGAAACCAAGGAGAGTTTCAAAAACTTTTTGTCATATGGAATGGGGGTCTGGTATTTGTAGGGAAAAAGCTAAAAAAAAATCGACTGAACAAACTTAGGCATAGCCAATGTCATTCTTTGGATCTCAGCCATTGATTTCAATGGAGAGACTTTAAGCACATATCTACTTCTCCTGTTGCAATTAACAAGGCTTGGAATGGCTTAAGTCTGGCAGGATCACACTCTTGGGGTTTGTCTTTTAACATGAAGTTTAAAATCACAATGCAACAATAAATGGAATGGGAGACAACACTGATTGCTCATTCAGACGGTATATGGGGTCACTACACAAAGAAAGGCTAAAAGAATGAGGTATAGCCTAGAGAAATAAAAAATACAGCAGATGTGATAATATTTTTCGGAGTGCTCCAAGGTTCAGTCTTGAGTGACCCCTTCTGCTAGATATCTTGACCCCTAGAAGTAGCAGGGGTGGGGGCTGCAGTGGTATTTTTGTGAGCCACCTTGGACCCTTGTTTTAGTAATAAATTAAATAAAGGGAGAAGGAGGGAAGATCCATTCCAGGGGCTCCTTCATCCTTGTTTGTAGGATTCATCCACATAAGAGCAGTTAACCAGTGAAATAAATTAACTACTATTTCATGCTCTCCACTTTGCCACATGGGAGGAATTTGTGGGAGGGCTTTTACAGGATCCATTTTAAATGCAAATAGTATAAAACCATATGTTACTCTAAGGGCCAGACTACAAGTGACGAATGACACTTGAATGGCGTGTATTTCTCCCTGTTCACTTGCCCTCCACTTGCCCTCCACTTGCGCTCCACTTGATCCACTTGCTGTTCAAGTGTCATTCGTAGCTTGTAGCTTGGCCTTAAGGCCTCAAACCCTGTTGAAAGATCTTGGTGTGGAGACAAGTGAACAGGTTTAGACTGGCCATCAGATTTCATGAAGACTGCAACGGTATTTTCAAACTTCAAAGAATGACCGAAGACCCTTTTATTTGAGCATCCCCTACCACTGACCACCTGTTGTGATGCTATATGTGTTATTTCTGGATCCACAGACTACCAGAATGAGCAAAGGCTTAAAACAGCCTGAATATGGAGAACAAATTTGTGCTACGGTCTCTTGCTCTAGAACAAACAAGGATCACGAGATCTATAAACTGCAAGTTCCTTAACTCTGTAAAATATAAGGGAAAATCTCCATAGTGTGAATTCTAATTGTTATACTGTGCAGTATAAGTAATTTGGAAGTGCTTCCAGACATGAAGAAATGCCGTTAAACCAACCCAAAAGGAGGAACGAGTGTTTCAGGTTCAGTGAGTTGCACGTGAACTTGCAATGCTGGTTAATCTTGTTAAGTTCAGAAAGACTTGATGCGAGAGAGAGAGAGAGAGAGAGAGAGAGAGAGAGAGAGAGAGAGAGAGAGAGAGAGAGAGAGAGAGAGAGAGAGAGAGATTCTGAAACTATGGTATAGATTTGAAATGAATGTTGTCTAGATACACAAATACTCTTTGGAAATAAGGTTTGGTTTAAAAATTCTAGGGTTCCCCCCCTTAATCTAAGAGAAGTTAGTAAAAACATTGTTGAGATGTATACAAGTGTCATTATCTTCAGTCATGAAAGAGTTAATTTATTTATGTTTAGTTAGAGACAACTAGTTTGCATGAGACCGTTTAGATGTTGAGTTGTTCTTCCCGCCAGGGTAAAAGAGGAGTTGCATGCTTAATTAAAAGATCTAGGATTGATTATTGGCTGACCAGTTTTATTGGGGGGCAATTGACAGTCTTTCCTTTTCTCAGGACACCATTGCTCTCCAGTTAGTTAGACCGTTACCTAGAGATCATCAGGATGTAAGGATGTAGAAACTAAGTTAGCTATTCTTTATTTTATCTCCAATGTACTCTATTTTTCCCTATATGTAGTAAACATTTATTCTAGAAGCAGAACATACGTGTCTGTGATTCTTTATCTGCTGTGCAAATAATTTCAACTCTATTATTATATTTATCCAACAAACATCAACACTCACCATATTAAAGACATGTGAAGAGGCAATGAAGTGGGATGAGGCTGTGATAGGTAGCTGTGCTGCATGCTTCCCAGGCCTCTGGTGCAGTGAGGGTGCAGTGAGGGTGCAGTGTTTTAACTGTCAGGGAAATGGCACAAAAGACAAGGGTTAGCGCCCCCCCCCCCTTGGTACTGCAGCTCTGATAGAAATAATTCCCTCCTTGTGTGATTTCTCTTAGTATCTCGAAAAGGACACCACAGAACTGGAAAAAGGACAGAAGACGGCAACCAAGATAATTAAGGGGTTGAATCACCTTTTCTAAGAGGAAAGGCTGAAGAGCCTGGGACTTTTCAAGTTTAGAAAAGAGACCAGAATTTGGGGAGATATGGTAGAGTTTTGTAAAATGATGCATGGGGCAGAGAGAGTAGACGGAGAGAACTTTCTCCCCCTCTTCCAAAATACTAGAACTTGGGGTGCCCAATGAAGTTGATGGGCAGTAGATTCAAGACGGATAGGAAATACATCTTTATTCAATGGGTGTTTAAAAATGTGGATTTCTCAGCCAGAGGATATTGTGATGGCCACAGGCTTAAAAGGGGGCCAGGTGGATTTATGAAGGGGAGGTTTTATGAAGGAGACTAAAGGGGACCTCCACATTCAGAGGCAGTAAATCTTTTAATATCAGTGCCAGGAGGCCACATCAGGGGAAGGCCTTGGCCTCTGTGCCCCGTTGTAGGTCCTCAAGGGTAACTGGTTGGCTACTGAGTGAGACAGGAGGCTGGACTAGAGAGACCACCAGTCTGACCCGGTAGGGCTCTTCTTATGTTCTTAAAGGAAAATAAAGACTTTGAGAGAACTCAGAATGATCCTTGTCTCTCCTCTGGTTTGGTCCTAAGGCCGAGAGTTTCTCTCTACACCAGACATCTTACACTAGGATGCTCAAGTGAAAGCTCTTACACTTGTTCTCCCATTGTGGATACACATGCCCTGCTAGGGAAACAGGGTACACTTGAATATAAGACCACACAGAAAGTAAGGGTCAAAACACACGAGATGCACAGGCAAGTGTCGGATCCTACAAGGATCCCTGGGAATTGTAGTTAAAAAAAAAACCCAACCGCTTGATGTGAAGAGGGACTTTCTCACACACACTCTCTTTTTCTCTCTTTCAAAAATCCTCTGGGAGCTCAAGATGGGGGGGGGAGGGTTTGGGAACGACGTAACAAGAGGCAGGAAAAAAGCCAAAGTGTTTTGCAAGAGAGAGAGAGAGAGAGAGAGAGAGAGAGAGAGAGAGAGACCCTGTCCTTCCTATTCTTCTTCTCCCAGCAGGGTCCTGTTACACCCCTCCCTATCTCTGAGCTCCTTAAGGAAAACCTGCCGATTGAATTTTTGAAAAAGAATCTTTGAAAGAGAATCTCTCCAGTCAAACAACTGTTCTTTGCACTACACTCAGTTTTCCTCCAGTTGCTTGGAGAGGGGAGGCGGTAAGACTACCATTCCCAGGGAAGATTGCAGGACCAACCAAGTTCTCTTCACATGAATTTCATCTTGTGTGTTTCCACTCTCAGTCACTTGAGCGTCCCCATGTAAGATGTCTTGTGTAGAAAGACTCTGAGAGGGAAGCAAAATGTTGACTACTATCTCATTTTTTTTTTATCACAGAGTTCCCAGGCACAGAGGGAATATTACTACCAATACTGTGGCCTTCATAATTCCATATCAGGGGTTCCTCTCCACAATACTTTTGAAGCAAAATTACATTTTGGGGGAATCTACCTGGGACTCTCTAATGCTACATTTAATTTGATCTTCGGAGGGCAAAAGGTCTTTCTTTCTGTTGAATATTGTGGCATGAAAGTAGGCTAGCCAGATACAGCAAGGCTTTTAAGCAGAAAGAATGTAAAACCAACAAGGTCACAGTCCTTGCTTTCCTTTTCTTAGCTTCCCAGTCTTATTTGCAAACAGGTCCCAAGCTGGGAAGAGACAGAAGCTATTTCTGGCCTTTTTTGCAGCTTATGTTGACACAAACGACAAAGGCACTACAGAGACTTAAATATGAGATTTTATTGCTTGCTGACTTAACACTGCTGACATGTACTAATTGTTTCCTTGGTTTCTGGAGGGGCTGTATAGTGAATAGGTTTGTAGCAGGCAGTAAGCAGAGTCAGGAGTTTTAACATTATCATTGGAATAAGGCTTCTGGTAAGACCTGGACAACTCTGACCTGGGTAGCCCAGGTGAGCCTGATCTCATCAGATCTCAGAAGCTAAGCAGGGTCGGCCTTAGTTAGTAATTGGATGAGAGACCTCCAACAAAGACCAGGGTTGCAGAGGCAGGCATTGGCAAACCACTTCTGTTAGTCTCTTGCCATGGAAACTCCACCAGGGGTCACCATTAGTCAACTATGGCTTGAGGGCACTCTCTACCACCAAGACCTGATCTATAGAATTCTTCCTCCTAGTTGGAAATTCACACCCCTTGACTGCTTTAAGAATCAAGGGCGGGGGGAGAAAGACAGGTAGCCATATTGTACCTGATCTTTCCCCCCTTCTGGGAATGAAATAATCCTGGAAGTCATTTATGAAAGCAGAAAATGCTGTAGAAGGGAAAGTTAGCCTCTTTCTTAGCACTGAAGCTGTGTTCTAGATCAACGGCCCCTGTGTCTGTTTTTAGAGCTCCACTAGTTGGCTGAGGAGCCAAACATGGATGCCCTGCATGAGGTGCAGTTTAGTAACTTTTACTATAAGCATCATAGGAGAGAGGCCTACTCTGCTGTAGCTAGGGGTACCATTCCCCTGCCCAGGGCGGGAGATCCCCTGCTCCCACCTTCCTTCCTGGGTAGTGCAGCGTGCTCCCATAACCACAGCATCCCAATTCGGGCTGAATCGCACCCTGCAGAAGGCCGATTTGGCTCCCTGGTGACCACGGGAGTACTCCCAAAGGCCGCCCTTTGACCAGCATGATGATGTCACTTCCCGGAAGTGACATCATCGCATGACCCTGGGAGCACATGCACAAATATTGACACAGGGGCACAGAAAGGTATGTGCCAAGCTCTTTATCTCCTGCCGGGGGACTCGAGGGACCTGGCAACCCTAGCTGTAGCCCCCAAGTGTTGGAACTGCCTGGCTTTGATTGATGTCCTTCAGGAAGCTAGTAAAGACCATTTTTGTCCATAGGGCCTTTTCAAGGTCCTTTTAAAGTTCCAGTGGGCTGTTCTTATGGCAGGCTTTCCCTCTGTGACTCTGAATGGGTTTATTGCAGCTGGGTCTTCCCCATGCATGGGATATGACTGTGGCTTTTTTTTTCAGTTTATGGATGCTTTAAAGTTTTTGTGTTGAATTATTGTTGCTTATTCATTGTTTTATGCTCACTATTTTCATTTTTTAATTTTTCTAAGTTGCCCTGAGTAGCCTAGAGAAGAGTGAAGTATAAATTCAACAAACAAACCAATAAACGCTACTAGTACTACTAGTACTACTTTTCACTTGGTCATAGCAACAACTCTTCCTTATTTATTCATAGTAGCAATGAAGGAATGCTTTTGTTATGTGAGGTGCTCTTGTCCTCTCCCTGACCTCTTCCACCTCCAGTCTGTCACACTAATAAGTAGAAAGCTCGTTGTAAATATATTCAGGAAATGTTGTTTAAGAAGGCCAAAAGTGAGAAAACCCTAATCTGGTACCCGTAACAGGTAACATTCCTTGGTTTCACAGAAATAGCATTCAGAGGGTAAACTGATTTTAGGAATAGAAACTGAGTTGTCATAAAAAAAATCTGGCTGAGGCAAATCTGAGTTTTTTTGTTTGTTTTTTTGCATCTTGCTTAAACCACACTGTGAAACTGTCAAAAGTTGCTTGGAAAATTTCACCTGCAAAATTGACCTACCTAGTCCTGTTGCTGTCTTTGCTACGCTACCACATCCTGCCTTCTACCAGGTCTTGGTGAAAAAAACCTTGCATCTCAGGAAGATGTGTTGCAACCTCATTTCCCTCTTCTGAATGGAAACAGTTTCTTAAGAAAGCCAGTAAGGTACATGTAATGTAATGAATCTGCTTCACATACACTGGCAGATTAGCGGCCATTAACTGGGCCTGGCTAGGGCTGTTGGCCCTTCAACACTGTTTTGGTGCAACTGTGAGCCAAGCTACAAGAGATTCCTGACACAGGTTGGACACTTGTTGTCAGCTTCCCTCAAGTTTTGATGGGAAATGTAGGCATCCTGGTCTTGCAGCTGTAATGGAGACCCAAGCTGTAAAACCAGGACGCTTGACTATTGTATAGGGTTCCTAGGTGCCTGCCAGTGGCAGGCAAACTCCCAGGGGTTTGCCCCCTTGCCCACTGATCTACCAGTGATTGATGGGATGTGGCAAGCCCCCTGGAGGTTGCCTGCCACTGCCAGGCACCCCATAAATGACATCATTGCACTAGCCATGGAAGTGCTCCTGCCCTTCATTTGGGGCTGATTTTGGCCCCAAATGGGCTGAATTGACCCCCCACAAGGTGTAGGAGCACTCCTAGGGCTGGTGTGATGATGTCACTTTTGGAAGTGATATCATGACACAGGCACCAGAGCACATGACTGACACGAGGTAAGTGCCACGTCCCCCTTCCCACCAGGAGGCTATAGGGACCTGGTAACCCTCTTATTGTATAGGCAGGCACTCTGCTGAAAGGGTCCTGAGCTCAGATGACATGCAGAGAACTGATCAAAAAAGAAATAACAATAGCGAGAAGCTATTCAAGTACCAGCAAAGGCAGAACAAAAGCTAGAATATAGAGACAAAGATGGCGACTTCCTGAAATGTACAACATGGCCGTTGCATAGACAGGCTTGCAGAAGATAACCATCAGATTTGGAGCGAGTGAATGAAGACTCGTTGGATTGAGAGGGACTGTTTGGTATCATGTCACACAAGTTAGGACACCAGCTGATGGAGCAGATACACAGTCAGCTTGGGACAAATTGAACAGTAAGGCTCGTCCTGCAGTTAATTCAGCTTTTACTGACCATCAGTTCTTGATGCGAACAGCCTTGGAAGCATTGCAGAGACTGCATGTAAAATCCTCTTTGAAATAATAGAATATACATCCAGAAACACATGTTCCATTTGAACATGGACGAGAATAATGACCTAAGAAATGGTTTGGATGAAATGCTGAATTCAGCTTAACTACAGGGAGTTGCAGAAAAGGAAATTCCAGACCAAGATATGATTGTTCTAATTTTGATAAGCCTACCAGAAAGCTTCGAGAGTGTGATATATGCAATAGTATCAAAATACTTTACTGTACCTTAAGAGGTCATCAGTGGGCTAGACCAAGAGGAAGTGTAAGAAAATGGAGTCTGGTTGATCAGTTCTGAATATAAGTAACAAGGCAAACTAGGATTTATTAGATTAGACGGTCTGGGCAAATCTGCACCAGCCCTTATTTAGGTCCATGAACCACAGCAAACACTCCCCATCTGTCACCATTCTAAGCATCGATCCTGTAATATTAATAGATTTGAATTTACTTGGTTTTCCCTCTTGTCTCTTCTTCCATATTGGTGTGCCTGTTTAATTGTAATCTATTCTGAGAGGGACCTGTCCATAACAGAATTTTAAGATGATGATGATGATAAATTCCTCACTTAGAGGTCATTGTAGGAGTCATACAAGGTATGGACACCTGGCACTTTATTTAAGCCAGCTATATCTGTCCTGGCCTGGATAGCCCAGGTGAGCCTGATCTCGTCATATCTCTGAAGCTAAGTACGGTTGGCTTTGGATGGGAGACCTCCAATGAAGACCAGAGTCGCAGAGCCAGGCCACCTCTGTTAGTCTTTTGCCGTGAAAACCCTGCCAGGGCTCACCCAAAGTCAGCTATGACTTGATGGCACTCTCCACCACCATATTATAAATAATAAAGGACTTCGTACTGCATTAAAAAGAAGCAGCCTGCTTAAAGCCAGGGACCTGGGCAGGAATTCTCAAACCACGACATTAAGAGCTTGGCAAAGGAGGTTGCTTCAGTCGCTTCAGTTCATTACTGCTGACGGTGAGCTGCTTTTCATGTAGTTGACAAAATGCAAATACTGCTGTGTTTCCATTTGCTAAATTTCCCTAGGACAGGATGTTCTACAGCGTTCGAATGGCAAGTCATGATTACAAGGGGAGCAATAGAGTTTTATTCTGCAGGCTGCAATAGTGCAAGTCCAAAATGGGCGTTCTTATGATTGTAACGCGCCAAATGTAACCATTTCCTGCGCTGAGTTCTTTCCTGATGTTTAGACTGCTTTCTCCAACTAGAGAAGTGTTATCAAGTTTCTCAGTGCCATTTGAGAAAGGAAGGCCTGCCATACTAGTTTAGGATAATGATACAACTGGCAGGGATCCTAGCCGATACCAAATACTTCAGGAGGCATGCATACGGAAGATGAAAATAATGGATATACCAGCACGCTAATCATTTATTTTCCCTTCTCATCATTTCCATTTTCTGGCCATCAGAAGATCATAGTTAGTCCAAGATGGTTTGGTACTTGAGATGCAAATCCAGACAACAGTGAATGTAGGTCCTCCTCAAAGCTTCCACCAATGAATGAGCAGCAATTTCTTTCAATAACCCTTTTGCCAAGCCCAACAGTCTATTTGTACTGTACTCATGGGTGGAGGCCGGCCTTCTGCTTTTCTAGCACATTTTAATCTCACACTTGCTCCCATGAGCTCAGAACAGCATAAGTGGTTCTCCCTTCCCCATTTTATCCTTGGCTTGGGAGGGTGCCTAGGGAAAATGGAGTTTGGGGAATGGGGAGGGCTTGGCAGGGGTATGATGCCATACAGTCTACCATTTCCTCTAGGGGAAGTGATATCTGTAGTCTAGAGATCAGTAGTAATTCCAGGCCACACTTGGAGGACTTAGCAACCCTAGGTGGGGATCCGTGATTTCCTTCTGGGTGACCAAATCAGTTTCAGTTCCAGGCCAGAAGCATGAATTAAAGGATTATCATAATTATCCAGGAATACCTGGAGCTGGGACGCCACCCTGTTTGCACTTCAATCTCGAAAAAGATACTAGTATCAGAATGAAAACTGGAACTATTGCTAGGTTCAGACAATACATTCCCCTTTTCCCCACATCCAGGTTACAACCTTTTGCTTCCACCTGGTTTCAGTTAATGAATAAGCAGTTATTTCTTTCAGTTACTCTGTTGCCTAGCCCAGTGGTTCATTTGTATTTTGATTTCTAGGAACTGCTAACATTAAAAAGTTTAACTTAAGTAAGAATCATCATGTTTAACTTGAGAAACTTTTTAAATAATCTAGACATCATAACTAACATCTTCCATAAGTAAATGTCAATTTTTTAAATTTAAGTTACCCATTGCTCCCTTTAAGTACCCCATCATGTTTATAGCCATCATTGCTAAAGGACATTTCATTTCTTACTGGATAACCAAAAATATGTACAAACTAGGGACAATTTCAAATTCTTCAGTCACCATTTCTATTTTGATTCTCCCTTGTGAGAGAGAAACCTCTGATTCTTTATTTTTTGCCATTTTTGGTTTCCAGGCACTGATTACAAACACACACACACAAACACACACACTCCACCCACTGGTAAAATGAATGCATTTTCAGCAGACTAACAAAATTTATTTTAAAAAATATCTCACCCACAGGAAATGAATTGATCATTCTTTATATTGGATCTTGTTTTGAGCCTGCAGCTCTTTGTAACATCTCTGCCCATTTCTGTTGTGAATATAGATGCAGTGACCTAAGGGATGTACACTCCACTGTTCCAGATAAAGCCAGTTTAGACTCATGAAAGCTTCTACTGTGATAAATGTTAATCTTTATGGTTTCCTTGGACTTCTGTTTAATTTTGCTGTAACGTGGCTCCCTCTCTGGAATTATCTTATGTTGTAGGTACTAGCCTGGGCTTAGCCTGAAGCCTGAGTCTTTGGCATGGGTTGAAGGCCAAGATTCAAAGGGGTCTCATTCCATGGCACTTGGCTTGCAGCCTGCAGCTTTGGGTGAGTCAGCCTTGTGGGTCCCCAGAGGTTGGAGTTGTGTTACATATTTTTTCTTTGTTTGTTTAAATTATATTTTTTTCTGTTTCTTTGTAAACTAGCTTGCATCCCCAAGAAGGAGAAAGTGAGACAGAAATACCAGAATAAATAAACACCCAACACATATAAAAATCATACAGTATGCATAGACCATATACGTGACATTGACACTAGAGATGGGCACGATACAAAAAAAATTGCCAATCCAGGTGATCGTGGATCGGCGCCGGTGACAATCCCAACTAAATGATCCACACCGATCATCTCCCGTTCCCGATCTGTGGATCGTGGATCGTGGAGGCCAAAGCGGGGAGCGCTGCTATTCCCAGCTATGTGGGAAGGTGGGTGTTGGCGGTGGCCACCGGGCCCGGCGGGCACAGGGAGATGGCGACGAGCCGCCTCCCCTCAGGGGGCAGGGGGTCTGGCTGCTCGCCGGCAGCACCCCCCATGTGCCCGCCTGCCAGGCCAAAAAGGAGCGCGCTGGCGAGAAAAGAACGGTGGGTGATGCCGGCGGCATCTGTGTTTGTGTTTGGCCGTCTGTGTTTGGCTGTCAGAGCTGCCTATCAGAGTTTGCAGGGATGAGATTGGAGTGCCCATGGCTACAGAACACCCCCTTCCTCCTCCCTCCCTTGGGTGTCTTCTCCCAGCTGGTGACTGCTTTGCTGCTCCGTGCTTGGAAGAAAGCCCTGCTGATCAAGGAAAGCTGGGCTTCCATTCGGGTTTCCAGGGCGACAGAAGGAGGGGAAACACAGCTCAGGCATTCCCCTGGCTCCGTTGCCCCGGGAATAGATTACTGGTGCCTGAGTGTCTGGCTTCCCGATCCAAGCATGATCCAGCCCCGATCCAGCCCCCTCCCAATCGCTGGATTGTTGGCCGTGGCCGATCACAATCCGCTGAGTCACGATCGTGCGATCGCCATTATCATGGGTTTTTTTGGATCGTAATACGGATCGTGCCCATCTCTAATTGACACCATTGGTAATATTACAAATGACTATAATAGGAAATATAGAAAATATTTGCTCCTCCTTAGTATAGGTTCTGTTCAGAAAACTGGATTAACAATGCGTCCCAAAGGATGGAGGATAGATCAGGCCAGACCTCTTTAGACCAGCACACTAAAGTCTAACTCCAAAGACCTGTCAGAAGTATCCAAGTATCCCGACTTCCGGTTTGGGATTCATGGAGGTCTAACGCAGCTCCATTTGTGGAGCTGACCGGATTGCCGTTTTAACCGGCCGGAGGGGTGAAAATAACCCGCGGCCGACTGCTCTCAGGCGGGGAGCAGGCAAAGAACGCTCAAGACCCTAGGGTGAGCTAGATCTCGGACGAGGGGGGGCTCTACACAAGGAGTCTCCCCCCCGATCCTTGAGGTCCCACCTTGCGACGGGTCGGCTATAATCTCTGCGGCAATTTTGGGGCCAATTCGGCTGGCATAAGACCTACATACCCAAGCTTCGATCGGGGAGGGAAGTCGAGAGGAGAATTTAAGATCGAAACAGCGATTACAACCCGAGAAAGCTGGAGAGAAGGTAAAGATCGCTATCTCTTGAAACGGGACAGATTGACAAAAACAGAGAGGAAAGAAAGTAGATTTTTAAACTGCAACAGACTAGTGAAAAGGAGGTGAAGACTCGGCAGGAGTTGTATTTTAAAAGAGACTAAGTTTAAAGAAGTTATTACAAAAATCGGACTATTGTTTTGAATACCTGTGGTTTTGGAGCTGTGGGAAAAAGACACCATCGCGAGACCTGCTGTGGGAAGACGGGAGACAGGAAGTGCGTAACAACAATAGAGTGGCTGGAGGGAAGCGGCCCTTGCCAAAGGACAGGAAGTGGGGAATCGCCATCTTTGAAAGGGGAAGGGTCGTGGCTTCAGCGGAAGAGGAAGTAGGCCATCTTGGATTATAATAACATAGAGAAACCATAGAGAAAAGACGCCCGACATTTTGGATATAAAAAATTAATTTTGGCAAAGATTGGGACATTTAAAAAAAAAGGAAAACGTTTAATTATACGCCACGGAGCTGAGGAAGAGAGCAGATTCGTGGGAGCGAGCTAAAGCAAGCCCCACGATGTCGAAAAAAGAGTGGCAATCGGCAATAGAAAACTTGGACAAAAAACTTATAGACATGATGAAAGAACTTAAGGACACGAAATTGGAGCTTATTAAAGAGGTCAAGGAAGTTACACAGACAGTAAAGTCGGAGCTGTCAGAAGTGAAAAAAGGTGTGGAAACGATTAGCAGTGAATTACAAGGAACGCAGCAGAGAGTTAAAACAGTAGAAGACGCGATGGAGAATTTAATAGACACGCAACAAACAGAGATGAGGCTGGTGAAGGGGAGGATGTCAGTTGCAGAAACTAAACACATGGAGAAGCAGCTTCGTTTTCGTGGTCTGCCAGAAGTGGAAGGGAAGTCAGCGCAAGAACAGATGACTGAGGTGTTGGCTGATTACCTGGGGAAGGAGGAGGAGGAAATTGTGGCTATCCTAGATGTGGCGTATCGTGTGAACTCGAGAATTGCAACCCAGAGGAAACTACCAAGGGATGTGATTGTGCAGTTTACAACTAGAAATATGAAAGAGAGGATTGTGACCAAACAATTTCAAGATCCATTGGAGATTGATGGCAAGACGATTATTATAATGAAGGAATTGCCCAGATCAGTGTTATTGGACAGGAAAAAATATAGAGTGCTAATTCAGACTTTGAAGGACATGAATATCAGATACAGATGGGAGTTACCGGAAGGAGTGTCCTTTGAGTTTGGAGGGGCAAAAAAACGCATCAGATCTGAGCGGGAGATGGAGAGATTTATCAAGGACAATGAAAAAGACTTACCAACAAAACCATGAATATGGAGTGTAAAGTATTATCTTGGAATGTAAATGGACTAAACTCACCGAATAAGAGAAAAAATATTTTCCATTGGCTACTAAAACAAAAATGTGATATTGTTTGTTTGCAGGAGACCCATATTAGAAAACAGGATGTAAAATATTTAAAATCTGGAAAATTGGGCAAAGAATTTGTAGCGGCTTCCAACAAGAAAAAAAGAGGAGTGGTGTTGTATATAAAAGAGGAGCTGCAGCCAAAATTTGTTATGAGAGATATGGAAGCTAGATTTGTAGCAGTGGAATGTAATTGGAACTTAAAGAGAGTGTTGGTAGTCGGACTTTATGCACCTAACGGTGCAAAGGAAAGCTTCTTTGAGGACTTAAGGAAGCACCTAGACGATCTTGTATATGACCAGATAATTCTTGCTGGAGATTTCAATGGAGTGACAGATTTGGAATTAGACAAAAAGACTACAAAAGCACAAAAGAAAAGAGGACTATTGCCAAAGCTTTTTTTTGAGTTGATTCAACAAGAGACTCTCGAAGACGTATGGAGGAGAGAATATCCTAAAACCAAACAGTTTACTTTTTATTCTGCAAGGCATCTTACATTATCAAGAATTGATATGATCTGGGCCTCAAAGGACTTAGCGCTATGGACTAAGGAGGTAGAAATAATGCCGATGGTAGGCTCAGATCACAACCCAATTATGTGGAAATTTGGAAAAAGGAGAAAAAGGAAAGCCTGGAGAATAAATGAGGACTTGTTACAGGAAAGTGAGAATATGGAAACACTGAGAAGAGAGACTAAGTTTTTTATACAATACAACGTGAATAAAGAAGTACCAACCAGTAAAGTTTGGGACGCGTATAAGGCGGTTGTAAGGGGCATACTAATGGACTTAAATGGTAGAGCAAGGAAAAAGAAAGAGGAGAAAAGACAAGAGATTGAGGAGAAAATAAAGGCCAAAGAAGTACAGTTAAAAAAGAGACCAGGGAAAAAGAAAATACATCAGGAAATCAAAATTCTTCAAGAACAGTTAACAGCAATGAGTAATAAAGAATTGGAGTGGAACCTTAAAAGACTGAATCAAAAAGCTTTTGAGGGTGCTAATAAACCTGGGAAATATTTGGCATGGCAATTAAAGAAGAAAAGGGAAAAGAAAATAATAAATAAAATTTGTGAAGAAAACAAAACGTATTTGGAGCAGACTACCATTAGCAGAGCCTTTTATAAATTTTACGCTAAGCTGTATAATAAAAAAGAAGTAAACAAAGAATCAATAGCATCATATTTGGAGAAAACCAAACTTCCAGAGATCTCGGAAGCTTGGAGAAATAAGCTGAACAGTGAAGTAACTGATGAGGAAATAAATATGGCAATACAATCCGCAAATCTAGGAAAGGCGCCAGGGCCAGATGGACTTACGGCTAAATTTTATAAGACAATGGCCAATGAACTGGCACCATTCCTAAAAGAGGTGATGAACGGAGTTTTTAGGGATCAAAGAATTCCAGACACTTGGAGCGAAGCGAATATATCATTGATCCCAAAAGAGGGCCAAGATCTGACTAGCGTGAAAAATTATAGGCCTATATCACTACTCAATAATGACTATAAAATTTTTGCGAAGATATTGGCGGAGAGATTGAAGGGGTGGCTCTCGGAAGTCATAGAGGAGGAACAAGCAGGCTTTTTGCCAGACAGACAAATAAGAGACAACTTAAGGACAGTGATCAATGCTATTGAATACTACGACAAGCGTTGTGACAAAGAGGTTGGTTTCTTCTTTGTAGACGCTGAAAAAGCGTTTGACAATTTAAACTGGGACTTTATGTTTGCCACTATGGAAAAGCTACAAATGGGAGAAAGATTCGTCAGAGCAATCAAGGAAATCTATAGAGACCAGACTGCAGCAATTGTAGTGAATGATGAATTGACCAAGAAATTGACGATTAGTAAAGGAACAAGACAAGGTTGCCCGTTATCTCCATTGTTGTTCATTTTAGTATTGGAGATTCTGATGATACAAATTCGACAAGATGAGGAAATACGAGGAATAAAAATAAAGGACTATTCATATAAGGTCAGAGCATTTGCAGACGACATAATGTTAATTGTAGAAGACCCACTGGAGAACATGCCAAAAGTGATAGACAAGATCAAGGAGTTTGGAGATTTGGCAGGTTTCTTCATTAACAAAAAGAAGTCAAAGATATTATGCAAAAACATGACTAAGCAGAAACAACAATTGTTAATGGAAACAACGGATTGTGAAGTAACTAGTAAGGTGAAATACTTGGGAGTTGAGCTGACCGTAAAAAATATAGATTTGTTCAAGAATAATTATGAAAAATTATGGACTCAGATAGAGAGAGACTTGATCAAATGGAATAGATTGAACCTGTCATGGTTGGGCAGGATTGCAGCAGTTAAGATGAATGTGTTACCAAGAGTAATGTTTTTGTTACAGACAATACCAATCATCAGAGACTCTAAACAATTTGAAAAATGGCAGAGGAAAATATCAGATTTTGTTTGGGCAGGCAAGAAGCCTCGAGTGAAAGTAAAAGTTTTACAAGATGCAAAGGAGAGAGGCGGAATGCAACTGCCCAATCTGAGACTTTACCATGATGCAATCTGCCTAGTTTGGCTAAAAGAGTGGATGACATTAAAGAATAAGAAACTATTAGCCCTAGAGGGATATAAAAAAATTTTTGGATGGCACGCATACCTATGGCATGACAAAGTAAAGGTCAACTCGATGTTCCTGCATCATTTTGTAAGGAGAAGTCTATTTACAATCTGGAAGAAGTATAGAACTTACCTACAAGAAGGAACCCCCTTGTGGGTGGTTCCATATGAGGTGATAGATCCGAGAGCTGTGGATAATGAACAACAATGTTTAACGTACAAAGAAATAACTAAGATTGAAGTATCTAAACTTAGAATAAAGACGCAAGAGGAACTATCACCTAACTATGATTGGTTTCAGTATAGACAGATTAGAGACTTATACAACTCAGACTTTGCAAAAGGGGGCATACGAACAGAGAACTCGGAACTAGAGCAGACCCTTCTTAAAGAAGACAAGAAAAGAATATCCAAGGTATACCAAGTATTGCTGAAATGGTATACTGAGGATGAGATAGTTAAAACACAGATGGTGAAATGGGCTATAAATTTCAATAAAGAAATAACAATGGAGGCATGGGAATACTTGTGGAAAACTACAATGAAGACAACGACATGTATCAATATTAAAGAGAACATTTTCAAAATGATCTATCGTTGGTACATGACACCAAAGAAGATTGCGCTAGGGAATTTGAATACTTCCAATAAATGCTGGAAATGTAAGAAACATGAGGGCTCCCTCTATCATATGTGGTGGTCGTGTGAGGTAGCTAGGCAGTTCTGGGGGGAAATAATAAGAGAAATGAGTGAAATTTTACAGTTTCAAATAAATAAGAACCCAGAACTCCTGCTGCTAAACTTGGGAATGGAGGGAATTCCAGCCCATCATAGGACGTTGATTTTTTATATGACTGCAGCAGCTAGACTTTTGTATGCGCAGAAATGGAAAGTACAAGAAGTACCAACTATTGAAGATTGGATCTACAAATTGCTGTATATGGCTGAAATGGACAAGATGACAAGAAAACTGAGAGATCTGGACTCAGGGCAGTTCAACACAGACTGGGAGAAGCTGAAACAATACCTGGAGAAGAAATGGGAGGTGGGAGGAAAACTGTGGCAGTTTGAGAACTACTGAAATATAATAAAAGTATAAAAGAGAGGGGTGACTTTACCGGGGGAGGAAGAGAAATGTGAATTTATAAGCAGTTAGATTAATTGATTGAGATATATATAGATATGTATAGGTCAACTGATAAAGAATAATTAATGATAAGGTTTAAACATGAGGATTGACTAACTAACAATATTTTCTTTCTTTGACAAGATTTATATGCACCAAACTGAATGTATAGAAGAGTTAAATTGATTGAGTATCTGAGGAGTTATATAGAATTACCATAAAAAGTTGAAATGAGTAATATATAGAGAACAAATCAAATTGTTTGATTTAAATGTGGGAAATTTTTATGGTTTATGATATATAGGTTTATATAGAATTATTCAAAATTGGAAAATGGGATAAATTGTTTATCTAAAGACGTATAGTTTGGGTGTATAATAATTAAAGGAGTTAATGATGTACTGCTTAATATAATGGAGAATGTATATCTGTTTTAGACAGAGGAATTTAATAGAAGTAAGGGAAAAGGGACAGAGGGTGGGAAAGCTGTTGGAAGTCAACAAAAGGGGGGGAAAGGGAGGGGGTTAGAAACGAAAAATTAGGGGAAAATTGATTGTAATGTAAAAATAAAAATGCTCTAACCCAATAAAAAATTTTTCAAAAAAAAAAAAAAGAAGTATCCAAGTATCCCCATTGCAGATAGAGCACTGAGCTCCACAGGGATTTGCCTGCACCATGAGACTCTGGGAGAGATGGATCTTCTAACAAGGGCTGTTTTCACACGGCCAAAGCCTCCGGAAGATTGCGTGAAACTCACAGAAGGAAGCATCTTCCTAGCGCGATTTCCCGGCACGATCCTGTTTAATGGCATGGTTTCTGATGTCATCATGCCATTAAAGGGGATTGTGCGGGGAAATCGCACTAGGAAGACGCTTCGTTCTGTGAGTTTCGTGTGATCTTATGGGTGCGTGTGAAAACAGCCACGTTCTCCAGATCATTCCCTGAGAAATGACCTTGAGACTGTAGGCACACTTTCAGCAGCTCTTCCGGACATCCTTTGGCTTCCTCTCAACCTCAAGCTTTCTTCTGCTCAGCTATTCCCCTTCTAAGTGGAACTAAAAAAAAAATAGCGACGACAGAGACAACTGCAGGGTTTTTTTCCATTCCAGATGAACTGCCTATGCCCTGCCAGGAATGACTGTTATTGCTTTTCTAGCATGCTGACAATGCATTCCTACATTGCTTCTGTTAAGTACATTGCTGAAGTCAAACAATTAAAATTATTATTGGTGTCCTCCCTCTCAGGAAACTGTTTTATTCAAATAACACATTAGTGGGGTTCTGAGATTTTGTTCATATTTGACTTTTAATACAAAGAAGTTTCATAGTCAAAATATTGCTTTGAGGTGAGGGGCAGGCCTGGTGATCAGCGGTTAGGTCATGGGAGCAAAGATGAATCCAGGGAGTACCCAGGGGTAGCAGATGATGCTCCGAAGTATTTCCCACTCCCCCTTTTGCTTCTTTGGCTTTCACTCTCGCAGTGCGATCCTAAACAGCATTATACCCTTCTAAGTCCATTGAATCAATGTGCTTTGAGAGGTGAAACTCTGTTATGGATTGCACTGATAGTTTATTAAGGTCCTAGACCCCAGATCAACATTTTATCTACCTCCATTCTATAAAGTGTGTTTTAATAGGAAATGCAAAATCTTTGATTTCTCCAAACTATGTTTTCCACCATATACTGCGCATTGGTTTAGTCATTTCCTCTGGACACACTTGTTAATTTTTTCCTGTATTAGATAAGTGGTGGTCAGTCATTTCCATAAGGAAAATTAAAACAATGTACCTGGGGAAACTCAGCCTGCGCTAAGGCCAGCTCTGGGTTGGACTTCCTGGAGATTTGGAGGTGGAGCCTGGGGAGGGTGGAGTTTGGGGCGGGGAAAGGACTCAGCAGGCATGTGATGCCATAGAATTCATCCTCTGAAGCTTCCATTTTCTCCAAGGAAACTGATATCTGTTGTCTGGAGATCAGTTGTAATTTTTGGAGAATGCCAGGCCTCACCTGGAGGTGGGCAAGTCTAGCCCATGCTGTCAGCACTCTTAGACAACAATCCTAAGGACACTTTCCTGAATAGGGTGGCCAGGTCACCCAGGCTCCAAACTGGGGGACAGGGGTGGTCGTGGGGGAGCACGCAGGGGGGAACTTACCATGCACACATGCTCTGGAGCCTTTGTTGCACCAGGAACGATGTCATTCCCAGCATGACAGCGAAGGCTCTGGAGCATGTGGGAGCACACTCAGAATCACAGAATCACAGAGTTGGAAGGGGCCATACAGACCATCTAGTCCAACCCCCTGCCCAGTGCAGGATGAGCCTAAAGCATCTCTGACAAATATTCATCCGGCCTCTTCTTGAAAACTGCCAATGAAGAAGAGCTTGCCACCTCCCTAGGCAGCTGATTCCACCTTTGAACTACTCTGACCGTGAAAAAGTTTTTCCTAATATCCAGATGGTACCTTTGTGCATTTAATTTAAGCCCATTGCTTCGAGCCCTATCCTCTGCTGCCAACTGGAACAGCTCCTTGCCCTCCTCCAAATGACAGCCTTTCAAATATTTAAAGAGTGCAATCAAATCCCCCCTCAATCTCCTCTTCTCCAAACTAAACAATCCCAAGGCCCTCAGCCTTTCCTCGTAGGGCTCAGTCTCCAGACCCTGATCGTACTTGTCGTTCTCTTCTGCACCCTCTCAATTTTGCCCACATCCTTTTTGAAGTGAGGCCTCCAGAATAGAGATGGGCATGAACCACAAAAATAATGAACCATGACGTTCGTGAGTTTTCACGAACCAGGAACCAGGAACTGGCACAAACTGAGGCAAGTTTACGAACCAGTTCGTGGTTCGTAGTTTGTGGGGCTTAAATGCCTCTTTCTGGCTGCTTAGCAGCGGCAGGGAAAGGGGCATTTGACAGTTTAAAGGGCCCTTTCCTGCCTTGCTAGTGGCAGTTAAACAATAGCTTATAAGTTGTCCCTTCACACACACACGCACACACAATTCTTGTCTTCAGATCTATTATCTTCTTGGGGGTGCCATTCCAGAAATAGAGTTTCCCTTCTTGTTAACTGTTGGACAGCAAGAGAATATTTTTATTTTTGTTTTCATTTGAGCTGGATTTTTGCATTTTGCTTCTGGCTTGGTTCTTTTTTTTATGTCTGTATTTGATGTTTGTTTGTATTGCTTCTGTTTCCCTTGTTCATTTTATTTTCAACTGCTTTGAAAGTGTTGCTATGCATCAGCACAACACAACATTTTACTAGTTAAAAAACAACGCTATTGCTCACAGTACAAGATAAAGAAATAGACCCATCGGGGTTGGTCCAGCCAACTTTTCTGCTGAGGAAAAAGGAAATAGAGGATCTCTGACCCCCCCAAATGGTTGTGGTAGGGATCATTGGGCCTGCATGAACAAAAAGACATGCCGCCCAGCAGCTGTAGTAAGGAGAGGAATTGGGCTAAGATTGTGTAAAAAACCTGGCTGGGTTCAGCTGTACTGATGCCATTGTACTTTCAGTCCTTGTCAGGTTGCAGCCCTTGTGTTCTTTCAGGAACAACTGTGTTACAAATGATCGTGCTGTGTCCGCAGTAAGAACTTTATGTGATTTTTATAGACACCAGAAATCCCATATTTATTTCTTTTCTGCTGCTTGACCTAGGCAGGGCACCGGAAACTCTATCCGGTATGGTACTTTCCCTTTTGGAGGGATGGGATAAAAATATAATGCCTATTAAATGTTTAAAGGTTTGTAAAGGAGAAGCTCTCTGTCATTTCTGAATAGATCTGGGAGTGGACCTCTGAGGCATGTATATGCTTGCAAATGTATAGATTTTTTTTCTTTCTGTGGAAACACCAGATGATTATATTTTGACCACTGATATTGTGGTATGAGATATTTACAGGTGATTATGAATTTGACCATTGATACTGTGATATGAGATATTTACCATTTGCACAGCCAAAGAACTACAGAGGGTGCTTATGGTAATCATATACAGGCTGAATTTATCAAGGAAAGCTATTGGCAGACAAGTTAAATTTCAAAGAGAGACATGAAGCGGCTTTATACTTAATCAGACCATTTGTCCATCAAGGTCAATACTATCTACTCAGACTGGCAGTGATCCTTAAGAGTCTCAGAAGAGGTCTTTAACATCACCTATGACCTTGGGTTGTCAAAGCAAGGACAAGGGGGCGTGTGTGTGATGTCACCAATGTCACTATGTCACTTCTGGATACTACCTAGAAGTGACAAAGGGTAGTTCTATGAATCACTGGAAACTCTATGCTAAAAAAGTTTCTGGCAATTTCTAGAGCTACCCTTTGTCACTTCTGGGTACAACTCATACTGCGATGTCACTTCTGGTTACATGTATGTGATGTGTGATGTCACTTCTGGTTACATGTTCGGAAGTGATGTAGCGGCAGTAGCAATGGGGCTTCCTAGCAAGAAGCCTCCCACAATAGGAGGAGGCCTGCCAAACCTACCTTTTAACTGGAGATGGCAGGGATTGAACTTGGGACCTTCTGCTTGCCAAACAGTGGCTTTACCACTGAACCACAACCCCTACCAAACACTTGGAATTTTAAATATTAACAGATGCATTACATGCTTGCTTTGGAATAACATCCCGACCCTTCTTCTGTTTAACGTAAATATATCGTAAATATATCTTCTGTTTAACGTAAATATATCGTAAAAAAATGCACTTCAATGAAAGAAGCATTAAGGCCTTTACAAATTCACTAAAGGTTCCCGTAATATAGTCACTGAAATTTAAAACTGCCACCATAAATTCTGCAGTATGTGATCAATGCCTACATAGTATAGTCTGGCATTTTATGCTCGCTTACAATTTAGGCTCAATGACATGGATCTTATGTAGTATTTGTGCAAAGAATTTTTCAGGTAGTGTGGCTGTGTTAGGTCCATTTTGTTGTGTTAGTGGTACTCGTATCACAAACAGAAGCACTATCGGTAGTGCAATATCCATATCATCACAGGCCTATTCAGTCATGATTTTGACATTGCATCCTCACATTACTGAAGAGAGGCTACCCCAAAGCCTCCTAATATGATTGACTGCCATTTTGTGCGAATAAGACAATGCATGTATTTACTAGGGTCTTTACACGCAAATATGTACCCTCAGGAATCTGGGTTTCCAGTTGCATGTACCAAATGTGGGAAATGGTGTGTTGCTCTGTTCACATAACATAGTAGACTTACTGGGTCTCCCATTATAGTTACAGCAGAAGACCTCCCAGCCCTGGCCACAGCTTCCTGCTGCTGCATTAAGACAGAGGTGGAAAGAAACACCATAGAGACTGGGGAGATTGCTAGAGAGTTGTGGTGATGAGTGATGTCACTTCTGGTTACATGATCACAAGTGACTCCACAGTGTTGTGCAATGCTGCATGGTGCCTAGCTTTCTCTGGATGCTTCTGGGGTGACTTTGTGCATTAAAAGTATCACTTGTAGGACTATCTCCCCTTACAGTTGGATTGCCAAAATCATAATGACTAAACAAAGCTTATATGAGCTTCTCCTCCTCCCACCTGCCTATGATATATGGTGTCTCAGGCAGTCATACTTCTTTATGTCACATTCCAAGGGCGCTCGGAGGGCGTCCAGATAAAATGAAAATGTAAGGGGGAGTTCAAGGAACCTCCTCTTCACCCATGGGTTCTCCTAGCTTGCCTGGGCTTTTTTGGCACATGGCTGACTTTATATAGGCCCTTGCGATAAAAAAATAGACATGCCTCTAGTCTACAGAGTAGTTATGAGACATCTAGTCTCCCAGTTGCTCTACATTGCCTTGGCAATGTGGGTCCAGGTAGCCTGCAGGTTAGTGATTCGCGCTCACTGCCAGTTGTGTGCTTTAAAGAGTTTGTAGCTGCTGGTGTGGCTTTAACAAGAGAGCCAGCTGCTGTTCTCACTTTGCCATGAGGTTGCTGGCTGTCCGGATGGGTGGGTGCGTGGGTGGGTCAGGAGCCCAGGAGACTCCTTCATATCAGGAACATATGAGAGCAAACTGTTAATTCAGTGCTTGCATTAGCGTAATCAGAAGAGCTTGTAATAACAACAGAAGGCTCGAGTCATTGTGATGTCCCTGGAAGGGAGTTGCTTCAATACACATCTAATTGTAAAGTTGTGACATTTTATTGACTCAGAATGTGTCTGGAGGGGAGGAGGAACTGAAGGAAACAGAAGCATTTGATGGAAGTGGCTTGCTTGGAAACACAGGCAAACAAACCCATATAAACAATTCTTTCTGCAGAACAGCATTTTATGCTTGAGTTTTTCTTCTCGTGTGGGCCAAAGTACACTTGGCTCTCTGTTGTATCTAATGTTCCCTTAAGCCCCACCCCCCAATCAGTTGTAGGAGATTTACTGGACACAATTTTCTCTTCCTCAAACTGTTTTTTCCTTTTGCAAACACCCATAACTTTTTCTCTAAATAAAGATATTAGCTGTGATGGAAAACTTGTTTCTCAACAACTATTAGCCATGATAGCTAAATCAACCACTGGGCCAGTGGTGATAGTGGAGTGGGGAAGTAACTTGCAATTTGTCTGACAGCAGACAACCTCCCCTCCCCCTGATCATGTTCTCAATCTCCTGCCCTCAATGATTTGAGGAATGAGAGAAAAATGGGGGAGGGGGAGGGGAATAGCATTGATGATGGCATTCTAGGACTTTTTGTAATCTCTATGATAAAGACCAATCTCCATGTCAAAAATCATAGAGATTTGAGGGATTCCTAGACCATACACAGGAGACATGTCACATCTTCTATGATCAAAAGTGGAATCAGCTGCCTAGGGAGATGGTGAGCTCCCCTTCACTGACTGGATGAAGAAGAGGCTGCATGAATATTTGTCAGGGATACTTTAGGCTGATCCTGCACTGGGCAGGGGGTTGGACTAGATGGTCTGTATGGCCCCTTCCAACTCTATGATTCTATGATTCTGTGCTCTAGGAATTTCCCCAATCTTTATGGTCTTTACTATAGAGAAGGGAGATTCTTGGCGCGTCATGGAGGGTGTGATGTCACATCCTCTGAAACTGCACACACCCCAGGCACTGCCCCACTCCAATTTTACTGGAATTTGCTGGTGCAGGACTGGTAACTCTGTGTGGGAGGAGAGCTAGTCAGCTTAGGCCTCATGTGCAAATGGGGTCTCAAAAAAGTCTAGAAAATCATTTGTTAAATAAAAAATAGACTTATTTGTTTGGTGCCTTCTTTGTCTTCCTGTGTTGTCATTTTTTAATTTTATTATGATTAGAGGGCTCAAAAGTTGTAAGGGGCTGAGGCTTCTCTGGACTTCCAAGAGAGACTGATCATGAAGCTGTTTTGTACTGAGTCAGGCCATTTATCAAGTTTAGTATTGCCTGCTCTAATTGGCAATGGCTCTCTGAGCCTCAGGCTGAGGCCTTTCATATCACATACAACCTGTTCCTTTTCCTTGCAGCTATTGGAGACTGAACGTGGGATCTTCTGGATGCAAAGCTGATGTCCTACCACCAGATCTGCCAGGCTTCCTGTTATGGTGGGAGGTGTCTCACTGGTGGCCCTCAGCAATGCCTCAGATATCAAGAAATCCCAGAAGTGACATGGAGCTGCTCTAGGAATCACTGGAAACTCTACGGTAAAACCAGCAGAAAATCTATGGTTTCTAGTGAGTCTTAGAGCTACCCTATGTTACTTTGAGTTTTTCCCTGGAAGTTGCAAGTGATATTGCTGACATCATGCACCCGAATCCTACCCACCACTGAGCCACAGGTTCTCATTAAAGTTTTGATGCAGTGTGTGTCTGAATACTAGTTGCAAGTGAAGCCCCAAGATAAGGCCGATGGCTTCCTTCCCTGCTTGGGGCATTAATCGGAGGGCATTTTGTTTGGCTCCTGTGAGGAACAAAATGCTAAACTAGATGGATCCATGACCTGACCCAACACAGCTTTCTTCAGCATCTTTGACTTGTATGGGGAGAAAAAGCTGGTGGTTTTCAGCTGAGGAAAAACAGAAGGGGAAAGGGGTCAAGCCCCCTCCCTCTGGTGGCTGAACAGCTGTACTTAAAAAATAACCCTGGACTCAGGACCATAGATTCCTCAGCCTTTCCCAGGGCTTTAACATGGATTCCATTGCCTGAGGCTTGGTCTGTACAGGAAACAGAAGAAGGTGATAAGGAGAGGGCAGAGAATTGAGCTGGTAGAGGAACAAGCAAGCCAGAGAAGCAGTCTTTTTAAAAAGAAAAATGCATACCTCTGTGAATATATTCTTATAAAAGTCCTGTAAAGTAGATAACTTAATGGATATTGACGCTATGCTTGTTTACACAGCTACGGCGTACTCTCGTGACATTTCTCATAGAGTTCAGTCAATATGCTTACTTTTTATGATGCTCATCATTTATAGTGCACAAAACGAGCTTGTCTCAGCATCGCCTATATAAAAGGAGGTGTCCTCTGCTAATTTTACCATTGGTCACTGTTCACATGGGCCAGTGGTAGGATCCCACTGGGTCATAATTTTATAAACTGTTCCACTGGTTCTATTTTCAAGAAGTACAGACGTCACCATACTGAAAAATAGTGACACTGTTTGCTCAGAAATTAACTATCAGCCGGCAATCAGCCGTTTCATCCAGCTGCCTTTGTCTAGCAAACATCCTGAACCTAATGAACCAAACTTAATTTCTAAATGGTTGTTTTTACTGCTCAGCCTTGTCTTGCTCTGCATCGCAGAAGATTTTTTGCCATCATTTCAAAAACCTTGTTAAAAATTGCAGGTACAAATTATACAATTAAGTGACTTTCCATCAGACCTCAACCGGCTGCATAGAGTGTTAAGAGCGCCAGACTAGGATCCGGGAGGTCCAGGTTCAAATCCTTACTCTACCATGGAAGCTTGCTGGGGGGCCTTGGTCCAGTCACAGACTGTCAGCAGAACATACCTTACAGGGTTGTTGTGAGAATAAAATGGAGACAGAACAATGCTGTAAGCAGGGCCGTATTAACCCAGGGCACAGGTAACAGTGCCTCAGCAAAAAAAAAAACTTGATGGGCCCCTAGTTCCTGCATCAACCCTGTCAGGATTCGTCCCAGGCATTGCTGTGCCAGACGCTGGGGTGCCTGACTCTGGCTCGGGGGGGGGGGTCATCAGGGATACTGCGGGGTCCTGCTTTGTGGAAGGAGGGGAGGTATACCTCTCCCTTACTCCCTCTCAGTCCTCTCGCAGGCCCACTCAACCTGACCCAGCCCCTGCTCCCACCTCTCTCCTTCCTCCCGAACCTCCAACAACTCCCACTCCCCCACTCCTCCTACACAACCCACCCCAATCTCTCTCCTAAGCCAGCCTTTATAGGGTTTCCCCCTGCCCTTCCTCCCAGGCTCCTTCCTACTCCTGACGCTGCCCAGCTGTGTATGCCCTCAGGTGTTTCTTCCCTCGCCCTAGTTTCTCCTTGGGTTCCTCTCTTCTCTTGCAGCGCAGGGCTGGATGTATCTCAGCTGGGGCTTTCCTCAGGCGTGCCTCCTTCCTCTCTTCCCTTCTCTCTTATTCTTCCTGCAGGACAGGGCTGGCAGGGCCCTTCCAGGAGATGCGGCATGGCCTCCTCGGTCTCTGTTCACGAGGTGCTGCGCCGGTCTCCTGGGGTCCAACAGGCTCTCCCGGGTGACTGTTGCTGCTGGTTCCTCCTGGGGCTTGTGCAGGGGCTTCCAGTACCTCCATCCTGGTGTTGGCATTGCCCTTTGGGGCGAGGTTGGGCAGTGCGCACCTGGCTGGTTTCTCTCTCTGGCTCCTTTTCCCCTTCCCTCACTGCTGTCTTGAGCTGAACCCCCTCCCTGGGGCTTCCCGTGCCTGCAGTCGGGGTTCCATCAGCCTTCAGGTAAGGGGTCTGTGGCAAGTTCGGGGTGCTCGGGGTGCTCAACCCTGGACAAACCCTATGAATAATATGGCCCTGGTTGTAAGGCACTTCGGGTCCTCATTGGAAAGTAAAATAAGGTATAAAGATCTAAAGAAATAAAACATTTTTATCACATTTATGTGTTACCTTTCTTTGATTATGGGACACAGAAGCATACTTAGATGTCCCAAGAGATCTCCCATCAAGGTACCGGGAGTGACCCTAGGTCTGCTTAGCTTCAACGTGCTTAATTTATCACATCGCCTTTCAACCACATCCCCTACAGAAAGTCAGCATATAAACAATTTAGGTCTCCTCTATATTGCCGTAGATAATCTAGGAATATTTATGTACATTCAGCTTTTAACATGAACTGCTACTGCCAATAGTGTACAGAAGTTGTACTATTCATATCACATCCTATCCGCTGCTGCTGTTTGCATTCTTCTTCCTGATTTGCTTTCAAAAGAATGTTACACTGTACAGAGGAACCATCAGTTTGCATAATCAGCTCACACATGACCTAGCATTTCTTGGTTATTTCATTCAGTATACCAAAGTTGTTGTTGTTGTTGCCTCCTTTTCTTCCTCCTCCTCCTCCTTATTCTTGATTTGCAATATTAGACCCTTGTACTAGGATATGTGCAACTAGAGGAATTCATCATTCAGTAATAAAAATACGGCCCTCGGCCCTGTTGACTCGTCAAGGCAACTGATTGGCTGCTGTGTGAGACATGATGCTGGGCTCGATTGGACTCTGGTCTGGTCCAGGAGGGATTTTCTTATGTTCTTTAAAAAGTCCTGCACATGTAGCATTGTGAAGAGGTGAAATCTGTGCAAAGAGAACCTTTTATTAAAGGAACAGAAAGAAACAGGAATGAGAAATTCAAATGAGGTGCTGATTAGGTATGGAGGCATGTCCTAGGACTGGATGTAAAGCGTGACTCATTTTGAGATAACAAAATATTTCCGATATTAGTGGAATACACACATATGTGTAGACAGATGCACAGATTATGGTTGGATTCCCTCACACAGCGTGAGCACAATCATGAGATCCACTCCCATATCCCACTCTGTGCTATTGTTAGGAGGCTAACAGTGCAACCCCTAACCAGAATTATCCATTTCTAAGCCCATTCACTTCAATGGAATTAGAAGGCTGTAAGACCAGGGTTTCAGAGGCAGGCAATGGAAAACCATCTCTGTTAGTCTCTTGCCATGAAAACCCCACCAGGGGTCGCCATAAGTCAACTTGGACTTGAGGGCACTCTCCACCAGCATCAACTCCGCTTAGGACTTCACTCTAACAGTGCATCCTAAGGATACTTCCCTAGAAGTAAGTCCCATTGAATAGACCTGCATAGAATTCTAAGTGGACCTGCCTAGGATGACACTGGCAGTATATGAAACCGCACTGTGACTGTATTTCCAAACAATAAATCTCTCATACATTCTTGTTTTTGAGGTCTCAGGTGAGCCCATCGAGGATTCACTGCCTATATGGCTCATCTATAACAGCCCACAGTTTCTCCTCGTCCTCACCTTAGGGCAGGTATAAGCAGAGGCATTGATTGTCCATAGACTGTGCAGAGTGCCAGAGGAAGCAATGATGCACATCTGGGGGGGGGGGACACCTCAACATGATATTTCACTTTTTTATGGCAATATTGCTTCCTTTTGCACAATAAAGCACAAAGTGGTCCATTGTTAGTGTACTATTAAAATAATAAATGTTGTGCAGCTGTATGTTCTGCCCCTTGTTCTTTCTTTGATCAGCTTTTCCCGCTTTGTCCAAGTGGGAATAAGGGCATAATAATAATAGCCACCCTTATATACCACTCTTCTAGACAGTTTAGTGCCTCAAGGCAGTGTTATTATTATCCCCTCAATACAGCTGGGGAGCTGGGGCTGAGAGGAATGCCTCGCCCGAGGCCTCCCGCTGAGTTCCTGGCAGTTAACCACTAAGCTGCAGCAGCCCTGCTGGATTAGACCAGTAGCCCAGCATCCTGTTTTCCACAGAAGCCAAACATTTGCTCTACAGGGCCAAAAAGCACAGCATGGAAGCTAAGGCCTTCCCTTAATGCTGCCTCCTAGCACTGGCATTCAGAGGTTTGTTGTCTCTGAATTTAAAGGTCCCCATTAGTCACCATGGCTAGTAGTCTTGTCTGCCTGATCCTCTTTTAGCAGCATCTATACCAGTGGTCATCTCTACATCTATTGGCAGTGAATGCCGCAATTTAATGACTCACTGAGTAAAGAAATAATTCCATTTTGTCCATCTATTGACCAACATCTTCACTGGACAGCTTTGAATTCTGGTACTATGAGGGAAAATTTGCTCTGTCCACTTTCTGCAGCCATGCATAATTTTGAAATAACTCTTATCCCATCCTCCTTCAGGGGTTTGTTTTACTAAGCTGAAAAATGGAACGGAGTCTGTTTGTTGTGCTTCAATGGTCTGCTGAGGCTTTTGGCTCCAGCAACTCTAGCTAGAGAGGGAGTTCAGTCTGGAGAACTCAGCCTCCAGCCTAAATTCAAGAGCTGCTGCCCGTGTCCTAGACCTGGCCCCAACACTGTGTGATAATAGATGACAATAACCCCGCAAAACAGTAGAGCGCCTGGTGGAAAGAGCTTGATTTTAAGCCAGGACATTCCAGGCCCATGGCCTCCTCTGGCATTTGTCATTTCCTTTTATAGCACTCCTCCAGCAAAGGGTTCCAGGCTCCAACTTCTGCCCCAGGCGTCTTCTGTCATCTCTTCTTTATTATAACCTGCCTCTCTTTCATCACCAAACCTTTGCTCTTATCATGGAATCAGTACCTCTGATCAGTGCCAGCGGTGTCTTTCTTGGCTTTCTGCCTGAACTTATCTCAGCTCTTTGATTTTTCTTCCTGCCACCTGGATTCCTTTTTTTTAATAATAAATTAAAGAAACCTTTGCTATTGTTATCACTAGAAACTTGAAGAGATGGCCATTAATCTTGCTTGAAGACTTCAAGTCAAGGAGAGTCCACTACCTCCCAAGGCAGTCTGCTTCACTCTTGAACAACTCTTACCATTTGGATGTGTCTCCTTTTTTCCAGAATCTACTCCCTTGTAATTACCACCCATTAGATCTAGTCCTGCCCTTTGGTACAAGAGAGAACAAAGCTTCTCCAGGTTAAATGACACAGCCCTCCAGATACCTGATCATGCCTCCTCTTGGTCTTCTCTTCTGCAGGCTAAAAATCCTCAGCTCATTCCATCTTTTCTCCTAGGACTTGGTTTCCAGACTCCTCACCACCACCACCACCACCACCCCAATTTTATTTGATACCGGCCTTCAGGATAACTTAATGCCCACTCAGAGCATTTTATAAAGTATGTTACTATACCCACAACAATCACCCTGTGAGGTGGGTGGAGCTGAGAGAGCTTGGAGAAGCTGTGACTGACCCAAGTTCACCCAGCTGGCTTCAAGAGGAGGAGTGGAGAATCAAACCCAGTTCTCCAGATTCGAGTCCTGCTGCTCTTAACTGCTACATCATATTGGCTCACTTTCTACCAGAGTTACAATTGGCCTCCAGATTCTAGAGATCAGTGCCCTGGAGAAAATGGCAGCTTCGGCAGGTAGCCTCTATGGCATTATACCATAGAGATCCCCCCCTTTCCCCAAACTGTGCCCTCCCCAGGATCCACCCCCCGATCTCCATGAATTTCCTAACCTGGAATTGGCAACTTCACCCCTCCCTGTAAACGTTGATGGGGAGAGCGATCAAAGCCACTCCCCCACAGCCACTCTGCAGACGTCCCTTTGAGCTGGATTAAAACTGGTTTATTTTTAATCCAGTTTAAAGGAGAATGCTCAGAATGGATATGACATCATGCGGATTTCCCCTTTAATATGGGGGCTTCCTGCTTTCCATGTGGCAGAGGGGGAATCCATGTCTGGAAGCAGCCTTTAACACACAGATCCTTCTAACCTCTGCCAAGCTACATCTTCTCATCCTACACTTGTGCCTTTTTTTGTACCCAAATATAAGACGACGTTTATCCCTGTTGATTTTTTTCCTGTTAGTCTTGGCATCCTGTCAAGGCCTGCATGTCTTCAGTGGCTCCAGATGCTGGATTCGTAACAATGTTCCATGACCATCCTGATACAGTTTCTACGATCCCTTCTGTGATAAGTATAGCTTGTAAACTAGATCTCAGATTTTGCCAGCGCAATGGGGAGAAAGGGCAGGAGAGAAGCTTGTTGGATCTGGGCATTGTCTTTAGAGTTCATCTCAAAGGAACTCAAGCAGAGATCTTCTTCCTCCTCTTGTCAGAGAAAATAAAGACAACAATCAAAAGTTGTCGTAACACTACACACTAGTGGATGAAACAATGTGGGTTTATTCCATTGACTCAGGACATTTGCTATATTTCTTGAAGGGTTATGTGCAGTCAGTCTGACAGTAACCTTCATCTCCTCTTCCAGGATGTATTTGATTTGTTTTCACAACAAGGATAAATTTGTATAACAAATACATGGAAACACACCTTTGTTTCAATTTGAAAGTTCAGGTATGAAAGCCATCATTTATACGACAGGAAATGCTCAGGGTGATATCCTCCAAGCCGAACAGGCAGAATTTGTGATGGCTTGTGGTGTTGTAGACCCAGTTAGAGCTTGTTTGGTATTATACAGAACATGGATTGCCAATGAACAGAGACATTTGGGTGCCTTCATAAAAGATCAACCTCATGTCATGACTATATTCTCTCAGCCAATATTCTTGACAAGGGTGGAAGAATGGTCTGAGGAACTTTGAATGATGTCCAACCAGTGCTGGTCCAACCAGGGTGGGTTGGTCTGCAGTAGAACAGGTGGATTTGATATCAATAAAATTTTCAGGGTGTAATCTTTCGAGAGTCAGAGCTCTGTTCTTCAGATAACCACTGCTGGAGGATGAGGTCATTTGGCTGCAGCTCCCATGTAATTTAACTCCCCGTTTGAACCGGATAAGGAATCGACCTATGCCTGCTACTCAGGTTACAGACAAGTTCAGTGACTAGTCTTGGTTAGTCTGTGGGCACTTTTGAAATTTCAAAAAAGGGAAGTTGACACTATCACAAAACAGCTGCCATGGGGTCCTCCTGGGGCCAATCACAAATTGTTGGGAGTTTTCAAGCCGAGCATCTGGAGAAAGCTGTTTCTGAATGGGTGCTGCTCCCTGAAGACACAAATATAATGCATCCTAGATTTTCCTGCTCAAGAGAGTTGGAGGAAAACCAGGAATGGCTTCCTTAATGAAGAACCAGATTGGTGCCAGGAAACACATCGGTAGTCTCCAGGATAACCAGAGGTGCCATGTTGGGGAACACTGATCTACAATGTAATCCTAAATAGAGTTATACCCTAACAATGAAATCCTAAGCAGAGTTACTCCAATCTAAGCCCATTGATTTCAATTGGCTTAGACTGGAGTAACTCTGCATAGGATTGCACTGTAAATCTAAGTCAGTGGGCTTAGGAGGGTTGTAACTCTGTTTCACATTGTAGTACTAATTATTCAAAGTAACCTTTAACTTAGAAGGGTACGTACGGAGTTACCATGAATTAATTTGCAGAGCACAAGGTGGAACCTTGTGCGTGAAGTTAAAAGACACTTGAGGAGTTGTATCTTGTAGAAGGCAAATAGTGATATTACTGTTGCTATTGCTGCTGCTAAATTAATAAATCCCCCTGAGATGGGCAGAGAGCCTAGACCCAGGTGTTTGCCCTGCTTGCGCCCAAGGCACCTGGTGGCCTAGAATCACTCCTGATAGTTCCTTCTCCTCTCCTTCTCTTGCGGGCTAAAATGATGAATGACTGAGAAACATTTCCAGATGGCCTTGCTATGGAAGAAAACGTTCCTGTTTGATTTGATATGCCACGTTCTGATGTGGAGCATTTAGATTTGCCCGTGGCTTTTGACTGGTATTAGTTGAACCAGAAAAAAGATTATTAGACTCCACTGCCTGATTATGAAAACCATCCTATTATGCTACAATTGACTAATCTTTATTTGATTTGCTTCTACCCCTGTGGTCCAAACATTTGTATGGCTGATTTGCATCCTGTGGGAGCCAGTATGATCATTAAGACAGAATGTTGCCATGCTATATTTAGCAGATATCCACACCCAGAGCTCAATCTGTCACTCTATACTGGCTGTTATCTGCCAACTGCCAAGCAGTTATCTATGCATCACACAAAGTTTCTTCTTATCATACAACTAAATGAGTATGGACTGGAAAACATTTGTCCTAAAGTGAGTTCTCATCAAGAGTTGCAATGTGTGGGTGTAACAGCTAGTACTGAATATGGACTTGAGTTATAAGGTTTGGTTTGAGTCTGATATAACTTCTGTGTAGGAGAAACCATGCAAATCACATGTAGACCATCCCATGAGATAAGCATCTGCGCATCTGCTTTGTACATATATATGTGCAAGGAACCCTCCTCTGGTTCCCCTGTCTTGGCACTGAACATTGTACGAGCAGCAAAAATAAGGCAGTGCTCAGATTCTGACTTCTTCCTCTTTTGAAGTAGGGTAATAACTAAGAATTTGGTGAGGATGATGGGTGATTCACTGTAGCTGGTGCAAGATTTCTTTTGTTCGGATTGGATTGGAACAGAAGGGCGTACAAAAATCAGGTAATGGCATCTGATTGAAATTGACTGAAATGCCGTAGATAACCAAAACTTGGAGGCCAGTGCAGAAGCTCTCAGGGACTTGAGTGAACCTTTCCCCCATTTCCCCATATTCTTTTCCCCCTTGACAGCTCTGCCCTGTTCTCGATATTCCATGTCTCCAGGAGCACACGGGTAATTCGAGTGTATTTCGTAATTCGAGTGTACTTGAGTGTAATTCGAGTGTAATTCAAGTGTATTTTGTCTTGTGTGGTTTGACCCGGAGTCTATGAATTGCAGCTGGGGGAATCTCCTGCCCCAGGCTCCCATTGCCCACTACTGCAGATGTGTGGTCCCTTGCAGCAGGACACTCAGGCACCCCTAGGCCTATTTTGGTCTCTGAAAAGGATGTAGGGTGGGAGGGAGAGATGGCTGAAGCTTCTCCTCCTGTAACACTGGCCTGCAGAGCAAAATTGGGACAGAAAGTACTTTTAAAGGTGATTCCTCCATCACACGCCAGATGCAAGTTGGGTTGGGTTTTTGTCAACCGGTCTCATGTCAGGCGTCTCATATAATTAGACTCATAGAGCTGGGGGGGGCAGAGTGTCAGCTGATGCTTTGATGTCATGTCCAGGTTTTTGCAGATGCATCATGCAATGTCAAGTCTGCCCCTTGCACAATTCCCGGGGGTAGCCTGGCAACCCTAACTGCGCTGTAAATCTCTCTTGTCTTGCCATAAAAATCTCTTTGGTTATCTATGGAGGACAAAGCATTTTGGTTCTTGTAGGTATTACAATGACAAATACTCTGAACTCGTGTGCTATTTTGCAGTTTAATCTTTCAGATATTCAGATGTGGGCATTTTAACCATGGTATGTCTCTTCCTTGCCCTCCAATAGTGCCATCTTAGTGGAGTTACATCCTTCTAAGTCCATTGAAGTCAGCTCTGCCTATGACGCAACTACAAATCCCTTTTTCTGTACCAAAAAATAGTACCCAGTCAAACCCTTCCCCCTGCACTATGCCCCTTGGGCCACACTTGATCAGATGCTTCTTTTCACCAGCCTGGCATGTTTTGTGTATTCATTACAGCTGCTGTTCGTGTCAAAAAACAAAACACCAAATGTCCTCTTTGATCAGCAGCACACAACTTGGTATCTGCCACAGGAAGTGCGCTTGACCATTAATATTTCCACAGACTATGATATGTGGAGCACAGATCTTCTGTAAGGACATTTGCAGGCTTGTTTACGTAATGATAACCACAAGTGTTTGTGTATTGGTAATTTTTCAAAAGTAGCGTGGCCAGAAGGTCTCTAGCATTTTAGGGGAACTGGAAGCCTGCAAATCTACAAAGGTAAAGAACATGTCCTGTTAAGAACATACTGTGGTTATCTTTGAAGAGCGTGTTTAAATTATTGAAAACACTTCGTTGTCTCCTGCCTACAAGTGACACTTCATCACAGTCAAACTTAACATCTGTTAGTACTCTTTCATTAGATATCCTGTACTAACTCTCCAAGGGCCTCTGCACAGGGATACCGACAAGTTGGAGAAATGTCCTGTCCCATGAACAGAGGCTTAATCAGGTGTTATTTAACAGGTAATGTTATTTACCTTCATGCCATGAAAAGCTACAACTGCCCATTTCTACAATTAAGCTGCTGTTCAAGCGAAAGAATGTTTTTTTCTCCAGGTTGTTGGTAACTCTTCCTCCTCAGCAGACTTTAAAATGAAGGATTGGGTCCAAGAAGCTTTTTAAAATTTTGTTAAGTCTCTCCACAGTTCCCACCTTATTTCACCCCTCATGTAGGTCCCGTGACCCTCCAGCATAACCTTTCGGTAGTCAAAGGGAACCCCCTTTTCCCTTTTTCACCAGCACAAAAGCTGATTGGATCCAATGAAAAATCCTTAATTTGTTATGATTTCTCTTCATACAGTGAGCATTAGAGCATTGGTGAATATAGACAATTCTTGCTAATGTGATATTGTAATGAGACCATTTAGAAACCTGTTTGCCAGATAACGAGATTTTTTAAAAATAGATTGCTTTTCCCCAACTTACTCCGAAAAAATAATTCTGTTTGGGAAGGATTGCTGCGTCGCTCCATTGAGACAAAAATAAACCTACTAGTGTCTAGTATTGCCAGGCCACAGCTGGCAACCCCTGAGAAGAAAAGAGGGGAGCAGGACCTGGCACACCACTGTGTTTATGTCAGGTCTGGAAAAAAAGCTGGAAGTGGCATGGAGGACACTGCAGTTACCATAGAGTTTTTACAAAATACTAGAGCATCCACCATGTCACTTCTGGTTTTTACTGGAATTGATGTAAGGGCACTGATGTGATGCCAGCGCATGTTCCTATATAGAATGTGGCTCTTTACATTTGCACAGCCATTTTCTCTTTGTTTTCATTGTTAAAAAGGTATTTTAATAATTTTTATAAGATAGGAAAAATAAGAGAACTGGCTTCTTGCCAATAAAAGGGTTTTAAAGTGTTACAAAATAACGAGCATAGTTCATCATCAATTAAGGCAATCTTAAATTGCCTTGATTGAAAAGGCAGAGCTAGTAAGTGCCTGATGATGTTTTTCTCTTTGTGATTAATGGCATTTTAAAAGTGTGTAATATGTGGCCCAATCCTGTGCATGTTTATTTGCAAACAAACATGCTGAGTCCAATGGGGTTTGCTCCCAAATCCACAGGAAATTGTGCACAGAATTATAGCCCAGATGTAGATTTGCAAAAAAATAATAATTTTTTGCTACTTGTGACAAAAAAATTGAGCATTATTAATAAAGAATGCTTTTGCGGTTTTCTTCTTTAACACAGGGCCAAACTACAAGTGACGAATGACACTTGAACGGCAAGTGTATTCCTCCCTGTTCACTTGCCCTCCACTTGCTCTCCATTCAATCCACTTGCCATTCAAGTGTCAAAGTGTGTTCTTGAAGATATTGTAAACTGTAAAATTGTTTTGGCACTTGGAATCATTCCACATATAGATAGATAATACACAGTAACTAAGGTATTTGCCAGAGGTACGTGTATTTCCACCTTCAAGAGTGGGACAGGGCCTTCTCTGTTATAGCACCTCATCTATGGATTTCTCTCACCCTAATCAGTTCTTAGGTGCCAGGTAAAAACACATCTTCAGGTATTTATGGATTATTGAGTTGTTTTAGTTTGCGTTTAGTTGGGTGGTTTCTGTTTGATTGTTTTTTTGTCTTCTACTCTGATGTTTATTACTGTACTTTTTATTTTTATACAATTTTACTGTTCTTTTCTTGCCATTTTTGTGGTTGGCTAAAATAAGGATTTTATATTGCAGTCTGTTCTCACAATGATTGCGCTGTTTTTATTTTACTGTTTATTGTTTTTAAATTCATTTGCTTTTACATTGTCAGCCTCCTTCAGAACATTTTAGTTCAGAGCCTAAGAGTGTAAAATAATAATAATAATAAAATTAGATAAGTGAATAAACAGCCGAAGAATGCTGTGGCAAAGTTTGGAAGTTTGGAAGCTATCCTTGTGAGAGGAGGACCTCATCAGAGATGTGATGATTCCATATAGTCCACCATCCAAAGCTGCCATTTTGTCTGGGGGAACTGATCTTTGCAGTTTGAAGATCTGTTGTAAATCTGGGAGAACTTGACACCCCAGCTGGAGGTTGGCAACCCTAGGAGAAGACTTTAAAACTTTTGTCCACTCTCTGTGTGTTGCTAATTCATTATATTCTTGATTAATTTTGTAGCACACAAAACTAACAAAATTTGTGGTAGGGTATGAGCTTTGTGGTAGGGTATGAGTATCTGAAGAAGAAGTGAGCTGTGGCTCACAAAAGCTCATACCCTACCACAAATTTTGTTAGTCTTCTAGGTGCTACTGGACTATTGCTCTTTTCTACTGCTACAGACAGACGTACATGGCTACCTACAGGGCTTTTCTTCTGGGAAAAGAGGTGGTGGAACTCAATGGGTTGCCCTCAGAGAAAATGGTCACATGGCTGGTGGCCCCGCCCCCTGATCTTCAGACAGAGGGGAGTCTGATCTCCAGACAGAGGGGCACGGAGGGCAATCTAAACTCCCCTCTGTCTGGAGATCAGGGGGCGGGGCCACCAGCCATGTGACCATTTTCAAGAGGTTCCGGAACTCCGTTCCCCCGCGTTCCCCCTGAAAAAAGCCCTGGCTTAATCTATCTTGATGAATTTTGTAAGCCATCTTGAAGGCTATGTGTGGTGGTGGTACAATCTTTTAAATTAATAAAGATAATCTGAAGTAAGAAGAGTGTGCATGCGTTCACCCTATTTCCATGGGAAATAATATAGTACATCTCTAAGTACTCAAATGCCACAATCCTAAGCAAAGTTACTCCATTCTAATTCAATTGAAGTCCATGGGCTTAGAAGTCTGTAACTCTGTTTACAATGCAATTTACGGATTGGATGGTAAATTGTACATGGAAGTTCATTTTTAAGGTCAGGGCTTTTTTTCAGCTGGAACACGGTAGAACAGAGTTCCGGAACCTCTTGAAAATGGTCACATGGCCGGTGGCCCTGCCCCCTGATCTCCAGACAGAGGGAAGCTTAGATTGCCCTCTGCACTGCCGAGCGGTGTGGAGGGCAATTGAAACTCCCCTCTGTCTGGAGATCAGGGGCGGGGCCACCAGACATGTGACCATTTTCTCCTAGGGCAACCCACTGAGTTCCACCACCTCTTTTCCCAGAAAAAGCCCTGTTTAAGGTATAGCATTAGGGTATTTAAAAAGCCAAACCCTTCACAAAACTGAAAGCTGTGCACATTTCTCTCTGAATGTCTGTTACTTGTCATGCCAGAAGGCAAACACAGACTCGAGCTATTAGTCAAAGGTGGGATGTTGTTCTTTTTTTGTATTCTAAAGATATGTGACGGTGTTCTAGCCACAAATCAAGTCACTGCAGCAAAGTGTCAGGTACAAATATACTTTCAGATATCCAGCACTCGCGTCAGGCAGGAAGTTTCTCACAGAGTGATATCAGTACAATTACTGATTGGAGACATGAAGTGAAAACATTGCAGAGGACGCAGTTTTCTGTCTTGCAAGATGTTGGCAAAGTTGCCTTCCTGGTTTCCCGAGAGCAGTGTTTTTTCTCCCTGAAACTGTTTCACAGGAACCTTGGGGTTTCTCGGAAGCTTGTTAGGTTTCCGTGATGAAAGGATTTGTAACGGTGGGCCAGATTGCTCTGAACAGACCAGCTTGCCTGCTGTTACCAGCCTTGCATTGTGCAACTGCATCAAAGATGTTATAGGACATTTTCTTAGTCTGTATGGACCAACATAACCCACTGAACCTGTCCCTGGATCACAAGTGGCTACTGTGCAGGTGCAAAGCCACTTGGTGAGGTGTTCAGCTTGAACAAAGAACAGTAACAAAGTGAGAAGGTTCGACTCTTGGGTTAGTGAGAGTTTTGTTCAAGAAAGTTTATTTGGCAATCACATTCACATCAAAGTTCTCAACAATCCTGTGTTTGTGCAAATGCAGAACAGCTTGTGAAAGGTAGGTAGGGATGAATTTTACCAATTTCTATTGAGATCCAGCCCCTGCTCTGCATCCAGCTCTGTTCCTGAGGGTCTTTTAGCCTTGCAACTTTGTGGGGTCAAGGTGCTGCCAGGTCCAAGGAAGAGATATGTCCAGTAAATAGGTATACTTCATGAACATAAATTGAACCTGACATCACTCTGGATGTCAACCCAAAACACTGAATGAACTAGCCACACCGCAGGAAACAGAGAACTATTTGCAAGATTTGTAATCTATATATCTATTTTTATATATATCACTTGATAGTGCAAAGGTGACTTAGTGCCCTAATAAATATTAATAAATATTTAAAACTCATTACAAGATTCAATCCACATTCCAATAATGAAAGCTATATCTCTGTCAACAAGAATATTCAATAGCTCATACAAATGAATGATTGAATATCTATCTATCTATCTATCTATCTATCTATCTATCTATCTATCTATCTATCTATCTATCTATCTATCTATCTATCTATCTATCTATCTATCTATCTATCTATCTATCTATCTATCTATCTATCTATCTATCTATCTATCTATCTATCTATCTATCTATCTATCTCAAATGATATATATATAAATAGATATATAGATTACAAATCTTGCAAATAGTTACCTGTTTCCCACGGTGTGTCCATTCAGTGTTTTGGGTTTCAGTACCGTGGGCGCCTCTGTTGTTTGTGTCCCTAACATTTTGGACTTGTCAAAAAAGCCAATCCCAAATGAGCAACTATTTATTTATTTATTCTTTAAAATGTTTTTCTACTTCCTTTCAACCCAGTTTACAGTCCCCAAGGTGGCGAATAATCAAACATTAAAACAAGCTTTTAAAATTCAATATGTAAAAACAATTAAAATCACAATTAAACAAAACACGTGCACAGTTAAAGCACATACCCAGTTAAAACACATGCACAGGGCAGAGGGTCAGTGAACGAATGCCAATCAAAACAACTCTTCATCCTCTAGTAGAAGACAACGATAGAGGGGGACAGATGGATCTACTTAGGAAGAGAATTCCATAATTTTGGTGCCATGACTGAGAAGGCTGTTTTTTTAAATTGCCACTCATGAGTCACGACACGTGGTTGCAGATGGTGAGGGCATCCAAAGAAAAGCCCCTGGAGATGGCTACAGTGTTAAGGTAGGGTGAAGCTACAAGTGACGAATGACACTTGAACGGCAAGTGTATTTCTCCCTGTTCACTTGCGCTCCACTCAATCCACTTGCCGTTCAAGTGTCATTCGTCACTTGTAGCTTGGCTCATAGATTCATATGGGAGTAGGCAGTTCTTAAGCTATGTCAGTCCCAAACCATATAGAGCTTTAAAGGTCAGTAGCAACACCATGAATAGCAGCACCAGAAGCTAATTGGGAGCCAGAGGTAGGTGGATCAAGCCAGGAGTATAATATTTGTCCTATTTGTGCATACTATTCTTATACTTGTGCCTGAACCTGAGCTCTGTATGCGCTATGGAGGAGATGTTTGAAAAGAGACCCCCCTCCACTGAAACGAATGTGGAAGACTACGCATATGCACAAGCTTCAGAGATGCACTCAAGCTTCCACTCCTGTGTGAGATGATGAGATCATGGGATTGAAGTCTCCGTTGCTTTCTCCACCAGTGGAAACTGGTTAAACTTCCTGAAACTTTTCATTTTATTCAGCTTCATTGCGGACATTTGTTTGTTTGTTTATACTCTACTTTTCCTTTTGATGGGAACCCTAAGTGGCTTACCATAGCATTCTCCTCTCCTCCATTTTATCCTTGCAACAACAACCCTGTGAGGTAGGTTTGGATGAGACAGAGTGACTGGTTCAATGTCATCCAGGGAGCTTTCATGGCTGAGTGGGAATTTGAACCTTGGTCTCTCAGATCCTCTAATGGCTCTGTATGCATGACACCATGCTGTCTCTTCCTTGCAACTATTCCATGTCCACTTACTTCCAAGTAAAACGCATTTGCATTTTCACTCACTCCAACTGTGACATATTTATCGATTTATCTCAATTAACATATTTTCAGTAAATATTAACAAGGTCATCTTACTACTTTCCTTCAAAGGTTTCCTTTTAGAATGATTGTGGGGGAAATGATGCAGCCTAGCTGATTGGTTATCATTTTTTTTTCTTCATATAGCTCTGTTTTCTTATCATGCTGATTTCACTTTGATTTCTTATCAATATCTTTAATGGTAGCTCAGGTGTCTCAAACACCCTGGGTCTTATTTTTGTGAACTGATAGCATATACTTCTAGGAATATCAAGGTATTTTTTGTGTTCAGGGGCAAATGACACACACACACACACGTTTTTGACCAGGGAATTGCTCATATTAAATATTGACTGAAATATTTTTCTTGTGATATAACTGTTGGGTTGTGCAATAAATGATTCATTTTAGGGGGATAATCAGAGGAAAGTGGCTACCAAGAGGAAGAAAGATGGTTGCTTTGGCCTTGCTCTTTTATGCTAAAGAATCAACCCTAACAAAAAAAAACCACTTAATTTGATGAAGTCATTTTTGAATCCATTGGGGGACACTAAATATTCAGTCTCTTTAATGATGAGGTCAGCTACTCTGACTTCAAGAGCTGAGATAACTAGAATCCATTATAGTAAGACACAAAGACACAGAATTCACAATTTTCTATGCTGTCAAGTTGGTGATTTTGAAGCTTTTTGTTGTGTTGCAATATTGTACTGGTTTGGGATACTTTTAAACCACATCCTTCCAGTCAATGCTTTCGGTAGAAATTAATCTTAAACAAATGTTTTGTGCTAATTTTTATCCAGGTGCAGGGGTGGTTTATAAAGTCAAAATGGTTTGAAGAGAACGGATTGTGAGAATTTTTAGTCTCTCAACACAACTCCAGAACTTGAATTCACTGAAACTGATATTAGATAAATCTAGCATATCTACCAATGACTAATGTTATCTCCATGTTCAGAAGGCTGTGTACCCCTGATACCAGCTTCATGGGTAGCAACTGGCAAACAATAGGGGAAATGTGTTGCTTTCTCATCATGATTATGGGCTTTCCAGAAGCTTCTGGTTGGTCATGGTCTAGTTGGGCTCTTCTTACAGTCTTCATTGTATTGATAGTATTTCAGAATTCAGATATGGGGGCGGGATTATCTATCTAAGTTATCCCAGCCTTGAGAGAGAGACTGACTAGCCCAAGGGCAATAAGTCAAATTTGTGGCTGAATGAACCTAGGTCTTTCTCCAGTCTTTGCCTGGACCATTCACTGTCACACCACAAGATTAAGAGTCCATTTACTAGCTCCATTTACAACACAAAGTTGCTGAAATTGAGTTCATTCACAAATTCAGAACAATGCACTCCCCACACCGCCATCCAAGGATAGAATATGGACATAGGTTTCTTATCTCACTACATATGCTAATTTTCTGCATTTCCTCCCCTGCTCTAATTGAGCTGATAACATTTTGCACTGTACCTCTACATCCTCCCTTCTTTGCAACATCCCTCCCACCTTCTGATGGGGATATAAGGGATTAGGGATCTCCATTCCTCAGATGAAGGGATCTTGAAAGGTTATTCCCTGAAAAATCTCATTGATGCTACTGTGCTCAAATCTTGCTCTTCTAGTGTTCCAGTCCAGACCAACACAGCTACCCACCTTACCAGCTGTATTTGAGTCCAGTGGCGCCTTTGAGACCAAGGCTATGAGCTTTTAAGAGTCAGAGCTCTTTCTTCAGATCTAGCTTTTTAGAAGAAATGTTCCCTTTGAAATGGAAGTGGGCTGTCAGTGGATGGGGACATGACTGCATATAGAAAACTGTGGCATGGAAGAGGAGTCTAGCCTACAATCCTTCTAAATGACACATATTTGCCATATATTTGGAGAGCACTCCCCCCCCCCCCCAGAGAAGGACAATCAAACAGACCCCTTTACTTTTGGCCAGAAGTGGTGCATTTCAGTCTTGTACCGTGTGATTCTGTGGCATCTGTGGATGGGACTTTAGATCCCTTTTGGATGTGCAGCTTCCAAAAGGATAATGAGATTGCTGTAGCATAGCGGTTAAGTGGTTTGGGTTGCAAATCAGCATTCTGCTAGTTTGAATCCCACTACTGCCATGAGCTCAGCAGGGGTAAGCCATTCCTCTCAACCTCAGCTCCTCAGCTGTATTGTGGGATAATAATAGCACTGAATTCACGGCACTGAGTAGGGCACTAATCTGTCTAGAAAAGAACAAGTAGTATAAGCATACTGTTATTATTTAGCCTGCCCTCCCCGCTAATGGGCTCAGGGCGGGATACAATAAAATGGTCAATTATATTATACTGCGCTTATAGGGGGGCAGATGACTTTGTTGCCTCCCTAGCGGGAGACCGGTAAGGAGGCTCCTAACAATCAGAAAGCCCATCATTCTAGTCTAAGCCCATTAACATTTCAAATTTCAAGAACACTTCAAACTGGCAGAGGGTCTCATCACTTAACATATTTTGCTGTAAAAAAGGTATAAGAGCAAGTTCAAAGGGTCTTGAAATGTGGGATGTACAAGGTAATATGTTATGAGGTAAATTCAAATGCATTGAAGAAAACTACAGAGTCCATTTACAATAGCAGTAACTAGCGATAACGTGATTTCCCTCATGTTATAATAGTAATTCACAGTTGAACTGACAGGAAAGTAGCTACGTCTTGAGGCAACTTCCCCTTGTGACATTGTACTCTGAGTTGCCAAACCAATTGAGGAAGTTGTAGCAGAAGATGTCTTCTCAGATACCATAGGCTTGTCAATGGATGGAGAATCTCTAACATTCCCTTTAGACATCCACTTGCTTGTGTGGTTGTTGTTCCTCCCACAATCATTTCCACACCAGAAAGGGAATAATGAAAGTCTTCCACACATCTGGATTGCTGTAACATTGCGGTTATCTTTCTAAAGCCTACTTTTTGACCAATGTAGGTCATATAGTAAAATTAAAAGTATTCTTTTAAAATATGGAATAAGAACAGCAAAAGAAAAAATTAAGCCTACAAAATAAAAAGAAGCAGCAGAAAATTCAGCTAGGAATAATTATTAATAATTATTTATTACTAATTGCAATTAGCAATTAATTCTTAGTAACAATACCATATAATTATCTTTTTGTTGTCTTTGGGCTACGGTTTATATCACTGATTTTATTCTTGTTATTTTATTCTTGTGATTGATGATATTGGGTCCTCTTAAAAATATTACAGTAAAATCAAGATTAAATAACATCCTACTGGAATGTGTAAGCCTTCTCATAGATTTTTAAACTTGAAAGATGGGATATATTTTTAAAAAGTAGATATGTAAACAGTTCAAGTAGGGTCAGTTCAACCCATAGCAAGGGTTGTCTTTAGCACCTACTGCCCCCGGCTGTTCAATATTTGGATACCTTTTTTAAATTCAGGTAGTTTATGGTGGCAATGCTAAGAACACTTTCATAAGGTTAAGGCCCCTTGAATAAAAGAAAGTTTCATTCTGAGTAGACCTACTTAGGATTGCGTCTTGTATTTTCTATAAAATTATATGAAGAAAATATCTCACAGAAAATGCCCACTGGCAGTAGGTTTGCCAACTTCTGTCTGAGAATTTCCTAGTGACTGGAGAGGGCAGGGTTTGGGGAAGGAAGAGACCTCAGCAGGGTATAAAGCCACAGAGTCCACCCTCCAAAGCAGTTATTTTGTCGAGGGCAACTGATCTCTGTAGTCTCTGGAGTTGGGATGCTCAAACACTTGCTATTCAGCTCACATCCCGTTCTCCAGTTACAAAGACCTGGGTCGTTTCCAGACGGCTTACCTGCCTCCGGAACGTCACACCATGTTGCAGGGAAAACGCGAAATACCGTGTTTTCTCACGCGAGTTTTGCGCGATGTCACGCGATGTCGCACAAAACTCGTGCGAGAAAATGCGATATTTCGCGTTTTCCCCGCAACATGGCGCGACGTTCCGGAGGCAGGTAAGCCATCTGGAAATGGCCCTGATTTTTGATAGTTCATTGATCTGTCCGACGGTGTTCAACAGGTTGTTGGCATTTTTGTGCATGCTCAGTTTGGGGAAAACCCTATGCAAACCATTTCAGCAGGTTTTTGTGGCTGATGAGCAGGAACCAAACAGACTGATCTATTGACTCACATCTGATCGTCATCATTGAACATTCAACAGATGAATGGGTTTGCAGTGAAATCTGCAGCATTGCTAGTTTGGAGATCAGTTGGAATTTCAAGGGGTTGCCAGGCCTCACCTGGAGGTTGGCAACCCTAACTAGCTGTCTAGGTTGGGCAGGCAAGGTTATTGTTGAGAAGATTAAACTGACATTAATCTGGTACTAAGAACAAACATTCTAGAATGCTGGTGGGTGAACATTTTAAGCACCCTGATTGTTGCATCAAAGACAGTCCTCCTCAAACTAGGATGGGTCGGGCTGAGAGAACTCTGAGAAGCTGTGACTGACCCAAGGTCTCCCAGCTGGCTTCAAGTGAAGGAGTGGGGAATCAAACACGGTTCTCCAGATTAGAGCACTTGATGAAGTTGGGTAATAGAGCTAGTTTGGTGTAGTGGTTAAGAGCAGCAGGATTCTAATCTTGAGAGCCGGGTTTGGTTCCCGCTCCTCCGCTTGAAGCCAGCTAGGTGACCTTGGGTCAATCACAGGTCTCTCAGAGCTCTCTCAGCCCCACCCGCCTCATAGGGTGATTGTTATGGGGATAATAATAACACACTTTGTAGACTGCTTTGAGTGTGGCATTAAGTTGTCTTGAAGGGCGGTATATAAATCAAATGTTGCTATTATTCTTATTCTTATTATAATAACCTAAGAAAGCTCAACTTTCCCGATTCAAAAAATACAGTTACATCATTTTCAGATGACTGCTTTAATCCATTTTGATATCTGATGGAGGTGGGTTGTGTGTGTGTGTGTGTTTGTATTTCAGACAGGCAGGCTGTTCAACCCATTGCTGATTCTAGTGGCAAATGGTTTATTTTTCCATTTCAAACATCTTAAAGGGTAAGGACTATTGTCCTGTTTTTTGAGAAACCACTTTTCTTCACGTTTTGTTGTTTGGTTTCATTTCTGAGTAGCAGGAGATGCTATTTGAACTGTTTGTAGCACTTCATAATGCTTCACTTTATTTTCCCCATACATTTCTGTTTTTTTTAACTGAAACAATTTTTGGATAGAGCAATATTTTGATATAGAGCAAAACTGAGTGAGATGAACAACAACAACAACAAAAGGTAGCCACTGCAGGAAAACACAGCAACGTCTGAAATTCAAAATCCAATCCTGCCTTTGAAACAATCTCAGCTCACTTTTAGAACTTTCAGGTCCAAACCTGATTCCGAACAAGATAATGTCTTCATGTGAAAGTACCCTAAAACGAAACTGTCTTAATCTTCTTTCTAAAGCCAATGAAGATAGAGTACAATACAGTTCCCTAGGGATTCTTCCCATAAGCAAATTAAAAATGAAAGGCAATGACAACTTGGGTATTATGGTACACTGTTGCATTGACAAGGTCATTCCTTCGTTCCTCACTGAAAAAGACAGGTTAGTTTAGTTTAGGAAATCTAGGAAATAGAAATATGCACACTAGGGGTGCACAAGGAATTGTGAGAGAGGGGGAAATTTGAAAATGCTGTCCCAATCTCAGTTCTTTTCCTCAAGTGTTGTGTGAGACCTTGTGGGCTTGAGCGGACTGAGTCTTCTCCTTTTTGATAGGTGACACTCAGATTATCTTAACGTTTATCCCTTCTGGAATATTCTCAGTCCTCATGGCTCCTGGTTTTTGCCTTTCCCCCCATCACATTTACAACATCACATGGTTCTGTATAGCAGGGGGGTACTCCAGTTAGGCATAGACTCCTATCTCATTTCTGCATCTGACGAAGAGAACTGATTCTTGAAAGTGTATGCTACAGTAAAGTTGGTTAGTCTTAAAGGTGCTACTGGACTCTTTTCTATTTTGCTGCTACAGACTCACATGGCTAACTCCTCTGGATCTACTTCATTTCTGTTTTTCTGTTTTCCTCATCTGCCTGGTGCCTGGCTTCTTTACTATTAGATACAGTGATGCCAAATTCCTAGTCAATGAAGATTGAAACTCATGATTATTGTTGTTTTATTCAGTTATAAAAGGGTGCCTTCCTCTCTTCTTTGGATATGAATGCATTCAGATTTCAATTTTCAAATTGCCTGTTTGCTAATTTCAACCAGTCTTTCTACTATGTGTTACTGATCACATTAATTTTATCCCAAGCATCGATTTCTATTTGCCAAGCACTAAATAAACTATTAAGGTCACTTTTATCAAGTGTAACATTTGCTTTAATGCTAGGCTCCCAGGAGAGCATGTTGCACTTGCCAAATGGTCCATTAGAAACCTCGGTCACTGGCCTAGGGGATTCCAGTGATGATATAATTGTCTGTCCTAGCAGATCGTGCAAAATGGAAAGCCCATAAAAGAAATCTATATCCTGGGCAATGGGTAAAGTCACAGGGTAAAAGCCAACCTGAAGCCCAGTTGATTAACATTTTGCAGTGGACATCAATCAGGTTTTTAAAAAATTCCTAGCATTGGCTGGCTTGGTGCCATATTTCAACAGGGGTGTGAAAAACACTTTCTCTTTTATTTCTTTTTATATGCATTTAGATTTTTGACTATCATTTTGGTTTTCTGCTGATTTTGTAGTGTTGGATGTAAGCCTGTTACAGAGTTTTTATGTGCAATTGATCTCCCAGTTGTCATTCTGAAATATCTCTAGGCCCCATTGGAAACTGGCAACCATAGGGCCCAGGGAGATGTGTGAGTAGGGAGGAGCCTGGAGATCTCCCATAATTACAGTGGATCTCTGGACTATACAGATCATTTCCCTTGGATAAAATGGCTACTTTGTACTCTATGGCATTATACCCTGCGGAGGTCCGTCTCCTCCTCAAGCCCTGGCCTCCCCATGATCCACTCCCTAATCCCCTGGAATTTCTCAACCAGGAGTTGGCAACCCTATGTGCAAGTTTTGTTATTTATGACCTTTGGGTTAAGTCTGGTTAATGTTAGGGGTACAGAGGAAATCTTTGTGTGGGGGTCTTGGCAGTCTTATTTACGTGATTTGAGCCGTCTATGAATACTTTATTTTATCTCCCAATAGCTTGCCTAGTTTGGCTCAGAATTGCTGGCCTGGATATGGTTCTTTCCCTAGATTTCTGGTTTTGATGCTGCTGGCAGTACAGAATGGTAGTCTGGTGTCTGTTGTTGCCAAAGCAGGGAGTAAAAGGATTTGTACAAGATTACCCAACTAACAAAAATTCGCTTGTTTTGGCCGTATTTTCCCCTCTGCTCTTTCTCAACTCCCCTTACCCCTTGTCCACCCACCAGAGCTTCCTGCCTGCCTTAGGTGGGTAGCCCTGTTGGTCTTCAGTTGGTGGGTAGGTGGGTAGCCCTGTTGGTCTTCAGTAGAACAGCAGGATTTGAGCCTGGTGGCACCTTAGACACCAATAAGAATTTCAGAGTGTCAGTTTTCGAGAGTCAAAGTTCCCTTCTTCAGACCCCATTCCTTCCTATCTGTTTATCCACTTTGCTCTTGGCTGTAGTGAACAAGACTGGACAGGGGGACATGAGGAGTACTTCTCTGGAGCTGCATATGTAGGTCTGTATAAGAGAAAGTGGAGAGTTTTCTGAAATGTTTAGATAAGTCAGAGGAGATTCATTGGTGGTAACCAATCACAGAATAAGTGGATAATAGCAGTTTTCTTGAGCCAGAGCGGATTCCACACACGTTGGATAATGCACTTTCAATGCACTTTATCAATCGTTTGAGGTGGATTTTTTGTTCCGCAAGCAAAAAAATCCATTCCAAATGATCTATAAAGAGGATTGGAAGTGCATTATCCAACATGTGCAGAATCACTAGGATAAAGAAGATAAATCTGGAGAGGTGATATAAAGAAAGTTGACTTGACTTCCTCTCCTACAGCTCTCACTGAAGATATGATATGTTGAGAAGTGGCTTAGACAATCCTGCAGTGGGCATTCCTCATCTTTGCCTAGGTTTGAGCTTTGGTGACTATGGGTAGATGATGGGCAGCAGATTTCCACAGCAAAGCCAACCCTAGGAGATGGGCTGCTGCATCAGCCACTTCTTGCAAGGAGCACAGCAAATGGAAGAAAATAGCCTGCTGAGATAAATTCAAGTAGGGAAGTACATGATGTGCAGCTGGCCAGAGAGGGCAAGTTCAATATCCTCTTCTGAACTCATGTCATGAAGCCAGATCCTCTTTTCTTTTTTTTCCTTTAAAACTTTTTAACAATTAATAAAATACAACTTTTTCAAAAAACTCATAAGTGCAACCATACAGAAAACTTTAAATCAACAATGTTTTTGAAAAGGTAAAACAGTTCAATATTTCACAAAGTGATGAGTCTTTTCATTAATTTGAAGCAACTGTATCCCAGGCTTCTGTCTTCTTGTTGGGAAAAATAATACAATCCCAGTAACACCAACCAAACACAATACACAAACACCACTTTAAATCATATTGTTTACATACAATATTTGATTACCTTATTCAAGGTGATAAGAACATATAAATTATTAAGCTCCCCAGCAACCAGCCTCCTCCTCCGCAGCCTGCCTCTAGCTTCTGACTCCACCCCACTGTGCTAAACCAATTAACCTCATAGAGGGGACTCCACTCCACTGGGCTAAACCAATTAACTTCATAGGGGCATACAAGAAGATGCAGCTAGAGGGGGTAACCAGGAAATCTTCACCTATGTATACTGGGACTGTTCCCTTAGAGAACTCTCAAATACAGACAAATGTTCTAAAGAAAAGGTTTCTTTATTAACAGAGGAACAAAAGGCAAAAGCACAGAAAATCACACACAGCACACACACACATCTAACTAGGAAAATAGTGAGGAAATGGAAAAGCAGTTTCAGGGACATGATAATATTTACCAGTCTTAGGGAGGAGAAGAAGGTTCACGGAGGAGCAGCAAAATGACCAGAGTTTCACAGAGAGGAGTCCAATGGAGTGGGGGTGCATTAGTAGGTGTCAGACAGTGGCTTACTAAAAGTTGCAATCCAGACTATCTCTTGCAATTAGACATGAGTCCATTGGTTTCAAAAGATTTTACTGAATATAAACAACCCTTATAGTCCACTAACCAAGATGCAATATCTTGGCTGGTACATGAGTATTGTTACGAATGACAGGCAAAGGTTAAGGTACAGAATAGCATAACCCTGCAGGCCCCATCCCCCGCCCCATAGTTCTCAAAACAAACGGCTTGAAGCTGAGAAAGTGAAAGTTTCCCAAGGCTAGAAAGGCTGTAGTCATAACATTCCTCTTCTTTAAGATAACTGCTACTGGACTGCTTGCCACCTGCAAAAGAAGCACTTAAAACACTGACAGGATTAAAATGGAGTCTCTTTGGTTAGACCACACAAGAAACATAGTCAGACCTGACAGTAGGTACCAAGACACATAAACAATGAGCATATGGTTGGACAGCCCAGTTATAGGTCACATGCCCTGGAGCAAAACTGATGTCTTGCTTCCTGAAACAATACCGTAATGGCTTGTGCAAAGGTAGGACAATAAGATGGGAAAGGGGTGTCAGGGTTAGGTGGGGTCGCGTGCGCTGCTGAAGGTGGGGTGGCCGTCCTGGCCGCCCTCTGACAGGTCCGCCTCCTCCCCTGATGCCGGCCGCCTGGTCGGCCGCGTCACTCTGCCTGAAGGCAGACGAGGGCTCCGCCCTTACAGGCCTCAGAATGAGGGCCGGCGTGGGCCTGGCTGCCCTAGCCGCCTTGCGATAGCTGCCTCTTCACTGCTGGTTCTCTCTCGCTCTCCCACATACTCCTCATCGGCCTGGGCTCTGGAGCCCTCCCTTTTATACCTCCCCCTATTCCTTCCTCCACCTCCGCTCCCAAGACCCTGCCCCCAGGGCCAGACCCACTACCTGGAGCAGGTGGGCCAGAGGTCCAGGCCCTGCCCTGCTCCTGGCTGCACCCTTCTTCTGGCCACGGCCATTTCTGCTGCGGCTGCTTCTGCCACCTCCGACACCGCTGCAGCCATCTCGGGCGCTCCTGCCACTGCCGCGGGCATCCGTGCCACTCCGTCGTCCCCCCTCAGACCGGGCCCGTCCAGGTAAGGGGGTCCGGGGGGAGTCTGGGGGGGCGCCGCCCATCTGGGTCCTGCGGGCGGGCGCCGGACAGTGTGATATGACTATCTTGGGATGGACTATAGGTAAAAATTTAGCTTGATGACCTGATAGGTATCAGATAGGAAGGCTATCCGATGTGTTGAATAGCCAGTTATGTTAGATGGGTGGGGGGAAGCACAGAAGCACATTGATGGGATAAAGCTGGGAGTTTCCTCAGGAAGCTTCATTATCTTTGCCTCTATCCAGGGCATGTGGGCCATTCAGTCAGTCAGTCATCCCCCTATGACTCACGTCTTGGTAACTTTCCAGTCTCCAGGCTGGCTGGTATCCACTCTGCCTGTGGCTAGGCAGTGTCTGGGACTTCTGGTTAGGGATTTATGATATTTCATATCCATAAATTGTTCTTTCAGACCAAGGGAGAGGTCTGACTGCTAACACCATCTCCACACAATTGCCTAGTCATCTGCTGGAGTGACCAGTTGGAAGAAGTGGCTGCGTGAACTTTCCCTTCCTGTGATCTGCGATGTTTGGGAAGCAGAATTGCGGATCATGGGGAGGGGCCAGGTTTGTGGCCACTTCCTCCACATGATGACACCCTGCAGGCATCCAGGTGGAAGCAGGGGACAGGGCCAGTACATTCATGCCCGTTCTCCCTCCCAACACATTCAGTGAACAGATGGGACTGTCATGTGTACCAAGCTCTTGAGGGACAACTCTGTCAATAGCAGTGTTCCAGAGGATGCCAGTCCTCACACACTGAAGCCAAAATATGAAAAATTCCCAGTCAGATGCAATTCAGATGGCAAATCTCCCCTTGCAGCCTTGAAAGGGACTATATATTTATTACGCTGGTGATGGCTGTAATGTCTTTTCAGGGCATGATAGGATGACTCCTGTGATCAAGAATCGCATTAGAGATGTCAGCTTGTCTTTGTAGATGCCCGTTTGATGGGGGAAATATATGGAAACAAAGGCTGTATGAAGCCAGAATGGCCGTCATCTTGCTGTAAAGATTTAATGTTCTGCCATCGGTCTCAAAGGTTATGGGATAAATTCAAACCCTCACTTGTCGTTGCAACAATAAAATATTTTTCTTCTTGAAACCAGAAGTTGCATAAATCTAATTATAGGCAGTCACATTTTCATGGCTGGGAAAATAAATTTGGTGGACTTTTTCTAATTTTCCTATTTGGCATTCAGTGTAATAATGAGACCCAGTTAGTATATCATGTAACTTGACAGATCTGTAAATAGGTACATTGAATTATGGTATCTTAGCACAATATCAAGTACAGGAAATTGGAAAGCCAAGTAGTATTATTTTGCTGAATATCCTTCACTCTGTGATCATTTAATTAAACTATGACCAGAGTGTGATTTTTTGAGAGTAGGTACTTTTTGTTCACATTTAAGGTTGTTTAAGTTGAATGCGTGCACTCCAAACTTGTGAATTTTGGCCAATGACGCTTCTGTTCTGATGTTCTCTAAAAGTGCTTTCAGTTTCATGCTTTCCTTACAATAATTAATCTCATGTTATAGTTTTGAAAGATTTAGCAGAGAGAGAGAGAGAGAGAGGGAGAGAGAGAGAGAGAGAGAGAGAAGGGTGGGGGTTATCAGGCATTATAATTCTAACAATCTGTTCCCACATACCAGAAGTGTTCACTATGTGAGATTTTCTCAGTGTATATATAATTGCTGTTTTGCTGAAAAGAGCAATGTATGTATTTTGGAGGATACACACTTGTGTGTCCTGAAGCTGCAAAATATACATGTTGCCCTTTTCAAACAACATGGCGATCGCTCATCCTGAGAGGATCAAGCGTAGTGAGTTCTCCTAATACACACAATTAGAACACCAGAAATCTAATGCCAGAAAAGGGCTACTGTGCCCAGAAGTTCCAGGTATAGTTTTTTGAAAGGTTTGGTTCCCAAGTGAGTAGAGTACCAATGGGTTTTCACTATATTATTTATAAAGATACATTTTTTCTGTGTGTATAACTACACATGAAATTGTGTTTGGGGAGAAACTGTAGCTTTTCAAATAAGAGGTAGTGAACCAAGGTTTTGCGAATGTTCATGGAAAAACCTCCCTTCATATAGAAAACTAGCATAGCAGGAAGAAATCACCTCACTACTACCTTGACATTAGTTCTCTACCAGCAGGGAGTTTTCTTTGACATGGAGGGGCACATTCAATAATATTATTTCCCCCACCTGTATTCTGAAGTAGTATGCTCTAGGAAGAACTCTGTCACATGATTAAGAAAATGTGTAAGCTCGGGATATATTCAGCAAGGATGACATGGACAGTGATGCAGTTATCACTGTATAGCATTTTAAGGGAAGGGAGCCGGGGAGATCTGGTGTGTATCTCTTGTCATTAATTGCAGTGGCTACTACAGACTGCATATATATTATATATTGTATATATATTGTATGGGCCCTTCTTCTGATGAGCTGGTGGTTGTACCAAGATATGCACAGAATTTCTATCTCCCCATTTCAACCATTTCCTGGTGGTAGTGGCCAATGGATATCCATAAGCCAGTTTGGTGTAGTGGTTAAGAGCGCGGGACTCTAATCTGGAGAGCCGGGTTTGATTCCCCACTCCTCCGCATGAAGCCAGCTGGGTGACCTTGGGCTAGTCGCGGCTCTCTGGAGCTCTATCAGCCCCACCCACCTCACAGGGTGTTTTGTTGTGGGGATAATAATGACATACTTTGTAAACCGCTCTGAGTGGGCATGGAGTTGTCCTGAAGGGAAGTATATAAATTTAATGTTATTATTATTATATTATTATAATAGTTTGGGCTCTCAGAGGCTCTGGAGGATCACAAGCCAGGACAGTGTTATACCGTATCAGATGATGGTTCTCTTAAGTTCAGTGTTGCCTGCTCTGACCGGCAGTCGCACTCCAGGGTCCCCTGTTGAAGTTTTTCTCATCACCTTTAGCTAGAGATGCCAGGAACTGAACTTGGGACCATCTGCATCTAAAGCAGAGGCCCTCACACTGAGCCACAATCCTGTTAGCCACCAACATCTAGTATTCAGATATAGAGCCTTGATCATAGAAGCTCTATTCAGTTGTTGCTAATGGTCAACAAGACTTACTCTTTCATGGTTGCATTCCTAAAAAATACTTTCCTGGAGTAAGACTGGTTGAATCAAGTGGGACTTACTCCTGTGTAGACCTATTTAGGAATGCTTCTATAAACACAGACTTCTGTTTTAGTGGAAACTTACTTTTGCAGTGCTTTTCTGAATGGAGTGTTACTGTCCTGAACTAGACCGAGTCACATCCTTTGGTAAAAGAATAAGACCGAACCTAGCTTTTTACAAAAGTTAATGCTAGCCTGGACTCTGTGCTCAAAGCTGGTATTAAATATGCTGCTTATTTCTCATCCCCAGCCAAGAAAGCACAGAGGAGGAAGCCGGCGGCCTCTGACATACATTCCCGAGAGAGCAATGAGGAAATTCTTCATACAAAACATGGATCTAACAAGTGTGTATTTGCAATGCCAACTATTAGATCATAGAGCCTCAAAGGATTCCAAACAGCAAAGCTGTACAAAATTGTGTTCTTTTCTCCTTGGAACCATTCCTAATATGCTCATATTTAGTTCCATTGGAGTCCTGATACATTTTAATTACCTCAGAGACATGCTATTCAGTTCTGTGAAACTCATTTTTCCCGTCACTTTGATCATGGTGCTGCTGGAGCACTTATCTCCTCAGATGAGAAGTGCTGTGGTGGCTCAAGCCTGCTTGGAAGCATTTACTCAGAAGCCCTTTCCCCACATCTCTGACAAGGCCTATCGAGAGTGTGTGTGTGGGGGGGGGGGGAGAAGATAATTTGGTCTCGATGGCCCATTTGCAGTCCTTGCAATTGGTGATTTTTTTCTGTTTCATTGTATTGTATTTTATCCCGTTGTGGGATAAAGTGTGGAATTGTATTTTAAGTATTTTATTTCCACAAGTGTGGAACTGTATTTTAAGACTGCTGTACCCCATCCTGAGCCCGCTTGCGGGGAGGGCGGGCTAAACACCAAATAAACGAAACGAAACTAAAACTAAACCTTTTGGGGCAACTGGTCTGCCACTTTGTGATATAGGTTGCAGGACAAGATAGACCACTGGTCTGATTCAGCAGGGCCATTCTTATGATCTGATAGGGGTCCAAAACAGCTACTTTTATATTCTTATGTTCCATTTGCCTGGCAAATGGCAACCAGTGGTGGGTACTTAAATGCCTGCCCAGAACCCCAGCCAATGAAATCACTTCTGGCATAGCCCGGAAATGCTGGCATTGCACCAAGAGTGATTCTTTTACACTCACCCCAAAACTTGGCATCATGCGAAAATCAGCCCCAGCATGACACCATCACTTCTGGGTCAAACTGGAAGTGATGTCATCAGCCAGAGCCATGAGTATATGCACACCCATTTCCCCTAGCCTCACCTCCTCCCACCAATCAGCTGCTGATCAGCAGGCAGTTATAAATTCCCAGGAGATTGTTCACCATTGGTGGGCAGCCTGATTTGCTTCCAGTCTATTAATAAATAATCATCTACCAACCTTCTATCAGCTGCGTCTGGTTTGCTAACTTTCACCCTACTTAGGGCCAAGCTACACATGACAAATGACACTTGAACAGCAAGTGGATTTAGTGGAGGGCAAGTGAACAGGGAGAAATACACTTGCCGTTCAAGTGTCATTCGTCATGTGTAGCTTGGCCCTTAGACTCAGTTGATTTGGCTGCACTGCTTTTGTAACCTCCTTGTTGGAATGAGCTCTACGTTGGGCTCCCCTTGAAGACAACCTGGAAACTTCACTTGGTTTAGACTGAGGCAGCCTGATTATTGCCAGAGACTAGTCAGTGGGATCGTATCTTGCCTATCTTAAAAGAGCTACATTGGCCATCTATTTGTTTTTTTAGTTCAATTCAAGGTGGCAATTATGACCTTTAAAGCCCTTCATGGCACAGGACCCATGCCTCCTCCCTTATATCTCTAGGCACCTACTATGGTCCTCAGGCCGCTACCTGCTGGCTGTTCCTCCACTTAAGGTAGCCACATCAACCAGAGTCCATGCCTTTTCCACTGTCGCTCCCACTTTGTGGAATGGGCTCCCTGACGACATGTGGGAGGTGTGGCCCTTAGGCATCTTTAGAAGGAGCTGCAAGGCCATTTTCATTTCCTAGGCTCTTAAACATGTATTGTTTTATAAAGTTTATTTTTCATGTATTTTTAACTGTCTATCACATTGCACACCTTAACTGAGTGGAAAGGCAGGGTGCATTGCAGGTATCTTTTTTAGGGGGGCGTTTTGGGGTTTTAAACTCATTTTTAAAATGTGATGCTTTTAATTACTGTTTGTCAGACACCTTGAGCCCTAAGGAAAGCTGAGATTTAAATATTAAATTAAAAATATCTGATTTGTTCTGATCACATATAAAATCAAGAGATATAATTATTCTCAACATCCAACACAACCAGATGGGAGGTCATCCTTCAGATTTGTACTAATTAATGTTTCTAGCACATTAATCTGATGTTTCATAAATCAAAGCTTCCCTGTATCTGACCCCCTCAAAAGTCATAAATACCTTTTGTTTCCTGCCTTTGACCTTTGATATTATCAACACCCCTGAGATGATTGCTGGAAAAGATGAGTACACTAGATATTAAATATCTGCTTGGGGAAAGGATTGCAAGGAAAATGTATAGCTTTTCTAGAACATTAGTTATATGAACTTTCACACTTCAGTCCTAATCATTATTACTGGGAAGATAAATCCCATGGGATGGGACATCTAAGTAAGTAAGATTAGGATTTACATGCCAGTTAAATTAAGGCTATAGCACAGTAGCCATAAAGGTTCAGTTACAGAATGTCATTTGTAAATGTGCTTTGGAGAATTCCAAGGCAAGCTTTTGTTTCTATTCTTTAACTCAGTGCCAACAGTCTGGCCTCTGAGCATATTGAATGGCTTCTCCAAGGATTGCATTAAATTAACAACAACAGCAAACAGCAAACAACATTTGATTTATATACCGCCCTTCAGGACAACTTAACACCCACTCAGAGAGGTTTACAAAGTGTTCCATTATTATCCCCACAACAACAATCACCCTGTGAGGTGGATGGGGCTGAGAGAGCTGTGAGAGAGCTGTGACTGACCCAAGGTCACCCAGCTGGCTTCAAGCAGAGGAGTGGGGAATCAAACCCATTCTCCAGTTTATAGTCCCGCCACTCTTAACCACTACACCAAATACATTTGTTTTAAATTTATTTAAAATGTGTGTATCCTGCCTTTCCACCCAATGAGGGTCTTCAATGCAGTGGTTAGTTAAAATGACACAAAAATTAAAAAATTATAAAACAGTACACATATCAAAACAGCAGTTAAATCCAATTTATGGGATCACATCACCTCTCACAAATTAGTATAGCACTAGTTTGGCAACAAAATTGTACTATGTCATGTATAGCTTTTCTTTCTTTCTTTCTTTCTTTCTTTCTTTCTTTCTTTCTTTCTTTCTTTCTTTCTTTCTTTCTTTCTTTCTTTCTTTCTTTCTTTCTTTCTTTCTTTCTTTCTTTCTTTCTTTCTTTCTTTCTTTCTTTCTTTCTTTCTTTCTTTCTTGAAACAAAGCATTTCCAGTATGGGTTGTAAATGTAATCCCTTCCCTGTTAAATTCGCTAGCAAACTTCAGATTGATTTTATTAATGCACAGTAGCATCCCATAGCTTTATAGAGTACTTTGCTGACTCATGAGTTTTAAAGTGACTAAATAATCAATTCTTTGTCGAATGAATCCAAAGGGGCATTGTGCTTTGCTGGGCTACTGACAGTGCAATCCTAAACAGAGTTACACCTATTAAAGTTAAAGGGCTTAGAAGGGTGTAACTCTTCTTAGGAGTGCACTATCAGTGTGGCTGTGTAGTAGTAAATCCACACGGTGATAAAAGCATGAATCAAATAGTCTGCATTTTGAATGCTTAGTCATGTTGTGCAAGTGGTTAAATAAAGGAACTTGGCATTGTTTCAGAAATGAGCTTTCAAAGAAATGCATGATTCAGAGGTGATGCAAAGATTTCTAAATTCACAGCCATGTTTGCAATTTTCTTTGAGTGATTATTCAAAACTCAAGACCTAAAATTTCTGGGAACATTGAAGGATGGAGGGGTGGGTGGGAATAAAACTTTTCTTTTTAGAGAAAGAAGAACATTTGTGGAAGAACTGTAAATTTTAAAAATTCATTTGGCCATCACTACAAAACCTACTAATATCCTTTGAACTCCAAAGTGATGGATTGACTAACATAGTAACATAGTAACATAGTAACATAGTTAGCAGGTTCTCTGAATTCCTAGCTTTCATTTTTAAAAAAAGCAAGTCTCTCACCTTTCCCGTTGTGGAGATAAGCCTTTTGTATATATCTCCATAAAGTAAGGTGCTAGAGACTTGCTTAAAAAAAATAGTAGAGTCCAGTATCACCTTTAAGATTAACCAATTTTATTGTAGCATAAGCTTTCGAGAACCACAGCTCTCTTCGTCAGATGCATCTTTACTATTTTGCAACTACAGACTAACTCGCCTAACTCCTCTGGATCTATGACCAATAATAAAAAAAAGCTCAGAATTAGGTCAATCTATCAATATGAAACTGATCTTTTTTTTAATTGCAAAGCCCCAGTGGCCCAGGGGAGGATGGTAGTGGCTACTTCTAGTGCCACAAAATGCAGTGCAGTTTGAAATGCACATAGTCGCTGCTGCCCTGAGCTCCATCCCAACAGAGGCTGGTATGTCCCACCAGTGCTGACTTCCACCTCCTGGCTGTAGGTCAACCCAGGCAGAGATCTCCAGTTTGGACAGGGGGAACTTAAGTGTGGGTGGTGGAGCTGCTCCCCTTTTAGGCTTTACCATGCAAAGACCTCCCCAAGTATTCATTTTCACTCTTTTAAAGAAAATCCAGTCCTTATTTCAATCTATCAATCTATCAATATAAGCATAGGGAAAAATAAAGGGGGTGGAGCAGCATGTGACATCACCAGTGATGCCACCGATGATGACAGCGCCCCCACTGAAAATCCGAATTATTTAAGGCACGTGCAGAACAAAATGAACTGACTCCACAACTATAAAATTACAAAGAGAGGGCAGACGTGCAGAAGTAACATATCAAAACTGATTTCAGGGCTTGAGGATCAACTGTCAAGAAAATCAGGAATAAATTGAGTATGAGGAAAAGCCCTCAGTCTACACACATACAAAATCCACACTCCCACACTCTCACCAGCAGGCTCAAACAATCAAGGAACACACGTCCATACTAAGTTGTGTGCGTGTTTTTTTAGGTGGGTTGAGGAGTGGACAGGGGAGGGGGACTAGGAAGCCTTGCAAAAGTAGTGTGAGAATGTGCATATATAAAATACCATTGGCAACAATTTCAAATGTTTGATGAAAAGAAAACTTTTTTTGGAGTTCGTTTGTAATGAAATTGAGATTTGAGCAAAGAAATGATCACCTAACGTTGTGTTTGCTCATTAGGCGGGAAAATCTTTGCAGAAAAAGACGCAGAGGCAATCATCATATTAGCTGCACATGCTGGTGACTTGGGACATGGGCAGAGCTGTGGCCCCTCCCACAGCAATGGCATGACCAGCTGGCCACCTAAGACTGTTTCCAGTTGGCCATGCCATTGCTATCGGTACAGCCAATGCTTGTCCTTGTTGCAAGCCACTGGCATATGCTCGCTATGTGACGATTGCCTCTGCGTCCATTGTGGCAAAGGTTTTCATGCATAATGAGCAAACACAATTCTGATTGAAGCCCTCATCTTTATTACACATTGAGTCCATACTCTGGTCTGTCTTTTACCTGAACAATTAAAGAAATCTATATTTAGCTTTTAAGAGCTTGGAGTTAAGCCGTATTCAAACACGACACCAAAATACCTTTAAGATCTTTTAAATGCTAGTAGCATTATTAGAACAAATGCCCGTTTAGTGATTTTTCATATTGATGGTTTGGAAAATGTGAAGTCTGAGACAATTCCTTTTAAAAGGCCAATGGGAATTATTTATTCATGCTCAATAGTCCTATTAAACACTACAAAGTTAATGGTTGTATACAACTGATGAATGGAAAACTCCATTACAGCAATTTCACATTAGAATTTGCTAGCCCCCCCACACCATACATATCTAGCTACTATAATGTGATATTAAAAATATCACATAAAGAATCCATCTACATCACACCAGAGAATCTAACAAGCATGGGAAGTGTCTTCATGACCCTCAAAATCCACCACCACCCCATCTCAGACAAACCAGGAAACTTTAGTAAACATTTCAGAGCGCTTCAGTTATGATTCTTGAATTGCGGATTCACAGAAGTACGCACCAATGAAAAAACAAAATTCATAATTGTGAGGAGAGATGGGGAAAATATATGTATGCACGTATGTATTTATTCCAGCTAGCCACAGTTTCCATGGACCATGGAGAGATGAGGAGGAATATTGTCTAGTTAATGCTAGGCTCCATGACGATCCGTGAACTCTAACAGAAGTTTAGAGTGGAACTCAGGGCCAAGCTACAAGTGGCGAAAGACACTTGCCTGGCAAGTGGATTGAGTGGAGGGCAAGTGAACAGGGAGAAATACACTTGCCATTCAAGTGTCATTTGTCACTTGTAGCTTGGCCCTCAGAGAGAGACTATAGCAGAGAACAGTCAGGACAGAACAAGGTGGTGGAGGATTGCCTGCTCATGCAGGTTGTACTTTGTTCATTGAAAGTGTTGTGCCTATATTAGTAACTCGTGCAGTCATGAATCATAAAAGTGCATGGTTGCTTCTGGAATAGCTAAACAGATGTAGGGCCGAGAGGGAAATTAAGATGGTCGCACAGAAGTTCAGCATTCATGCTAGAAGAACAGCTAGTGCAGTGAACTGGGTAGAAAGAGGCCATCCCTGCTGAGTGACTCCCAGAAGGGAAGGGGAGCTGGCTGCTTTACTGGTTGGCAAGCATTGCCAAGTGGCAGCAGAGGCATGGGAGCAGCTGGGGCCGCTCTGTGTAGACTCACATGAAACATACAGGAAGCTGCTTTATACTGAATCAAACCCTCAGTCCATCAAGGTCAGAATTGTCTACTCAGGCTAAAAGTAGCTGTCCAGGGTCTCAGGAAGAGCTCTTTCACATCGCTTACCCCCTGGTCCTTTTAACAGGAGGTGCCAGGGATTGAACTCAGGATGTTCTGTTAAGTCACAGCCCCTCTCCAATGCTTACTGACTGCGTCCTACACTGACACAGAACATGACACCATCAGCCAGACAACAGCCATGCTCCTGACAGGGCTGAACTAGCAGCTCATGCTTTTCTCCTGGTGTTTGTGTGGGCACTGTTTTCTTTTCTCCCTTGGTCATTTCACTTCTCTCAGGTTATACTTTTTCTCTCTGGCTGCTACTGCCTGAGGATGTGATTCTGACGTTTCAAATGAGAATACAGAAAGATCAAAGACCGAGCTTGTCTTACAATATATTGACACCACAGACTGCAAGTGGTTTCACAGTCATTTCCTTTCCACAGGGAACTCTGTGAACTGCAGTTCTGAGAAAGAAGACTAAAGAGGCTGTCTCTAACAGAGAATCTTCAGATTACAGTTCCTTTGAAGAGAGAGACAGAGAGAGAGGGCTAATTCTCATTTCAATTGTATTTAGGCACACGAAGTACAAAATGCACATTCATTTCTATCAAACATGACACCGAGGGCCAAACTAGACGTGACAGCATTCTCTTGGCCACCGTGGGGATGCTGCTGCTATTTAAAAGTAATTTCAAAATGCAGCAGAATGGTGGGCTGAGACGCTCTTGTTCCTGCCGTGACTTATCAAGTGCCAAAATGGCTGCCGCCCCTGCCAGGGCTGTTTTGGCACTTAAAAAAGTGCGGGGGGAGGAGAGGGACAAGACAGCCAGGATCAGGTATTTTAAAATCACTTTAAAAAGGTGGCCACAAGGATGGCGTTGCCTCTAGTTTGACCCTTAGGTATGTGGGAGTAGGAAAAGTAATCCATTGGAGTGTTTAAGTGGGAGAAATGCAGGAGATCTATTGGGGAGAGTCCTGACAGCTTTAATTGTTTCAGAAAGCAGCCTCAGAGGTGGGGGAAGTTGGATCGGGACCATGGAGCTGGGGCAAAGGGGTTTTTTCCAAGCACCAATTTCCCATGAGAAATTGTCATCTCCTACTGCTTTAAGCCCAGTAGGAAAAAAAGATAGGCCACCTACTGAAGTTTAAAGCAGTCGAAGAGGTGTGTTTTTCCTTTGAAGAAAGGGTATTGAGGAAAGGGTTAAGCCCTCTCTGTCCACCATACACCACATCTCTCTTCCAAGTAGAATCTTCCAGTCGCTGCTTTCTATGGAAATCTAAAATGTTGGGAGCTCCAGTGATGAATAGTGAATTCTCCAGGTCTTTTCATCTCATCTAGTTACATCCAAAGTTTTGTCTTGCAGAAGAGTATAAAACATGATTTAGTATACTGGCATTTGACACATTATTGGATTTACTCATTCTTAAGCTTTGTCTGTAGTAACCAAGGGGATATAACCAAATTCCTTACAGTACCCTATGCAAGAATTTCCTTTCCATCCCCCCTCTTGTTTTTCTTGGCCCAAGGTACTCTGAGTAGGCAGACAGACAATGCAATGGAGAAAATCCCAAAATATATCTCATTTTAAATATAATAGGAATGTGTGTACACTCACTGGTTTGGCCTGTGGTCTTTTCATCAGTCATGGAAAGCTGACTTTTTTTTTCATTCAGTTTGGCAGTTTATGAACAGTTTTAACCTGCTTGACAGGTTACTTTTCACATACTCAACGAGTGCCACAGTACAAAAGCTTTATAAATAAACTTCACATTTTTTTATAAAGTCTTATTGTTTGGTATGGTGGTGGTGGAGAATGCCTGCAAGTCATAGCTGACTTACGGTGACCCCGGGGTCTTCATGGCAAGAGACTAACAGAGGTGGTTTGCCATTGCCTGCCTCTGTACCCTTGATCTTTGTTGGAGGTCTCCCATCCAATTACTAACCAAGGCTGATCCGGCTTAGCTTCTAAGATCTGTCAAGATCAAGCTCACCTGGGCTATCCAGGTCAAGAACTGTTTGGTGTACAGGTGCTCAAATATCCACTGGTTCAGCTCTCCAGCTGTGTGTCAATCATGAACCGGGAGGCAATAGTCCAATGATTATTTTGCAGTTCAGTCATGCAAAAGAGGTCTCTAGAGGTCACTGACACTTCAAGCTTGTTGCCAGGTGACTTTTCAAGTATTCAAACAGTGCAATGCATCCCAGTCCAATCAGTGGAGTTCCATTCATATACATTCTCACAGAGCATGGTGGAAGTCTCCCCCGCAGACTTGTGGTTGCTGCGTGCTGCTGGACAACCAATGGTATACATTAACAATGAGCAAAGCAGCCAGCCTTTGTCTATAAGCAAACAAGTGGGGGCCTGTGAAATTTGTTGGGAGATTGCAGGTAGTTTTTCCTTGTCTCAGTTTTCCTGCCACCTCCCCCACCTGGCCCTTAGTTTTGCCGTGGTAGCAGCTACTACCACCACACCTTCGCTGTTATTCTTCCTCCTCCTCCCACTCACCCTTCTCTTTTACTCTGCCCCCATCTACATACTCATATCAAAGAAGCTGGGCTCTACTTCGTTGGAGGTTTTTAAGCAGAGGCCATCTGCCAGCAATGCTTATCCTGTGAACCTAGGCAGATCATGAGAGGGAGGGCAGGAAGGGTTAAATCAGTGCTTAGTTCTCATGGCCCCTTCTTACAGGCCCAGGGGAATGCCAATCTCCTCCTTGGGGTCAGGTAGAAATTTTCCCCAGGCCGGTTTGTCTAGGGATCCTGATGGTGTTTTGCCATCTTCTGGGCATGGAACAGGGATCACTGGAGGTGTGTGTGTGTGGGGGGGAGTTGTGAATTTTCTGCTTTGTGCAGGGGGGTTGGACTAGAGGTCTCTTCCAACTTTATGATTCTAACCTTTTATTCTTTCCCAACTTCCCCATCCACGCTTCCCCTTTTCTCTTTTGCTGTTCCCCACTCACCCACCCCTTCCTTTTTACTCTTTTACCCCCTGCCACCCAACCTTTTCCCATTTACCCCCCCCCCCCCCATCTTTTCATGTTACCCTGGCCACACCAACCTTCTTCTCCCATTTTCGGACCCTCAGCCTGTTACTGCTTCTCCTCCTTCTGGTGTGCTGGCAGGTAGTGGACAGGTGAACAGTTCAGAAGTATGGCTCGTGGGTGATTGCAGCTGTTGAACACAGTTCATTTACCTATCAGACATGTCTGTGGTGAAGTTTGTGACATCCCTAACTAAGAATGAGTAACCATTTATTGTAAGACAGGTACTTTGCTACCAAACGAAGGAGGGTGGGAAGGAGCAATTTTTAAAGCAGTGGCTGCCTTTTAGTCTTGTGAATCCATCTGTTGTTTAAGCTGAGTCATGTATGGTCAATGGCTTTTTAAAAAGTTTAATTGTATTATTTTAATTCCTTACTCCAACTTCAAAGTCAATACCTTACACTTGGCTTCTTTACAGCACTTGGCCTCTTTACAGATATACAACAACAACCACCCTCCCCTCTCCCAAGTTCTTTAAGAACCATATTCTTCAAATAAAGGTTGAGTACTCCAAAGCTCTGAATCATCTTTAGCTCAACAATCCATTTTTGGGTGTATAGTTTTAAAACGTATGTTCCACAAAGCTCTTAGCAGAAGCGTAAGAGGTGACTTCCCAACAAATGGCTCATAAATATTATTAAATGCATTGAATGCAATTTAAATCACAATGAACAAGTCACTACAGTGGCTGACAACAGAAGGGAAGGAAGGAAGGAAGGAAGGAAGGAAGGAAGGAAGGAAAGGAAGGAAGGAAGGAAGGAAGGAAGGAAGGAAGGAAGGAAGGAAGGACCAAAGCTGATAGAAATCAACAAATCTCAGCTCATGGTTTGAATGGGGGAAAAAAACCTCTTAGTGTTTAAAACTACCATTGTTGGGCATCAAGAGAGCAGCTGTGAGGGGAATTTCAAAAATGAGGTCCCACTGCAGAAAAGCTTCTCTGTCTGGTACCACCCACTTCACCTGTGAGTGAAGGGACTCCACAGACAATCTCAATTGTCGGGCAAGCACATATGTGGTCAGTGTGGCCCTTCAACTTTTAAGAATTGTGCATGTGTGCATATGGATCAATAGAGAGTGCAACAAAAAGTTTGCATGATTTTATTTGTTTTTGACATTGTATATAAGAAGTACCTTGTTATCTGACAAAGGTTGCTCTAACTCTTGAAAGCTCATACCGTGGAAATCTAGTTGGTCTTTAAGGTGCTACTGGACCCAAATCTTGCTCTTCTACTACAGACCAACAGGGCTACCCACCTGAAACTGCCTTATGCTATGTCTTGCATGTGTGAAGAAAGTAGTTGCAGGCTAGCGCTGAATGAGGAGAGCAAGGGAGGCAAGGCAACAAAAATACAACAGATAACAGTGCTGGAGTTGAAAGAGGCTACAACTTTATTGATATTACAGCTCGCAGAGCATTGGTGCTGCATAGGGCACTGATCCGAGCATCAGTTGACCTGCCTGCCAGCTGATGACCCCCACGCTCCCTCAGACCGCTGCTGAGGGGGGGAACCATGGGAAGACAGTCAGTGGGATGCCATATGGGTGTACACCCCTGTGTGGATCCCCTGCCACTTGGGAGTGAGATGGATGTGGCAGCCCCTGCTGAGCATGCACTTGGCATGCCTCACTCCCCAGACCCCTTAAGGGGGTTGCCATAATAGGGAAACTGAGCTTGCGGGCCTTGTCTCCCCACAAATGGATTAGTGCACAATGCCCAATCCACCTGCTTGCTTCAAAGTTGTAACAAAAAGGAAGGCTGGGCAGGATGCCGGCTAAGAGCCAAGTGCTGAGGAGCAGGGCCCAGCTCCCCTCGATCAGGGCTTGTGAGCGGACTGTGTCTCCCAAGCCATCCATGCTTTCCTGCCCCTTGCTGCAACATGGCAGTCGCCATGCCCTCACCCAACACAAATGACTGGTGTAAGGAAGGCCACAACTTTATTGAAATTACAACCGAAAGGAGCATTGGTGCTGCATAGGGGTCAGATCTCAAGCATTGGCTGAACTGCCTGCCAGCCAATGACTCCCCCACCCCCTCAAACCTAGGCTGAGAGGGGAGGAAACCAAGGAATGGAAGCCCATGGGATATCATGTGGGTGTACACCCCTGTGTGAATCCCCTGCCACCTGGGAGTGAGTATGTCCCGGCAGCCCCTGAGCTGGGCAAAGTGGAGCGGGGTGGGGCAGACATCCCCTTTTTAGGCCTGGCTGCCAGACCTGAAGGAAAGCCACACTCTTCAGGTCTGGTGGCTGCCCCACCTCCCCTGGTCAGCCCTGATTGGCCGCCCGGGGAATTCAAATCTATTGGGAGGCCTGAACATGGCGGCCACCATGCCTCCTGCCCCACCACCACCCCACGGGCCGCAAATCAGGCCATCCAGGTGAGTCTGGAGGCCATTACTTCTTGTACATCAATCATGACCACTTTTATGCAGTCTCTGGATCTTATCTCTGAAAGAGCAGCTGGCAATGTTGAAGGGTTTCTTTAACGGCTGGCAGAGTCTTAAGGAGCAACTGATTTCTGTGCATTATGTTTGTGTTCAATGATAAATGACTCATCATTCCAGTTACCGAAATAACAAGTTTTCTGGTTATCCGAGTTTCCTGGAAAAAAAATAGCAAGGATCTTAAGAGCCCATTTTGCATACTTTCACCATATTTAGTACGCTTGTGACAGTCACCTTGAAGATTTCAGAGATTTGAGACAGCTGGAACAAATAGATGCTGTTCCATCTGCTTTCATTGTGTTCTTTTCTTCTGTTTGTTATCCCTGCAAACTTATCACCCATGCATTCTTCAGATGGAACTTCTTCCCACAGGCCCGGTCAGCAGCTGTCAACTGATGACTTCCTATGTGGGAGTCCCGGATACTTAATCAACACTGAAATGTCTTATTAGGTCTATTCATTCAGTGAGCGTTTTCTCTGGCAAGGTATCAAAGTTTTTCTTTCCCGTTCAAAGGCAATTAAGTAGCCGGATAGGATGTCCATTTGTTTCTGCCCTGTACTGTTCCATTCTTGTACTTAGCTATATTTATTAGAACAGCACTTCTTAAAATAGGGTTTGGGAACCCTTGGGGATCTAAAAGAAAACTTGCGGGGTCCTCAAGCCCTTATAAACACAGAGAATATTCCCCTTCTTGTGTTCATCTGATGGTAGAAAGTGCTGTCAAATCACAGCTGACTTATGGTGACCCAGTAGGGGTTTCAAGGCAGGAGACGTTCAGAGGTGGTTTGCCATTCCCTGTCTCTGAATAGCAACTCTGGTCTTACATGGTGGTCTCCCATCCAGGTATTTATCAGAGCTGACCTTGCTTAGCTTCCAAGGTCTAATGAGATTGGACTAGCCTGGGCCATCCAAGGCAGGAATTATGTCCATCTATCTAATGTGAAAACAGTTTCTTCTATATTTTATAGGAACGTACCTATAACATTAATGCTCAAAATTCTACACCAAAGACTCTTATCATATATGGAACAAGAAATGCCAGATGTTCAAGCTGGGTTCAGAAAAAGAAGAGGCACTAGAGATCACATTGCAAATTTGTTGGAACATACCAGGGAATTTCAGAAGAAAATCAGCCTGTGTTCTATAGATTACAGTAAAGCTTTGACTGTGTGGATCATGAAAAACTATGGAGAGTGTTAAAAGAAATGGGGGTGCAACAACATCTGATTGTTTTGATGTGCCATCTGTACTCTGGACAAGAGGCTATTGTCAGGACAGAATATGAGGAAACAGAATGGTTTCCAATTGGCAAAGGTGTCAGACAAGGATGCATATTATTTCCCTACCTGTTTAATGTCTGTGCAGAGTATATCATAAGCATAGCTGGATTAGATCTAGAAGAAGGTGGAGTGAAAATTTGTGGAAGGAACATTAACAATTTGAGATAGGCAGATGATGCCATGTTACTGGCAGACTTGAAATGACTACTGATGAAGGTTGAAGGAGAAAGCGTCAAAGCAGGATTACAGTTGAACATCAAGAAGACAAAAGTAATTACTAAGGAATTACACAATTTAAAATAGGGAAATTGAAATTGTTTAAGATTTTCTATTCCTTGGCTCAATCATCAATTAAAAAGGAGACTAGAATGAAGAAATCAGAACAAGGTTGAGACTTGGAAGAATAGCCGTGAGGGAGCTAGAAAAGATCATTAAAGATAAAGATGTCTCTCTGGGATCCAAGCTCAAAAGAATCCAAACGATGGTATTCCCCTTTACTATGTATGGATGTGAAAGTTGGACAGTGAAGAAAGCTGACAGGAGGAAAATTGATTCATTTGAAATGTGGTGCTGGAGGAGAGTTTGTGGATACCATGGACGGCCCAAAAGACAAATAAGTGGGTTCTTGATCAAATCAAGCCTGAATTCTCTCTAGAAGCTAAAATGACAAAACTGATGCTATTACACTTTGGTCACATTATGAGAAGACAAGATTCTCTGGTAAAGTCAATAATACTAGGAAAAGTGGGAGGCAGTAGGAAAAGAGGAAGACCTAAAATGAGATGGCTTGATTTAATAAAAGAAGCCACATCCTCCAGTTTGCAGTATCTAAACAAGTCTGTTAATGAGAGGACATTTTGGAAGTCTTTCATTCATAGGGTCACCATAGGTTGGAAGCAACTTGACGGCACATAACACACACACACCCATATAGCATGCTTCCATGCCTCTGGGGAAGGGAATCCTCCCCCTCTGAAAGGGTGGGCAAATGGTTTCCTAGGCTCTAGATCACTTCAGAGCAGTAGTAAAAAAATATCCTGATCAGTTACCAGGATCCAGTGGCTCAGATTGGTGCAGTACCAAGAAGGTAAAAGTCAAACACAGTCATCTTAGTTATTTCTGGGATAAAACTGAGCTGGTTTTCACTCTATTTCCCAATGCAGAGGATTTCAACATCCATAAGCTTTGTCTCCTCCTCCTGCTCCCCCCCCCAGTATTCCTGTGAGGACCTCTAGAAGATTTGCAGTCTCCCTCTCCTATGTTTACCTAGTCTCTACCTGCCTAAAAGTCATTCACCAATAAGGAAGTTCCTTGCTGTTTCCATAGCAAAGCTCCTTCCAATGAAGAGCCTAAACTTGAGTCAGAACTTCGATCAGGCCTTTTGACTTGTGGCCATATAGAATCAGCTGCCCTTTGAAGACCTTGTAGGCCATGTATAGGCAGTACAAATATTTTACTTAAACTGCTTTCTTTTTTCTCATAAATAGAATTTCAGCAAAACAGAACATTTTCCTTCAGAGCCTTTTTTATTGCAATTCACTGTCTGCCAATGCCCTTCTTTCTTCTTTCCTGGACCAGTCACACAGGTGCCCAAAGCTCAATAATACAGAAAACAGGATGACATCAAAGTTCTCTTGAATCAGTCAGATTTGGTTGCATGAAGCCATCACTGTGGGCAAATGAGGGCATTCCACACGAACAAGTGAAGATCTTTTGCAAAGAGGGCCGAAATAGGATTATGAGTCATTCTGGCTCGGCTCAGCACAGATTCTTGCATTATAAATGATTTACCTTTTTTAAAAAGTGTTTCAATATGCCACATAAATCTATGTGGAAGTGAAGATAACATTGTAATAAATGTCATTAATTGCTTGAAGCAGGTATGACTGTTCTATGATAACCCCTGCCCCAAGAACAAAAGGAATAGCTTTGATATGGCACCATACTGATTCTTAGCTGAAGACTGAACAGAAAAGTGCAAAGACGACCCTTACATCCCTCTAATGCATCCTTCACAGGTCTCCATTGACATAAGAAAAACCCTGCTGGATCCGACTTGTAGTCTGTCTGGTCCATTATCCCATCTCACACACTGGCCAACCATTTACTCTGGAGGGCAAGTGACAGGACATAGAGGCCAAGGCCTCCCCCCAGTGTTTCCTCCTAGCACTAGTATTCAGAAGTTTTCTGCCTCTGAATATGGTGTTCCATTTAGCCACCATGCCTAGTAGCCATTGATGGGCCTAATCTTCAGGAATCTGGTTCCCTTTTAAAGCTATCTCTGCTCATGGCCATTTTGATATCCTCCAGCAGTGAATTTAATTTTTGCAATCAACTCAGCATGTAATGTCGTTGTATCAGCTGAGATCACACAAGATACTCATGAAGTCACTCAGACGTCCCATGTAGTAGATAAGTCAGTTTATTAGCATCATATAAAAAGGTTCCAAGACAAAGTGCCACTCCCAAATGGAGTGACAGGAAAACACCAAAACCCCTAAATACCTTTCAGCTGTGCTGGGGAAATTGTTTCACTTAAAGAGACATTATAGCACATCCCCCATTCAGAAAAAAAGAAAAGAATACAATATATATATATATATATATATATATATATATATATATATATATATATATATATATATATATATATATATATATATATATATATATATAATCAGTTAAAAACATGTATAACAATACAATTCATGGTATATATCTTTCTGGTGAAAACACAAGTTTACTGCGAGATGTTACATATTTGAGACACCTTTCCTCCGCCTGTAAAACACGTGTATCACAAGGTACATTTACATCCTGTTTAACATCTTCCATAACCCTACTAGACATATCATTAGGCTCATCACATTGTCTATCAGGCTCTATATCTTGTTGCAAGCCTATAAAATCATTATTCCCGGACCCTCTATGTTGACACCTTATCATGCGTCTGTTTTGCTGATAAATATGCCCATCTGGAGTCATCACTCGATATGTGTGGGGCTGGTCACATTTCTCTGTTACCATCACAGGAAACCAGCCATCATTAGGTTCTACCCATACTGAATCTCCTTGTTGTAGCAGCTTGAGAGGTTTTGCTGTCCTATCATAAAAATATTTTTGCCTATCGACCCTTCTGAAGATCTTCTTGCACCCCAATAGGTATTTTGGGACATAATAAACCAGTAGTTACTGGAAATTGGATGGGTTTTTTTTGTGAATGGAGGATGTGCTGTAATGTCTCTTAATCTACCCATTACTGCAATAGGTACCTTCCTACCACCATGAATAACTGGGGGAACCGATGAATCAACATGTATATGATAAGGACCTTCAAATTCCCCAAGACCTTCAAAAACATCAGAGTACATTGCAAACAATTGTTCCATTGACAACAATTCAACTGGACGTATAGCATCAACCTGATGGGCCAAATCCAAGGTCTCACAGGCTACCCTGCACAACAATGGAAGAGTTGACATATCTGTTACAAAGAATACAAATCTGGATTTTCTCTTTGAAGTGCACACATCAAGGACAATAGTCCCCAAAGGCTTTATCCATGCTCCACCATAAGCTACAAGCGTGGTATCACTTTTAGTTAATACTTTCTGGCCTGGCAAAGCAAGTGGTAAAACATTTGCGTCAGCCCCAGTATCCAGTTTGAACTTCATTGGGACCCTCTTAAAGTTATATCGATAGACCACCCAAGGGCTTGAGTTACAGCAGAACCGGCCAGTCATTGTGAGACAACACTCCTATAAGCAGACTATGTAAATCCAAATCATGAACTTGATGTCTTTGTTGGCTTTTGCTACAACTTATCAAAGTTGCCTTACACCATTTGGCACAGTGATTTTTCTTTCCACATCTATAACAAAACTTTTCAAATGCTGGACATTTTTGAGGCTTATGTACAATACCGCAGTGAAAACATTCTTTATCTTTAGCAAAGTCCTATCTGCCTTCAGAATGTGACCTCCCCTGTCCAAGCACCTGGACTAGAAACTCCCCTCAATCCTTATCTTTCACAGGTGCTTCATGCAGCGGTTTAGAAAAAGTTGCCATCATTTGCAGCTGAGTTGTTGCTACTTTGGCTAGCTGACATATCTCAACTGCTTTCTCGAGAGTGAGGTCAGGTTCCTTTAAAAGTCTTTCCTTTAATGTGTCCGTTGCACTAAACACCATTTTATCTCTGACCATGTCATTAGTTATAGACTCAAATTCACAACTGATAGCTTTGAGTTTAAGCTCAGTCACAAACTGTTTGTCATGGCCCAGTCTGAGAGTGAGGTCTCCTCTGGAGGAGAGGAGCCTCATGTAGCCAGCCAGGACTCCTCAGGAGAAGAGGAGCCCTGTGTAGCCAGCCCTAGCCCTGATTCAGCAGAAGCCAGCAATCAGGAGCAACAGCTGAGGCACCAGCACCCTCTAGCTCCAATACTACAGAGGAAGCTCAGCCAGGGACTTCTACAGGTGCAGCGCAGCCAAGAGCCTCCACCCCCCCCCCAGGTTCACCCACGCCCAAGGAATGCTGCAGGCAGCGCCAGAGACTGGAACTGCAGGAGAGACCTCTTGAGCCAATGCCAGCTGCTGGAGAGTGACGATGAGTAGTGGCAGGATAGAGCCCCAGCAGCTGGCTGAAAACCACGCCTGGCTATAAGAGCCAGTCTGGAGGAACTGCTGGGTGTGGAAGCAATGTGTCTACTGCGTGCAATCATGCTGTGTTCCGTGAACCTTGCCTGTGCCTGCTTTTGGACCTGACACTATCGGTGACTGACCTTGGACTGTGCCTGACTGTGCTCTTGGATTCTAGACTCACTCCTGGCTTTATCTTGTGCTCTGACCACCAGTTTGACTTGGCTTTTGCTCTTGGAACTCCCCTTTGACTTTGGCCTTAAGGTTTGGACTTGAACCACCCTGCTTGGGCTGGCCCAGCCCGTGACACTCTTCAATGGTATCACCATGTTGCCATAAATGATTCCTAAAAGAGTAACATTCAAATATCACATTCTTCCATGGAGTGCAATATTTCTTGAACTGTTCAAGAACTTCTTCAATATCTTTTGGCTCCCCATCGGGAAAAATAAATGTATTATACACTGATAGGGCCTCTTCTCCCATGCAATTCAGCAAAACAGCTACTTGCTGCTCTTAAGTAACATTATCTACACCAGCTGCTGTAAAATGCAGACGAAAAGCTTGGTCCCAACGCTTCCACTTTTCAGCCAGGTTATCTTGTGACACAAGTGGAAGTGGAGGTCAAAAAAAATCCATGCCCATCACTTCTGACTCCATGTAATGTTGTTGTATCAGCTGAGATCACACAAAATACTCATGAAGTCACTCAGACGTCCCACGTAGTAGATAAGTCAGTTTATTGGCATCATACAAAAAGGTTCCAAAACAAACTACAACTCCCAAACTCAAAGAACACCAACAGCTGAGAGAGAGGAAAACACTAAAACTCTAAATAACTTTCAGCTGTTCTGGGGAAACTGTTTAGCTTAAAGAGACATTACAGCACACAGAAGAAATAAGATGTTAGACCAGTGCAAAGTCCCATAGCTGAGTTCTTTTGCTTCAGCTTTTGGACTATTGGTTTTGTTTTTAGAGTGCCAGCACTCTCTTCTTATGTGATTACAGCAGCAAGACTACTATATGCTCAAAAGTAGAAGAATTCGACTCTGCCTGCAATAAAGGAATGGTGGACAAAGACGATGGAACTGGCTGAAATGGCAAAGCTTACTTCACTGGTTAGAAAAAAGTCAGTAAGTTTGTTGATGAATGGACTACTTTGTCCATTGTTTGTTGATGAATGGACTTCATAGACTACTTTGAAGAAAATCGGAAACCTTTTAGTTTAGATTATTTGTTTTTGTTGATGTTTTTTCTGTATTATGTATGCTGATTTGTTGTTTCTGTTTGTTTTATTAGTAAATGCGTAATTGTAGTTTTTTTAGATTTGTTTTTAATTATATAAAACTTTAATAATAAAAAGGGCTATTATGAATCATAGGGAAGCACCACTTCAGAATGCAGAAACACTGTATGACTTGACATTTGAAATATAAAGTGTCCTGTCAAAACAAGTATTTGATGGTTTTAAGAGAGCGGTTTGATTCCCCACTGGAAGCCAGCTGGGTGACTTTGGATCAGTCACAGCTCTTCGGAGTACTCTTTTCTCCACCCACCTCACAGGGTGATTGTCATGAAGATAATAATAACACACTTTGTAAACTACTCTGAGTGGGAGTTAAGTTGTCTTGAAGGGCAGTAGATTATTATTATTATTATTATTATTATTATTATTATTATTATTATTATTATTTTAAGTGTGAAGGACAACTCATCCTCCAATATAACGATCTTAATTTTCTCAGAATGCAGTACGCGATATCACAAAGTTCGTTGAGCTTGCTTAAAAAATTACGGTAATTACACGGCTCAAACTGATGGCAAGCTCTTACCATGTGAGAGCTTCTTGCTTTACATGACCACAGCGTGCTAATGAGGCATCCTTTGATGTCCTTGTCTTATCTGATATGCCATTTACTGTAAGTGATTGCAGATGAGGTTGTGCCTCCTGGAATATGTAAGCAGTAATTAGGAGACTTCATTATGCCTCTCGCTGGAATGGGTTTCCCCATGAGCGACATACGGTTTCTCTGCTTGGAACTTCTGTGCTTCAGCAGAAGAAAAGGTAAACTAGAGAGGATATTTTGCAAAACAACACATTTGGGGCACAACTACCCATTATATGTATCACAAATGGTTTTCCATGTGAAACTTTCTTCCTTTCATTGCAGAGTTTAGGAAAACACACTTTATCTATTCCATTTTCCCTTCCTTTTTATCCAAGAAGCTCAGGGCTGTATAGATAATTCTGTGCAGTGTACATGATTTCCTACATCATGGTGTCATTATGTTGCTTGTGCTCTCCTTCCACATCATTGGCTGCCACTGGAATACACAGCATGATGGGGTTATATGATACAGGCAGAAATTCCTATGCATTACAGGGAGAAGGGAACCCTTTCCAGTTGTCCACTGAGTGTGCAGAGGGAGTGATTGGGAAGATGCCCCCTCTGCTTGCTCCTAACCTCTTTGTGTACATCTGATCTCCCGAAAACAACCCATACAGATACTATTTGAAAGCATGCAGATTCTCCTGTACAGATTATGTGCATGCATGCTCTGGGCTCTTTTCAGAAAAAAACTTTTTTTCCCAGTTGGGAAAAGGGGAATGTTGGATGCAATCCTGACCTTCTGTCCACCCCCTTCCTATAGTTCTGTTCCTGCCACCTGACAGTTCATAGAATGCACATGGGAGCAAGCAGAGCAGAACCACACGTGACAAAAGGCACAGATTGGACACTTGTCTGCTTCCCTCAAGTTTTGATGGGAAATGTAGGCATCCTAGTCTTGCAGCTTGGCTCTCTGCTGTCCAATGGACTTTTCAACTGTCACTTGTCCAACATTCCGCCAAGCTGCCTACATTTCCCATCAAAACTTGAGGGAAGCAGACAAGTGTCCAATCTGTGCCTTTTGTCACTTGTGGTTCTGCTAATAGTGGAACACTCTGCATTGACTTACATGTATTTAAGTGGGTGCATGAACAGACCCTATGCGCCTATCACAAATTGTAACAGACTGCCTAAGCTCTTGAAGCTCTGGCAAAAGTCGAGTCCCAGTTGTACAGACATGCCTAAACCCCACGCAGTTTGAAGAGCAATCACAAAACAACTTAGCAAATCCGCACCTTCCTCCTCTGCAAGCTTGGGATCTGCAGTGCACTAAAGGAGACCAGAGATCTCTAACAGATTTCCCTGCATCCTTATCAAAATACAACTCCCAGCACTCTTTAGAGTAACTATGTGAGCTAAATGTGCTGCAATCACTATATGCACTTGTGAGATGCACAGATATCATGCTACTGGAAAAAGAGCACTGCTGTCTATGGTAACAATGGTTAGCAGTCTCCACAGTGCCATATCTAGGAACAGAAGAAAGTCTAAAGGATAGTTTTGCAGATAAATGTCCCTTCCCTTTCCTGGATTTGTGGGTTATAGTTCAGCAGAATTTCCAGATCTTAATCAGGATTCTGCCCCAAAGTAAAGGTTTACCAGACTCTGGAGTCAGATTATCCAGCATCAGCAGAAGAACAAGGTCTGGATCCAATAGCACCGGAAAGACCAACTAGATTTCCAAGGTATGAGTTTTGAGAGTCAAAGCGCTCTTTTTCTAAGCCTGTCCACAGATGTCTAAGTGCTAATAATCCCACAGGCATCTAAGTACTAATCCCTCCTCTCTCCCCAATATTTTGCCTGCTGTTTGTTTCTTTTGTATTCATTTTAAACTCAGGTTTGAAATTGTTTTAATGATGTATTTGTATGCTGACTTTAATGGTTTTTAAGATGGTCCTTTGAGTTGTATGTTTTAGTTAGCTGCCTTAGTGGCAGTGCGAGGGCAGAAAGACAGGGTAAAGATCTTGTTTGTAAATCTTGTTTGTAAAAATCTTGTTTGTAAAAAATAATAAAATAATAAATAAATACATATATCATTAGGATATTTGTAATACAATTCCTGTCTTGGAGTTATTCTGTATTTATTGGTTTCATCCCTTATATATTCACAGTATTTTGCATAGCACCCAAAGTAAGACAGAAAGCCAAATGAGCAAGATTTGGGTCCAGTAGCATCTTAATGACCAACTAGATTTCCAGGGTATGAGGTTTCAAGGGTCAGAGCTCCCTTCGTCAGAAAGCTGCAATTACCAAATTGATAAAGTGATTCTTTTGTGCGTATGCCGTAACACAGGAAGCCCTAGAAGAAGTTAATGAACTTCTAAAATGGGTTTGTGCTGCTATGGAAAGAGGATAATAGCCCTCCAAATGACTTTCAGGTCGGCATCATGAGTGGCTCCTTCATCCTGTGTGATCTTTCAGACTTCATTGAGGGATAGTGATTCACCAGAAGCTATAGAAGTAGGTGCGGCTCCAAATTGCATCAGAGCCTCATCACGTCTAAAATTAGTTAATGCTCAGGAAAGAGAGCTGTCTAGGTATAACCTCTGTTTGTGAGAGTTCTGTAGGGCTAAATCAGGAACAGAACTTGCAAGACAAATTAATTTAAAATAGAATTCATTTAACTCAAAGCCCTCCACCGTACAGAGCGATGCAAGACTGATTTAAAGCGGAGATGTAACAGTGAGCAGAACCTTGCAACAGAGACTCTCTCCAAGTTCAATTAAATAACATACTCCTGCTTACAAACACGTCATCATTGTGAGTCAAGTCGAACTTCTCGAGTCCGCCAAGTTTCTGGATTCTTCTCTTGCACTCCTCTTTCAAAAGCATTCAGTTCCTACCAACACAGCAGCCAGACTGCAGAGTGCAGCTTGAAAAACATAGCCCTGCAATATTAAAATAATCACAGCAATAATAGTCAATTGAATCCCCTCTTTATTTCTAATCAACTTTTCACATACATAGTTTTCCAGTTCTCTCTAAAAGGTGGTAAGATCCCCCAAAACCATATCCAGATCCCAGCATGCACTCTCTTTCTCAGTGGCTACCCCCATTCATTGATCCACCCTTACTTGGCTAAACCAACTAGTTTTGGGGGTTTACATAAGCACTCCATGCTTGTCACTCTGAGCAGCTTGGGGAATAAATAATCCAGGATACTGCTCTGGCAATCTTAAACTGTGATGCCCCTTCTGAGCCCATTGATTTAGAAGGGTGTAAATTAGGGTTGCCTGACTGGCAACCAGCAGGGGGGTCTTACTGAGTTGGGGTGGGGCTCACCAGCAATGTAATGTTGCTGCCAGGGATGATCTGCCCACACACCCAGAAGTGACAACAGTGCATCACCAGGGGGAGCCAGAGATGCTCTAGCATTTGGGGGAAACTCTATGGTTTAAGTATGGCATTTCCCCCAAATGTTAGAGTGTCTGAGGCATCCCCCAGAAATGTGCTGACATCACTTTTGGGTACACAGTGAGCAATGTCAGGGCATCAGATTGTGTTTGGGATTCCTGAAGTTTCTTGCCTATTTTCCACTCACAGTCCTTGAGAACCATTCTTTCTATCAGAGGTTCTAGTAGGATTGTCAGCTCTGGCTTGAGCAAATCCTACAGATTTGGGGATATAGTGCTGGGGGAAGGCATGTTTTGAGGAAAGGGAGGAGAAGAGGAAGCTCAGTAGGGTCACGATGTCCCACAGTCCACCCTCCAAAGCTGCAGTTTCCTCCAGGGAACTGATAACTGTCATCTGGAGATAAGCTGTAAATCCAGGACAACTCCAGGCCACACCTGGAGAACGGTAACCCTAGGCTCTTGCTCCTTCCCAAGGCCATAGGATTAGAGATGGGCACGAACCGAAATATGAACCAAAATTAAGCACGAACCAGGCCGGTTTGTGGTTTGCGAACCACGGTTCGTCAGATCCCATTTCTGACAAACTGCCACGAACTTTTAGGCTGGTTCATTTGGTTCGTTTTTTTGGTTTGTCACTGCAGACAGCCTGGTGCCAATCAATCAGTTTTCTAGGCAACAGGGGATGGACTTCCTGCAGACCTTCTGCTGACCTGGAAGTGAACTTCTGCTGGCCTGGAAGTGACCTTCTGCTGACCCGGAAGCAATGATTTTCTGACCTGAATGTGACATTCTCACGAACCAAATGAACCAGTTCGCGAACCAGGGGCAGGTTCGTGAAAGTTTGTGGTTCGTGAAATTTGACAAACTACGAATCACATGGTTCGGGTTTTTTTCGGTTTGTGTCCATATCTACATAGGATACACTCATTTACTCTAATCTGAACTCTTAATATTGTGTGAGTGTGGAATTGTTCTAAAGAGAAGAATTCTTTTCTTTAATTGATATTGTATATTATCTGCTCTTTAATGGCTGTTACTAAGGTTTCTTTAAAAAAATCTTATTCAGATTTGAAGGAGATGGGGGTGGGATTACAACAGCAACTGAAAATTAATTAAGGGAGTTACTAGAGATTTTCAATGGATTCTCCCAAAGGTAGGTTTGACAGGAAAACCCTGCAGCTAAATGTAACCACATAAATTTTTGCTCTGAAGTTAAAAGAGACCAATTAATAATGCACGTTTGTATGTTGAAAATATTAACGTGGGAAGAGGTGGTGCCAAAGGAAGACCTCTCAAACTGAAGATCTTCGTTCAGGTATTTCCCATGAAAATCAATACCATGTTTGAGGTAGTTAGAACACAGGACACAAATATTACAAGGCAGAAAAACTTCTAGTGGTAGAGGGAAGGGATTTCTTGGAGTCTGCTTTGAACTCTTTCCAAATAATCAGGTTCACTGTAGGAGTTAGGTAATTGTGAGTATTCAAATTTAGCAATATAAGCTTGGATCCTGTGAATCATGAGCAGTATTCCACTTGCAGAATGGGCCTTTTCTGGCTCCATCTTTTTGCAATCCCTTTAGGTCACGGGACCAGAAGCAGTGCCAGGGTTTCCGGTGCCCGTGGCCGGCTGGCTGGGCATGCATGCGTGCGCATGTGCATGTGCACACACACCAGCCTGCGCGATGACATCACGTGTGCATGCGAGCCGGCCCGATTGCTGTGGCGGGTGGCTGGGAAGGCACACAGGTGGCCTCCCAGCTCTCCCGCTTGGTTGCCCTGCGCCGCCCCGGATGCCTGCCCGTGGCTGCTGCGCCCAGCCAGGGGCATGTGCTGGTGGCGGCGGCAGCACGGGGCAAGAGGGCTGGGAGGCTACAGCTCTGTGGTGCATGCTCCCACCCCCAGCGCCTCCTCTGGTGCCCCCTCCAGTGCCCCGCGCCCTGAGGCAACTGCCTACCTGGCCTCAATGGGCACGCTGGCCCTGCATGGGACCCTTTCAAACAGAGTGGGATTAAGCACAGAAAGCTAGAGTGGGAAGGGGAAACTGGTGAAAATTGGAGTCCCCTTTGCATAAGTAGAAGTACCTAGGATTTGAGCCATTTTTTCTCTTATTGTACAAGTCACAAAAATTCTCAGGTGATGATAGGTCAATCCATAGATATTTGCGCTATGTGAAAGTTCTCAGTAAGTTCTAGGACCAGGCATGATGGGAGTAGTGTCTGGTTTCCATATACTCAATGGACTGAATGGTGCATATTGGGACTGTTGCAGGTCAGAAAAAAGGCATGGGGGAAGAATGAAACCTTTTCTCTACATGCACTGCAGCAGCAATCTGAATCAGGTACTGCATGCCTGGGAAGTGTGGAGAACGTAAGCTCATGTTACAGGTAACCAGCCATGTTGGGCTGCAGTAGAAGTATCAGATTCAAGTCCAGCAGCAACTTAAGGCCCAGTAGGATTTCCAAGGTATAAGCTTTTGGGAGTCAGAACTCTGACATCAGAGCTTCTGAAAAAGAGAGCTTTGACTTTCAAAAGTTTATACCCTGGAAATCTTTTTGGTCCTTAAGTTGCTACTGGACTTGGATCCTGCCCTAAACTCATATGTGACTGTTACACAGGGTGGAAACTCTGGCCCCAATCTGTGTACTCTGAAATGTGTGAAAAGGCCAATCATGTTAACGGGACTGGGGACTGGGGAGAGGGAGGCTATCTAGGCATGAAAGATACTTGGCTGCATTTTCTTCTCCCTCTGGATTACATTCACAGTTGTACTGAAGAGAAAACACATTTTAACAAGACTTAAAAAAAAAAGAAATGGAAAAGAACAAAGCATAATCCAGAAATAACTTTAAATGCAGGCATGTCAGAACGTTTTAAAGAATGACATACAGCTCAGGAACACTGGCCTATCTGCATAACTTGCCCCCGGCCTTTGGAAACGAAACAATGTTACCTTGAAAATTTCAATATTAGCAACTTTTTTTTTTTGACAGGTATAAGCATTGTAAAAAGAGTGAATAATAAGAAGCAAATGCTGCCTGCAGAAGACACAAGAAGTGAGTCAGCTGCATGAGAACTTTGGGGCGAGAAATATATGCCTGTATTTGTCTTCAGAAGCTCTGCACAAGAATGTTAAACGATGTGAGACTCAGCCAGTTTGAAACGTTCTTGAAATTTGAAACTTTAGACTTTGTTTAACCAAAATGGTAATTCCAAAATAATTTTTAAAAATACAACACTAAACCCAGGGAGGACTGACACAAAAAAAAGTCAGCCTGGTGCAGTGATTAGAGTTTCGGACTAGGATCTGGGAGAAAAAGATTCAAATCTTGACTGTACTATGAAGTTTGTTGGATGACTTCGAACCAGTCACTCTTTCAGCCTAACCTACATCAGAGGGCTGTTGTGAGGATAAAATAGAGGGCAGAAGAGCACTGTCCGACACTAACCACTTCACCACACATCCATGATGGCGGGACTCTAATCTGGAGAACCAAGTTTGATTCCCTACTCCTCCGCTTGAAACTAGCTGGGTGACCTTGGGTCAGTCACAGCTCTTCGGAGCTCTCTCAACCCCACCCACCTCACAGGGTGATTGTTTTGAGGATAATAATAACACACTTTGTAAACTGCTCTGAGTGGGTGTGAAGGTTGTCCTGAAGGGTGGTATATAAATAGAATATTACTATTATTATTATTACTAGGAACAAAGCCTGTTGTGGGAAAAAATACAATGGGCTCTAGAAAGGGGAGGGCGGGCAGGCAGGCATTCCTTCCTCTTCCATCACAGATCCTTGCTGGATGAAGGTGGTTGGGGACATGGACACCTGGTCTGTGCCTGATCCTGGCTGAGTGAAGGGGGGCAGGCATTGACTCCTGCTCTGCACTTGATCCCGGCTGGGTGAAGGGGGGGGTGAGCATTTCCACCTGCTCCTCTCCTGATCCCAGATGGGTGAAGGAGCAGGCCTTGCAGCCTGTTCTATGCCTGATCCTGGCCAGGTGAAGTGGGGGTGGGCATTGCCACCTGCTCCACTCCTGATCCCAGATGGGTGAAGAGGAGATTGGCATTTCTACCTCCTCCACTCATGATCTCAGCTGGGTGAAGGCAGGGGGCAGGCATTGCAACCTTCTCCACTCCTGATCCCAGCTGGGTGAAGGCAGGGGATGGGTATTGCCACCTGCTCTGCTCCTGGTCCCAGCTGGGTGAATGCAGGGGGTGGCCATTGCCCCCTTTCTGCTTTTGATCCCAGCTGGGTGAAGGGGAGAGCAGGCATTGCCACTTGCTCCACTCCTGATCCCAGCTGGATGAAGGGTGGGGGCAGGCATTGCCACCTGCTCTGCGCCTGTTTTTTGCTTGGGCTTCCCACCACGGCATGCTCTCTGGAGGTTTGGCTGCCTCATCTGGGCTTCTCTCCACAGCAGCGCCCTCTGGAGGTGCATCAGGGTAGGAAGTAAGTTGTCTTGAATATGCTTAGCCTTTTATATAGTGGGATTATGTTATTATGGAAGAAGGGCCTCAGGTTCCAACCTGTATGTTATCCTTTATTATGAATATCAGACATGAGACTCTGAATAGAGAAGATGATATTCTCACTCAAGTTAGTTCTCCAGGTATAGAAATGATGTCAGGAGGAGTACAGTGGTCCATCCCTTAAGCAATCTGGCCAGGGAAGCAATTTGGACCCAGATACAGCCATAGAACGTTTGTTGCTTGTAGACTAGACAACTGTCATTTTACGGATGGAATTGTAGAACAAAAACTGGTATTCTACAAAATCCAGTGCCAGTGTCAGGATGCATGAGGTCAAGTGCTTTTTATAAACCAGAATGGCATCAACGCTAGGAAATTGCCTGATTATTTCCTTGACTAAGTACTAAGCATTCCGTTTGTCAGCCTCTTAATTTGGACTTCAGAAATGAAGTTGTAATAATGAGGGGAGGAAAGTATTCGACAACAATTAAGGAAATGGTCCCCGAACATAATTCAGATGCTCACAAGGCCGTTTTGTTTCCTGGATGACAATTATGATTTAATAAGGTAGAGCAGAGTGCAGGTGTTCAAATAGATTTCCTTCCATAAAGGCTGATTTCTGTCATGGCACTGGATGCAAAGAGTTCTCCTGAGGACAAACTGGAAGAGAGGCTGGATGTCCTGTGTCCGGAGCTCTGAAGCATTTTGGGGGGTAAACAGTTGCTCTGCAGGACCCCTTTTTGGCTTCAGTCCAGACTCCAGAGTGTAGAGAAGGGGATATTTAACTATTCATCGCTCACATGTTTTCCCTAGTACGGCAAATGGCAGCTCTGAGGTGCCACTTAAGGTTTGGAAAATGGCTCACAGGAAGGGTTAACTGTTCTCCTCATGTCACAAATCCTGACCTGAACTCGGGCCTCATGTGGTTGTTGTTTACAGCAACAACAATAAAATGCTTGGGTGTCTGAACAGAGAATTCATAAAGTAATGATCGGATTTACAAGTAAGATCTTGGTGGAAATGCTTCTCCTTTGGGGGCATGCTAGGTCTAATATACACATTCCATTTGTGTGGGAATGAAAGCCTGGCCATTAGGAAAACAAGCCCACAAAATGGAGGTGGGACTGGGTTGTAAAGCAGCATTTCTATGAAATCGATTGTTGCTGTACAATGGCTCCTTGAGCCACTTCTTAAACACCTTAGTTGTTGCATCATCAATCAAATCAGAGCAAAGTCACACTTCACTTAACTGCCTGGACAGAAATTTATGATTTAGAGAGCTATAAATGACTGATCCGAGATAGCGGTACCCTTGGTGATGCTCGCTGACAATCACAGAGTTGAGGTGAGGCACATATCAGCTGACCTTGGGGATAGATTTGTGACCATGCGTGATATGCCGAGCTAAGCCCAGGGCGATACTGACCAATGAATTGTGAGCTGATTATCTTTATGTTCCTAGCCCCTTAAACATGCCATACATGTCCTACTACCTTCTAGATAATCAGACAACACCGTGATCATAATAAATGGAATCTGAAAGGAGATAACATCTTAATCAGGTTACAAAATCAAGTTTCTGTATGGGATGGTTGCCAGTTATGTACAGCATATTGAGCAAGAATTAAGCAAGAATGTGGGTGGTTGTTATGTGTTATTAATATTCCAATTACTGTAGGTTTGTCACTTTTTCAGTTCTGATAGACTCAGTGTCATAAAGATCTATGTGACTTGCTGGGATTCAACAGGTGCAGCTTTCCTTATCCATGCATCCCCATGCCACAGAATATTGTAGATGTTAAATTTGTGCTTCTTATGCAGTTGCTGAAAGCACTAAGTTTTGCCTCTAAAATTCACCTTATTTGAATTTCTCCTTGGATTTCAGAATTCCAAGTGACCCGGTCTTACTTCCAAACCAGTGCATTAGAAATCCTTCCACTGTTCCATTCTTTATTTCTGAAAATGGTGCATGTGAGTGGCTTGCTGCAGCTTTCAGTTTCATCAGCTTTGTTTGATGCTTCCCCTTCCCACCCAAGCAATGTTTAACGGGATAGTACGTATTACTGTATATAAAGATTCTTTTGTGTATTGTTTTATTAATTGGCAGGAGCAGATCAGGAGTGTGTGCACTGACCAAATGCAACACACTAGAAATCTTGATTCAGTTACTTATACAATCACAGAGTCCCCCATTTTCCAGCAAGTGGAAGCCATTGTTTCTGTCCCATGTTTCAGTGAAATGCAAGGCTCCTATTAAGCCAGGAGGGTAGGGATGCTGATCCTCATGCAGCCCAACCAACCAACCAGATGAAGAGTTTGGAGAGTATATTTATTCCAGCTCCACCTATCCAGAGAAGGCATTTGCCATGAGCTAATTGGATTGGGGGGAGGGGATGCCCTTGGAGTTGAGCAGCATCAACCAAGCCTTGAGTTGCTTGAGTGGTATGTGGGAGGAAGGGGTTGAGGTTTTACGCCTCTTAGCAGAGTTTGGATGAGCATACCTGAATAAATAAAGGTAGTTGTAATGGCTGGCCAAGCTTGGAGCCCAGGGTGGATTTGCCATCCGTGTTGATACCCATTTATTGATGTAATTAGCCAAGAATAAAAACCTAGTTTGACCCATATACTTCATTTGAGGTTATTATGAGTAGACATGGGCACGAACCAAAAAACCGAACCTGTGGTTTGTGGTTTGGTGCTGCTGCCAAACCCGAACAAACAAACCGAAATGAACATTTCCTGTTACCGAACTGGTTCACGGTTCATGGTTCGTGGGGCTCAGAACGGCCCCCGTTGTAGTTAGAGAGCCCATATTCACAGGGAGTGTTTAGCTCATGGGGCTCAGAACAGCCCCCATTGCACTTAGAGAGCCCATATTCACAGGGAGTGTTTAGTCCTCCAGCCAGCACCCAAGTTTGGTCAAGATTGCAATAGGGATCTTGGAGTTATACCCTCTCCAATCCGAGGCCCCCATGAAACTCCCATTCGATACAATTAGAGCCACCAGTTGACATTGGCCCAGTGTACAAGGGGTTGGCCGTCAGAACTGCCTATCAGGGTTTGCAGGGATGAGATTGGAGTGCCCTTGGCTACAGAACACCCCCCTTCCCCCAGGTGTCTTCTCCCATGTAACCAATTGTAACAAATTTGCAGCTCCATGGTTGGAAGGAAGACCTGCCAATCAAGGTAAGCTGGGCTTCGATTCGGGTTTCCAGGGCGACAGAAGGAGTGCAGACAGAGTTCAGGCATTCCCCCAGCTCTGTTTCCAAGGGAATTGATTGATGGTGCCTGACTGTCTGGCTTCATGAACTGCGGGCGAATGTAATGAACTGGGCTTCTAACGAACGCTGGTTCGTTGGCCATGGACCCTCACAAACCACCGGATCGTGAACCGACGATCAGGCAGTTCGTGTGTTTTTTTGGTTCGTAATGTGGTTCGTGCCCATATCTAATTATGAGTGCAGTGCTTTTTTGCAGTTTTTAAAAAATCAATGTGCATGAGCACATTGCTAACACAGAGAGGAAAAAATACAGAATGGGAGATGCAGAAAGCTGTGGTGGTTTTTGCATGCTCAGGTTTTGAAATTCATTTTAGAATACGTTCTAGTCAAACCAGAATTGAAGTCTGAAACCTAGCACAGTACAGAATTCTGGAACAAGAACAGAACAGAGAAAATGCATTCCTCGTGGACACGCTCATGTGCCAAAAGAAGAGGATGAGACACTTGCGCAGATCTGGGCTTGCATTTTGACCATGTGGAGCTCTTTGGAGTAGAAATCCAGGACTTTGCCCCACACAGAGAATGAATGTTCATCTCCAGAGAGGATGTTCATCAAAAGATCGATGTTCATCTCAAAGATCCTAGCACTCCTGCTGCTGGATCACACACGAAGAGGCTCAGATTATCAGCCTATTAGTCATGCTTCCCGTAGGGTAACCAGAGTCCTTTTTAAAAAAAATCAATGTGTAGAAGAGGGAGTTCTGGCAGTTGTCAGTAGGGATGCTCCTGAAATGCTCTTCCGCTAAATTTCTCTGCCAGATTTGTGCTGACACAATGAAGTGAACCCAGCTACAGTCCTCCTTACCCACCCTTTCATTTTGCTGCCTACCTAATAGTGGAGTAAAATACGTATTCAAATACTATTCAGATATGTAGTTGCAAAATGCTGGAAAACCCCCAAGGGAAGGAGTGGAAGGCCAGAGGAACAGAATACACCTGCCCACAGATAATCAGAGAAACCTCGACGGAACAGAGCAAGGGAATTTCTCACTCCTAGCCATTGCTGGTCCTCACCACCCAGCTACTATGAATGCTATTTAAGGGTTTTTGCCCTTTTCTGGAAGAGGAGGAGGAAGAAAGCTTCCTCTGGAGTCTTAATTGTTTGCAAATTGCACTGCTGGATTACTAGAGGAATCTGATAGGAAAGACTGTGGACAAACCTTCAGGTATCCATTCAGATCATTTTGGTTTGCATCCAGTTTTAGAGTAGCAGGCCTAATTCTGCTTATTATACTTTTGGGTTTCCTTGTAATCATTTTCCAGATTTTATGAAATGCTGAATGCACCCATCCATCACTTGTTAAAGGTGTACTGGGATTTTTTTTTTTAAAAAAAAATTATATTTCTCTCTCACTCCCTCTTTCTCTGCTACCCCTTTCCAATCAATAAATGCCATTCAGAAGTCACAGGTTTAAACACTTTAAGCAATTTGCTGCTGCTGCAGTTATTGGCACCCACTTCCTTGTTTTGCAAGAGCTGGCAGTAATGGATAAACTATAGTAATCTAATTTGGCTCTGGAGCACCACTTCCGTGTGCAAGAATAATTGAAAGCGCATTCACATGGCATTAGTGTATGCAGTTTGAACGATCTCACTTACTGGAAAATAAACTAGCGGCTCTTGTTTGAGACTTGCGGCAGTCCTGGAAAAAACATCCAGCTTGAAAGGCTTTAATATTTCAGTGAATAAAAAGCTTCAGTTCTCCCACACTATATGAGCATCTGGGTTGCTCATCTGGGAGAGTCTTTATGTTAAGTCAGAGAAGTTTTCCCTCTTGTTCAAGTGCTGCTGCTGACTCTTTGCATGCTACCAGTGCAGTCACTTGGAATAAGAAGCAAAATAGCAAAAAGTCCAGTAGCACCTTTAAGACTAACCAGCTTTATTGTAGCATAAGCTTTTGAGAGCCACAGCTCTCTTCATCAGATGCATGGAGAGTATGAAGAAACTGGCCTCCATGCCCTCCATGCATCTGGGAATACAATTACAGGACCCAATGGCATCAACTACACTGTCTCTGGCTCTTACAGCTGCTCATCCTCCAATCTGATATATGCCCTCATGTGCCAACAATGTCCTTCTGCTCTGTACATTGGACAAACCAGCCAACCTCTACGCAAAAGAATAAATGGACACAAATCTGACATTAGAAATGGAAACGTCCAAAAACCAGTGGGAGAACACTTCAATCTACCAGGACATTCCACCAAAGACTTAAAAGTCGCTATGGTTCAACAGAAACCCTTCAAAAACAAAATCCAACGGGAGGCTGCTGAATTGGAATTCATATGCAAATTTGACTCTGTCAAGCTGGGACTGAATAGAGACTATGAATGGTTATCACATTATCACAGGTAACAGATTTCCTTTACAGAGGCGTGGTCTGGGGGAGCCCAGAGACGCCTGGTGTGGGCTTTGTTTGTCAATTATCTCAGCCTGAGTGCGTGTGGGCTTTCGGGGACCACAGTTCTCTTTGTCAGATGCAGCTGGCAGGGAGAGCTGTGGTTATCGAGGGCTTATACTACATAGGAATTGTATACCTTCACTGCGGCAAACTGACTCCACACCAAAAGGAGATGTTTACATTTACAAGCAAAGGAATGTTTTGATTGCCTTCACACTAATTGCATCCTGTCTTCTTGTGATATATGTCCTGTTCTTTCCCCTCCCCTCCTCTTCTGTATTTGACCAGTTCGGATCAGGCATCTAATGAAGAGAACTTGATTCTCGAAAGCTTATGTTACAATAAAATAAAATTGGTTAGTCTTAAAGGTGCTACTGGACTCTTTTTGATTTTGCTACTACAGACTAACACGGCTAACTCCTCTGGATCTTAGAATTCAGTGATCGGTTTGATGGTTTCTGCAAGATTACACTGTATTCTTGCCTGATTAGACGTCCTCACCGCTGCCACCGATACCTGGCCACCATCTCCCATTGCCACAGCATCCCAATTTTAAAAGATCGGATAGTAAATTAAGAAAAAAAAATCAATTGAGACTTAACTATTTAGTGTTTCAGTGTCTGCTTATGAACCCATCAGATCTTGCATTGAGTTTGCATCCATCATCCTGACTCTGGCTGGCTGTTCTTTTTAACACCCCTCCCACCTTCTGACCGGAATATAAGGGCTGATGGATCTTCATTCTTATTTGTATCTGATTAAGTGAACGTTGACTTATGACAAGTTATACCTTGGAAGATTTTGTCTGTCTTTAATTGGCTACTGGGCTTGAGCGTTGTTCTGCTACTACAGACTAACATGGCTACCCACCAGAATCTATCTTCTTGAATAGATGTTGCTGACTCCTCAGACGCATGAAGCAGACAAAACATTCTCCCTGATGTGAGTCATTTAAAGGATGCACCTGGCAAAGAGGGGATGAATGCGAAGTATTTCCATGCTTTACACACATCAGTCAGTTTAATGACCTTGACCCTAATGGATGCAGCCTGTTCTGTGATAAAGGCAGGGCTCATTTTGAGGGGGAATGCACAGGAACGCAGTTCCCCAAAGAGGCCCCACCCACCTGACTCTTGGCCATTTTGGGCCCGTTTCAGCCTGGATTGGGGCCGAAACGTCCCGGATCGGGCTTCTAATGGGTGGTGGATCACTCTCCCACTCAGCAGCAGCCCAATCCTGACCATTTTGGGCCCCCTTTCGGCCATTTTCAGCCCCCTTTTGCCATTTTGGGCCCAATTTTGGCACTGAATGGCCAGGATTGGGTCCAAAACAGCCAGGATAGGTTATGTCAGGGGGTGTGGCATATGCAAATCAGTTATGCCAATGACAGTTCTGGTGATGGCAAGGGGTGTGGCATATGCTAATAAGTTATACTAATGAGCTATGCTAATGAGTTCCTCCAGCTCTTTTTCTATGAAATGACCCCTGGGTAAAGGAGACGAATTAGTTCTTTAGTCTGGCAAAAGCAGCCACAAGCTTCAAAGACCAAGAAGCCATGGAGCTAACTGGTTGACTTTGGGCCAGTCACTCTTTCTCAGCTTAATCTACCTCACAGGGCTGCTGTTGTGAGCGTAAAATGGAAGAGGGGAGAAGGATGTAAGCTGCTTTGGGTTCTCAGTTCAGAAAAACAAACAGGATATAAGTATCTAAATAAATGAATAAGAAACTGTTCTGGTCTTGTGCGAGAGGTATGAGTGATGGATTTTATTCTTTACTGGGCTGCTGCAGTCATGCAAATCACAGTGGCTTAGTGTACATCCTTACACAGAGATGCCTGTACATACTATCAGTACTTGTACATGCAAGTTTCGGTAGATGATCAGCTAAGGACATGCTTGTGAACACACGTGGCTGCCTTATTGGTCCATCGGTCCATCGAGGTCTACTCATACTGGCAGCAGTTCTTCAGGCTCCTAGGAGCAGGCCTTTCACATCACCGACTATCTGATCCTTTTTTAAACTGGAGATGCTGGGGAATGAACCTGGGACCTTCTGCATGGCAACCAGCTGCTCTGCCATTGAGCCACGGCCCCTTGCATAGACCAGGCTTTAGCAAATATACATGCACAGAGCTTCTGGGAATGAACTATTAGCAACAGCATAGACAAAGCGACCAAAAGACATTCAAGCCAAACTAATCTCAGCCTTTGCCTTCAAATCTGTCCGAGAAGAATGATGTTGCTTTTGAGTGAAAAAAAGGCATTAAATTCCATCGATTGCCTTTGAAATCTGCCCGAGTTAATGCTTTATTAATCCGTTTTACAAAATTTTCTGATCAATGGTCTCAAATGCTTGTGTTCCCAGAACAGCTGCGGGAAAACCATTAAAAATGTGACTAATGCCACTGGTGGTAGAATGCTGATCCTCATATTATACATTTGGGAACTTGGATGTTGGAAAGCTACAGGCTTGGCAAAGCTGGGAGATGCTACCAGATATCCCTTTGAAAAGTCCTACCTTTTAACCGTGCAAGAATAGCCGTGCAGCTGTGCACAGTGCCCCAGAAGACGAGCATGAGGGTGAATTGTGCTAATGATGACTCAGACAGCTCAGTGTTCCTCCCTCGGGTGATCCGAGAATGCTGACATGTCTGTTGTGTAATCTTGTTTGGTGGACTGTCTACTGACACTCCTGGCATTTAGAATATAAACTAAGAATCTATCACAAAAGTGACCCCAACTTTAACAGCCATTCCGTGCCTGCAATTTTACTTAGCTAGGGAGGAACACAACAGGACAGTGTGAGAAATTGGGGATGGGGGAGGGGTCAAAGCAGCAGCAGGGAAAAGAAACTTGAACTCATCCCTAATGTTTGTTTTCTAGCAGTGCATCTGTGCAGCAGGAAATGCTGGTTGATTAGGTGTTCCCATGGCAGGTACAATTCTAGCAATATTCAAAAGTTTTTATTGCACATACTGGGAGGCCAGAAACCATGCAGAAGTCTTCCCAATACATTGGGGTCACCATATTGTTTGAAAGGGGTATCTCACAGATTTTCAGCTTTGGTATACATGATGAACCAAGATCCTAAAAAATCAGACAACATGGCAAAAATGTATATCGGGAGGATATGTGCTCTTGATATGTGCAGGTTCCTGGTATTACGGCTGTATTGTGAAGAGCCCTCACGTGCTTTCATCACATGTGATGGTGTATATGCCATTTCTTACAAAAAAGTGATTCCCATGTGTGAAGTGGACCTAAATCTGCAATCCTTGTTAAGAAATATAATAGAATGTTATGAGCCATCATGAATCTTTTCATCTCTTCCAGACGGAGATTTACAAAGCCTAATGGCTTCACACAGGTTGGATCCAAAAGCAACGTTTGCAGATTTTTGGCTCCCTTTTCTATTTTGATTCTTTGTTTATTCAGACTACTGAGATTCACATCACCGTAGCAGCCAGGCAATAAATTATTGGCCTGGGCAGAAAGTTCTTTCCTCACTTACACTGCAGGATTTTTTGTTTTGGACGGGCCAAATGGTTGCTCCTCCCTTCTTACTGCATGACTTGGGAAAACACAGGAGTGTAAATTCATTTAACGGGATTTGCTAAACATAATGGCTGCCACTGCTTTGCTGGTTTTATCCCTATATATTTAACAGAGAACTACAGCAGCACAGTTCGTCTGCCACATCTCCATGCTGGGAAAAGCTGCACCTAAAACAGCTTCATTTTCTACATTTCTAGTTCTGTTTTTTTAATGTCTCAATGTCAGGCTGCGGTTGAAGAAACAGAAGCATGGCCAGTAAAAAAAAATGTCAAAAACAATCAGTGATAGCAGTCCTGCGTGAATATCTAATTGTGTACACATGGAGGGCCAAATGGGACACGATGTCTACCATGAGTTGGACTGGGGTTTCTTGACTCATTTTACAGACAGGATCATGTGCACTGACCGCAGCATGTGGAACCCCACAGCAGGCAAATAGGTCAATGGATTCTTCTCTTCAGATTAAGGCAATGTTCCACCCCTTCACCCTATATTTCCCCTTAGAGTCCTCATTCAGCCCCGCCCCCCAGTAGACAACAAAGAACGACAATATTGCTAGAACTGTGTTACTATACAACATTATCTTCTGGTTTTGCTTTCTCTTGCATTTCATTCTTCTAGCTGCCTATCTTGTTAGGGAAATCAAGTGTCAGATTGGTCTGACACTATGAGCCAAGCTACAAGTGATGAATGACACTTGAACAGCAAGTGAATAGACTCATGTGTATTCCTCCCTGTTCACTTGCGCTCCACTTAATCCACACGTGATCAAGTGGAGTGCAAGTGAACAGGGAGGAATGCACATGAGTCTGTTCACTTGCCGTTCAAGTGTCATTCGTCACTTGTAGCTTGGCCCTATATCTGTAGAGGAAGCTTTGCATGTTATGGACACAACATATGTACAGATTAGGGAACAATGTTTGAGGGATAGCCACATGACCAAGGATTCTCAAAGCTCCGTCGAGCACTAGATGCGTCTTAAAATCCAAATTACACTATAAACTTATGTTGGTTTTAGACTCATTGAAATGCCCTGTGTTCATTCCTAACATTCTAAGAATTGAAATCAGCAGAAAATACTGATAATGATAGTAGTGATTTCTATACTCTTTCTCTGCCCACCCAGATTTTCAGTTCTCATGGTTAATTATTACATCAGTTACATCTGTTGTGTACTATACATACTCCCATAGTGCTCTTGAAACAATGTGATTTCCTTTTTCCCATGATATGTTTATTGTGTTTCTTTTTGATTGGTTTTAACGGTTTTAAAATGTGATTTTATTACGAAGATTCTAATTTATCAGCAGCTTTGGTGGCCCTTGTGAGGGCAGAAAGGCAGGATATAAATATTGTAATATAAACAACTAAATAATGACAGGACTCCAGTTCAGATGCATTGTGGAAGTGGTGCCAATGAGAGGTTTGTATTCCAGAGTCCCAGCAACAAAAACCTAGTCTCTTTTATAAGATTCTTTTGCATTCAGTTCCCTTGCCAGCATTATCCAATAAACATGTTTGCGTAGGAGTCCAGTTTCTGGAATTGTGGCAAAATCTCTGTTGAGATGGAAGAAAAAACCAAAGCATTTATATGAACTAGCCCATGATGTGAACAAATGTGATATGGTGCTGCTCTTCACAGCTGGATCCCAGAGAGTGGATGGGAACAAATGTAGTTCTGCAAAGCTCATGGGAAGAAATTCTTGTGTTGTTTTCTGTATGAAGAAAGCATGTTTTCTTACAAAGCTGAAAACATTTAGTCTGTTGCTAGTAGAATGATGCTCAAAATGTTGGCAAGGGATGGCTATGAAAGAAGCAAATTGATAAAATACTTCTGAAGATGTTCAACTGGCAGTGGCTCAAAGCATAAAGACCAAAAAAGAGGTCCCTTGTGAAAAATCCTTTCCCCAAAGCAGAAACCACATTGCATTTCTTTCAACATGGTCAGTGAATGTTCAAGAACTCATATTGGTGTAAAGAGATGGCAAGAGGCCAACAAGTCAAACATGCTGTAAATTTACTTTAAATGAATGTGTTGCTTTCTTGTAGCGCTGCAGAACTAAAGTAACCAGGCACAGCTCAAGCTATTTTGAGGGTCTAGATGAAAATTAATCTTGTATGTAAGGAAAGAGAAAGAATTATTCCTGCTCAAGGGAGGAAAAGGGTTAAGGGTGGGAAAAGAGCTGTGTTTTCCTTAAACACTATCCTAGCTGTAGCCTTTTCCCTTGGCCCATACACACAATTTTATTTATTTATTTATTTATTATATTTTTAACCCACCCTCCCTGCAAGTGGGCTCAGGGCGAGGTAAACATTGTTTGAAATACAACATAAAAACAATAAACACAGCATAAAAACAGCAATCAATAAAACCATTCCAAGACAGGCAGTCCTGCACTCCTGCCCGTCAGCATACAAAAAGGGGAGGTAGTAGCAGGCAGATAGATTACTGTACCCCTTTTCTGGGCAGCCAGCAGTGGACCCTCCATAACCCCTCATACAGGGAGACCGGTGGAAGGCTCGGTACTGATGGAATAAAATTAGCCTCCACCATATGCCTGGTGTAACATCTCTGTCTTACAGGCCCGCCTAAATGATACAAGATCACGGTGGGCCCAAGTGTCCTCAGACAGAGAGTTCCACCAGGTTGGGGCCAGGACCGAAAAGGCCCTGGCCCTGGTAGAGGCCAGCCTCTACAAAGGCATTCTTTTGCTCCATTCATTTGTATAGACTGCCGGAAAGGAGGCAGCACTACGAAAACCAAGAGGGGAGAACTTCACATTTTCCCTTATCCTAAGGGAAGGGCGAGGAATTGTGCTCCCTATGAAATATTTTCCCACTGAAATCCTGTAAGCAGGCAGCTCCATTTGCTTGGTCACAACAAGCCCTTACAGAAATGCCTTTGTGCTGGTTGCTTTTTGGAAGGATCTGAGAATAACACGCATGTGTAGAGAGCACTTGCTACCTTTTTCTCCACATATGAAAGGAGCAGCTGGACAGTGAGACACCGTCACTCAGCAATGGACACTGCTTTTAGCTCAGGCAGAGAGCCTGGCTCATCCTCTTCCTGTCACATGCATCAAACTTAGGGCCAAGCTACACATGAGGAATGACACTTGAACGGCAAGTGGACTGAGTGGAGGGCAAGTGAACAGGGAGAAATACACTTGCTGTTCAAGTGTCATTCGTCACTTGTAGCTTGGCCCTCAGAGGGTCCCATGTTGGCACCTGGTTAAAGGTATGTCCCAGGTCTGGCAAGGCTAAAATATCCACTTAAGAATCCAAGAGCAAAGCTGACCTAAGCCATGCAAACTTTCTGTAGGTCACCAGCTACTTCTCTTCTTGCTGGTAAAGATGTTTTCTTAAATCTTATATATGCTAAGTTTTTGTTATGGCTTTTTGAAAAGAAGTGTTTGTAATCAGAAATTGCAACTTTGGCTTTGTTGAGAAGTATAACCCTTAAACTTTGCCCTTATGTTGCTTGTACTAGTAAACATTCTCACCCAGTTTTTACTTCCTCTTCACTGATATACTGACCATGTTCTTACTCGATAATTGCCTCTTTTCGTAGCCAAGTGAAGAGTGACAGCCAGTGCTCTACTGTTTATATAACTCCGGCAAGACGTCATAGATGTTTTTATGGTTTTGTTTTATTTTTTTCACTTGGCTTTATTAAGTTCTTTTCCAACTAGCTAAACCATCATCTGAGGCTCACATATGCTATAAAGATCCACTAATTCTTATTCTGGGCATATTTTCATGTGCGTGATTATGGAGAGATACATGAGATGACTGAGTCCATGCAGTAGCATTTTGCTGCTAATTGGAAGTGATGCAAAGCTACAGATAACTCAATTGCAAAAGCACAAGTTGTAATTCCCCCATTGTCGTCAGTGTGCTCTCTCGGTCTTAAATAAAGTGTGGTGGCTATTAATTCTAACTAATTAGATCCTGCAATGTAAGTGAGCCAAGCACATTTAAGCATATCAGAGACTCTGGGGCTTGAACTAGGAGATATGTAGCTTGGGATTTAGGCTAGTAAGCTGCCTAAGGATGCATGCATTCAGACCTGACATGGGCCGATTCCAGATGACTAACCTTAAGGCGCTTCATGCCGCCCTCTTCCAGATCGCGACGGGGAAAATGCAAAATATCGCGTTTCCTCGCGCAAGTTTTGCGCATCGTCTTGCAAAACTCGCGCGAGGAAACGCGATATTTCGCATTTTCCCCATCGCGATCCGGAAGAGGGCGGCATGAAGCACCTTAAGGTTAGTCATCTGGAATCGGCCATGGTATGCCCAGTCTGGCTCTGTCCTGTGCTGGTTATCCCTGCTCACTCTCGCTCCCACCAGTGAGGTAGATTTTCCCTCCAAAACTGATGAGGTTGTTTATTGGGGCTGGGAAGCCTTAAGTATCATGTATTTGGGTATAACTTAGAGTTCCTGTTGTCCCACACTTCTAGCACGTATATATAGTTGGATTATTACCAAGCTCAGATTTAAGTAGAGGAAAAGCAAAGGCCCATGCTTCCTTCAAAATGAAATGGCACTAGAGGCGAAGTAAATTTCAAAAAGATAGCAGATTTATTCAGCAAGCAGGGTTGGTATGAAGATAGGCAGGGAAAGGAAAGCTGAGGTAACTTTGGTTTGTTGATCAGAATACTTCATTAGCATGAGGCACAATAGTCTTCTTCAAGCTTAGTTTCAAATACATACAAATCTTAGATGTGACAGGTTGGTAGTTACAGACTTTAGTTACTTCATGCAAAGTTCTTCCAGAGATTTCACTTCACAGCTTAGTGTACTGACACACAGCACTCTTTGCCTTTTAATCCAGACCCAGGGTACTCCACAGAGTCAAAAACCTCTTTTCAGACACTGGGCAGGAATTATTCTTCCACTAAAGACATAACCCTGTTCTTTGGGCTGAAGGGGAGTCTCCTTTTACTACCCACTTTCTCTGCCAACCACACACTCCCAGTTCTAGCGTGTCTGAGTAATATTAGTGCTGGCTTTTCCATTTTAGTTCTTCAACATAAAGCTTTTTATCAACTATAAGCTGTCACAGCAAGGGCAAACTTTTTACTCCTTTTCCTTACACTGAGGAAACTCAGTCTGGCCTCCCTAGTCAGATTCCAAACATGGACTCCCATCTGACAATCCTGTTAACTCCAATTTGTTACCTTCTTGCTGGTCAATCACAGGGGAGCAGCATGCCAATCAACCTCCCTTCAGGAAGTTGTTTTAACTCTATACCTGCTTCTCTCTGGATTCAGCATTTGGTAATTCTTGCACTTAATGCCCATTCCGTCACACCTGACAACTATGATTTCATGGGATATAAATACCTTGATAACATGGCATACCAACTGAGCCTGTTCCTGTTTTAAAATCAGAGCGCCTACGTGCCTCAAAGCACCTTGGCGAAGTAGATATAATCAACAGCCCACTAATACTTAACTCCAGAGATATTCTTAACATAAGGCTGCCTAATTTTAAGGGCACAAGATAAACGTTACCATAGACCAGAGACACACCTATCATTACCAGCCAAAAGATACAACAAATTAAAATCATGTGAGCAATGAGGAAACCTGCTCAATTTATCTCTCTTGATATAAATACTAGGACCTTGGTAAGGTGGTATACCAACTGAGCCAGGGCTGTTGAAGAGAGGCATTATAGTCACGAAAGTTTTGCTCATGGAGCCAGACAAGTCTTAGGGTGTGTGTGTGTGGGGGAAGCTTTTGGTTGATTTTACATAGTGTGGGGAGAGAGAAGATCTTTGTTTGAGGCTCATGGCAGCTCTCAGCAGCCCTGGAAATGGGTTTTTCCCTCCTTCCAGTTCTAATCTATAACTTGTGGACTTTCACCAGGAAGACAACTACTCCGTCTTGATTTGAGTATTGCTGCTAGCCCTAAAAGTGGATATATTTCAAACCTACCAGTTACTGGATCCACTGATCCATCAGCAGAAGGCACCAATGATTATGAGTCTTCCCTGTTCCCCACTTCCCCAAACGCTCTCTTCTGAGCTAGTGATCCTGTCATTGTGGGACTCAATTGGAATAACAATGTTGCAAGTCAGTGGGATGCAATGAGGAGAGGTAAAATTCCCGCCTTTTTTGTCAGTGAAACTTTGCTGATTGAGGAGAGAAGAGCGGTTTTATCCTTTCCCATTTCCTCACTACAAACGGTGTGGTGGCCCCATGTGGCTGTTACTCCATGCTTTCCTGCAACCCTAGGAATCAACTTTCCTTAGGTTGATTTCCCTGCTGTGGGAAGTGGTGAAGATATACAGTCCTTGCACTTGAGTTGGGTCCAGTAGCACCTTAAAGACCAACTAGATTTCCAGGGTATGAGCTTTTGAGAGTCAAAGCTCCCTTCAACAGATAGATGGAGTGAAAAAAGGATTTAAAAGACTCCTACCATTTTCCACTCCATCTCTCTGACAAAGGGAGCTTTGACTCTCAAAAGCTCATACCCTGGAAATCTAGTTGGTCTTTAAATTGCTACTGGACTCAAATCTTGTTCTTTCATTGCAGACCAACACAGCTACCACCTGAAACTGTCTTCGTGGAAGTCCTTGTTCAGTGGTATCTAACTGATATATCACATTTTGGACTTGGTGTCAAAGCAGATTAAGTGATCCACATAATGGAGCCACAGAATATGAAAAAGGGGGATATTTCTACACACCTAAGAGAATCCCCAGGTTTTCTAGAAAAATCTGAAAAGGGGGGAAATATTTGTAGTTTTAAAAAACCTTCCCTAAAAGGAGAAGTAATGTCTGTGCTTTTGTTGATACTTCACCTCCAATGAACAAACAAACAGAAAATTACCAAATGAAATCTCATGATGTGGAAGATATGTATTAATGGGCCATCAAATCCAGTTCAATGATCTTGGGGGTGTGGACTGAGACTAGCGCATTAGAATATGTATGTTTAAATTAAACTGTGTTAATTGAAACATTATTAAAACACCATGTTTTGTGCAAAATTGTGTTTGATATACTGAGAAATGGGTTCTCCTCTGGGTGCACAGCAGACTTAAAGATTGATTATAGAGAGGTAGAAAAATTTGGGGGAAATGTGGTCATCCTGAACGGAAATCTAAGACTAATCTAAGACTACAGAGAATAAAAGAGTATGACTAATTTTGAGTTTTAAAACTGATGACAATTTGCTTAGTCAGTGCTTTGCTTGGCTGTTCTGTCTGTTTGTAGTTAAGATACTGCAGCCAAAAACACCCCCCTAACTGTGGTTAAAGGCAATACTTCGAATTGCTACAAAAACAGACACACTGACCTGGTCCAGAGGGGAGGGTGCCACTTCTGACACCCTCTCTGGCCACAATATTCTTGCTCCAGAAAGGGCAGAAGAATTTCTCAGAGAGAGTTCTTGTGGCTCTAAAGGGAAAAATCCCACACAGATACACTGGGCAGTTCTGTGCTTGAATTGTCTTTCTACAAGCACACAGAACGTCTCTTCAGTCACAAAGATTCATTCTTTCTCATGGTGAAATGTTTTTATTTGTACTCTGCCAAAACAGCAGTTCATGTTTGTTCTTTTTCAAAAGGTTTCAGGCTACAGCCTAAGGACTTCACAAAGGGCAGCTACAAGCCCAGGTCTAAATTTGACTCATCTTGGGCCACACTCCTGCACACAGGATCCCGTGCAATGTCAAGAAGGATTCTGGGAGCTAGCCTCTAACTGAGCATAGCTGTGTGTTGTGCCCTGATGTCTGGTTGTAGTGACATTATATACTGCTTTCCTCAAGTTTTCCTTAACACCTTCTCATTTCAAGACTCAGACAGTCTGACAAGCCTCACACACTGCAGTTTGTTTTCATATTGAACTGGTTTAAATCCTTTTTCTAAATGAGGCTTAACCCCACTGGTTGGCTGGCCTGTTTTCTGCTTTCCACCTTAATCCATTAATTTTACTAGAGGTTTCCCGAGACCTACTACTACTGATCTATTCCATGGAGGAATAGGAAGTTTTTATTGTATTTTTATATTTTCCTCACTTTAGTTTACATATGGATACAACTAGGGTTTTTTTTCTGGGAAAAGAGGTGGTGGAACTCAGTGGGTTGCCCTCAGACAAAATGGTCACATGACCGCGGCACAGAGAGCAATCTAAACTCCCCTCTTCTGGAGATCAGGAGGCGGGGCCACCAGCCATGTGACCATTTTCAAGAGGTTCTGGAACTCCGTTCCACCACGTTCCAGCTGAAAAAAAGCCCTGGATACAACCAAATGCTTTCTTGTGTGCCTTTCCTAAGGCACATCAGTAAACTGAATGCATGAAATTGTTTTATAATGTCTTACCATTGGTCTGTCTTAGGGTTGCCAGCTCCAGGTTGGGAAATTCCTGGAGATTTTGAGGATGGAACCTGGGTAGGGCATGGTTTGGGAATGGACCTCAGCAGGGTATAATGCCATAGAATCCACCTTCCAGAGCAGCCATTTTCTCCAGATGAACTGATCTCTATAGTCTGGAGATCAATTATAATTCCGGGAGATCTCCAGCCACCACTTGGAGGCTGGCAACTCTAGTTTGTCAAGGTCAGTATTGTCCATTCTATTTGATAGCAGCTCTCGGGCAGAAGTCTTTCATATCACCTGTTGCCCAATCATTTGTTTTTGAACTGGGCATTGAACCTAGTACCTTCTGCAGCAAAGCACCTACTTTACCACTGAGCAAAGCCCCTCCTATAAATAACATTCAGCTAAATAGCACCTTCTTTACATATGGAAAAACTTTGCACAAAGGATTGTATACGGACTGCTCTGTTGCAATTAACTTGACTGTTTCTGTTCATTAGAGTTCAGAGACATTCCCATATCATTCATTGCAGGAGAGAATGAAGTGATACAGTTGCATTGATCCCACACCTTGGAAATGCACAGAGCTCCAAAGCTTGTATACTTTATGAGCATTGATTGGTCCAATAAAGGGTAACATCTCAGCCAGTTCATCATTTGCAGGCTTAAGTGACAATCTAACGTCTAACTTTATTTTCCACTTCTGAAAGAAAACAAAAGAGATGTAAGAAGGCAAGAAGCCCTCTACGTTAACACCATATCCAATGGCAGACTACAGGGATAATTTTGAATTTCTCAACCAGAAAAATCTCCATTTTGATTTCACATCTCTGTTGTGTAAAGCAAACACACCATTTTTGATTTTTACGCCATTTTCTGTTTTCTTGTACCCGAATTTGTCCTGTAAAATATACAAATATTATTGGTTCATTGATAAGTCAGTAGCATACATTTTGTATGTACTGAACATAGCATACAGTATAGATACAAATACAGAATAAACTGCATATCAAAACCAGGCAACAAATGTACACAATACAAAATGAATCTGTAAAAACAACTGTGAAAAGCAGAAAACTGCAACAATTGACAAAAAAATAAGCACAAAAGCAAACTGAACATGACACCTTTGTTCAGCCTAGGGTTGCCATCCTCCAGGTGGTGGCTGGAGATCTCCCAGAATTACCACTGATCTCCAGGTGACAGAGAGCGGAACTACAAGTGACAAAAGGCACAGATTGGACACTTGTCAGCTTCCCTCAAGTTTTGATGGGAAATGTAGGCAGCTTGGCGGAATGTTGGACAAGTGACAGTTGAAAAGTCCATTGGACAGCAGTCAGAGAGCGAAGCTGCGAGACCAGGATGCCTACATTTCCCACCAAAACTTGAGGGAAACTGACAAGTGTCCAACCTGTGCCTTTTGTCACTTGTAGTTCCGCTCAGAGATCCGCTCAGGAAATGGTGGCTTTGGAGGGTGGACTCCATGGCATTATATCATTTTGAGGCCCCTCCCCTCCCCAAACCCCACCCTCTCCAGGTTCCACCCCCAAAATCTCCAGGAATTTCCCAACCTGGACCTGGCAACCCTAGTTCAGCCCTAGGCAGAATCATTCATTCATTAACTCCCCCAAGATCAGATTACACAATTAATTCCATAACATGCCACGGGTTGTCAGATGTGCTGTGTTACAGGAGATTTGTGGTGCCTTTTCAATAAACTATTTACAAAAATATAGGCTGAGCCTCCAGCTCTATCTGTCACATGTACATCTTCCCCCCAGTTGCTCAGGATGGCATATATAATTCTCCCCTTCTCCATTTTATCTTTACAACCCTGTGAGATAGGCTAGAGTGACTGAGATACCATGATGCAGGGACACCAAGATGCAGGGCTGACAAATTTCCCCACTGGGATAGAGAATACACACCACCCTGCACTCCTATTCCCCACTGACACTTAGTGGTGAGCAGTGGTGGTGAGGGGGATTAAAACTCACCAACATTTGATGCAAGATGATGTCAGTTCCGTGGAAAACCTGGAAGTGACAGTGCTAGCTCTAGCAATGTTAGAAGCAGCGTGCTTCTGCACGCTGCTTCTCCCTCTAGATTTTTACTGATCTAAAACCATAATCTGGGTAGTGACTGGTTAGGCCTACTCAACAGACTAGCAAGGTCACAGCCTTGAGATATATTCTTAGCTCCTAGCTTCATAGCAATAGTGCTCTGAGTTGTTGTTTGGGTGAATTGGTGAGAAGGTCAACTTTATTTTCTTTTGGTTCTTGATAGGAGAAGTAATTTGACAGGACAAGTAATTTATGGACTAGGCTGGCTAGGATTCTCATGGATTTTGTTGGCTGTTCATTTTTTTTCCACAAAAGTAAAAAAAGGAGTCATCCATCTAATGGTTTTCATGTGTTTCCTGAGTGAAGTTAAATATTTGGGGCTGTAATGGAAAATCTGGCAGACACTTCAGCCAAGTGGTGTGCTTGAAAATGAAAAAATACAATTTTGAGTAACTTCAAGATTATACTCCCATCAAACATTATTACAAATCCTGAATACGGCACTAAAAAAAATAGAGCTTTAATCGTAAACATCGGCATGCTTCTGGTTTCAGCTTGGGTGGTCCTAAATTCTTGACTGAGTAAAGGCAGCAGGAAATAATCTCAGGTGTCTACGTAGTGCAGTAGAAGAGCATCCCTTTCTGCTCATCCAGCTAGCGATCCTGGATCTCCTAGGACCAAAACCCTGAGATGGAGCCTGGGAGGCAATATTATTTGTCCACAGAGAACGGGAACTGATGGGTTGGGATAAAATCTAATGGTATCTGTTGAAAAGCAGAGGATGGCACCTGCAGGGTCAAGGGAAGGTCACAGCTGTGCTTGGTGGTTCAGGATGATGAACTGGGTGCCAATGCTAGTGGCAAAAGTTCTCAAGCCAATCTCAGGATCATATGCCCCCTTGATTTTGGTGCCTCACCCTGCAGTCCCTAAAATCCTGTAACTTCAGGTTTAATCCTGAGTCCTGGCAATGCTTGTATCACTTTTCACAGGGTATGCTTACAAAACAGTGGACAAGATCTGATAGAGTCCCAATATGAGTCACTGGAGATAGCCTCAAGCCAGCATGAATCTGCCCCCACTGGGTGAAGAAGCCTTATGTATGTAACTCTTAGGCACATAGCTCTGCTCATGTGACCCATCCTCTCATTTCATGGGAAACAAATTGGAAGAATGGGACTTTTTAGAGCATAGATGGGTGCATTTAATATGGAAACTTTGGTTAGGCCTAGTTCCTACACATTCTATGTATATGTGCGCCTGTGTGTATGCACATGCATGGGAGGGGGATAGGGTTCCCAATTGCCTGCTAGTGGTGGGCAAACTCCCAGCTGTTTGCCCCATTGTTGACTGATTGCTGGCGATTGGTGGGAGATGGCAAACTGCCCCGCGATCGCGTGCCACCACAGGCAATTCGAGGAAGCATGCTAGGGCACACTCCCGGCAGGGTGCAACTATGTCACTTACTGAAATGACATCATTATGCCCACTGTGAGAGTGCTCCCTTGCTTTGTGGGTGACAATTTTGACCCGAAATGGGCTAAATTGGCCCTGTGCAAAGCGAAAGAGCCCTCCCAGTACCAGTGCAATGGTGTCTCTTCCAGAAGTTATGTTATTGTGTTGCTGCCAGGTGTGTGTGTGCATTGTGTATGTGCAAGAATCATCATCCCGGTGAGTACTGGATCCCCCCTCCTGCTGGGAGGTTATAGGGACCTATCAACCCTAGGGGGAGGGTATGTATAACCCAAGGCTCACTCTTGTTTCTCACTGAGTATACAACCTACCTTTTCTAGCTGTGTCTGAACACACTTTGTATCTGAAGTGGAGCATATTGGCAAGCAGGGCAAGCCAGGGTGTAGTAGAGAAATGCAATTTATCTGCTTCTTCCTACTGTAGCCTCTTGTGCTCTCTGAAATACTGTTTCTGTAGGACAGTGGATTCCCAGGAACAATATGGAGGAAGAAGTGGAAATTGGGAGTCTACAATGAGACTGAGGAATCTGCAGAACTTGCCCTCCCCTCTTCCACTAATGGAAATGTTGTCCCATTAGTGGAGCTGCTGCTGTTATATTGACAGAAATAAAAATTAGGATCCAAACCATCAAGTTGCTTTCAGAGCCAGACCACTGGCCCATTTGCTTAATGCTGTGTTCTCTGAAGGATGCATTTTCCTGTTTGATCCAACAAAGTATTTCCAAGTGCAGAAGGATTTCTTTTCACAGGGAGCAATTTTCTCACCCCCCTCCTCTTTCAATGGCCCAAAATGTCCCTCTGAAATACTGTTCCTGAGGATTCCCAAGGATCAGGATTTGGGGGGAGTATTTTGGGTTGTAGGAGGAGACAAGAATGATGTTGTCGGAAACACTATTTTGGATCTAGTTATAAATACATAAAATATTTAAAAGACTGTCAAGTAGAGATGGGCATGATCCGCATTAAGATAGAAAAAAACCCACGGTAATGGCAATCACGCAATTGTGACCCAGAGGATCGCGATTGTCCATGGCCAATGATCCAGTGATTGGGAGAGGCCTGGATTGTTGCGTTCGGGCTCAGATCGGGGATCCAGACACTCAGCTGCCAGCAATCTATTCCCCTGGCAACGGAGCCAGGGGAAAGCCTGAGCTCTGTTTGCCCTCCTTCTGTCACCCTAGAAACCCTAATGGAAGCCCAGCTTTCCTTGATCAGCAGGGCTTCCTTCCAACCACGGAGCAGCAAAGCAGTCACCAGGTGGGAGAAGACACCCAGGGGAGGGAGGGGGAAGGGGGCGGGAGGGATTTCAGGGGAGTATTAATGCCATAGAGTTCACCCTCCAGAGCTACTATTTTCTCCAGGGGATGGATCTCTGTCATTTGGAGATCACTTGTAGTTCTGAGAGATCACCAGGTCCCACCTGGAAGTTGACAACACTACTGCATGAACTGCTTTCTTTCTATAGGAAAAAGGTATGGCGACTCCTGTCTTTTCTCCTGCAGGGGACAAAAAAAGCTTCAGGAAAACTTTGATCAGAGTAACAGCTGGAAAGTAATGGGTTAACCTTCCCACTTCTCATTTGCTGAACAACAGCAGCCTCCTGATGCTGTTTTGCATTACAATGAAAATAGTTATAATTGTTTAATCAAGACATTTTTAAAAGTTCATGAAACACTGCCTTATAAACATCTTAAGCAGGGGAGGGAGGGGGAAGGGGGTTTTCTGTAGCCATGGGCACTCCAATCTCATCCCTGCAAACCCTGATAGGCAGCTCTGACTGCCAAACACAGACGGCCAAACACAAACACAGATGCTGCCGGCATCACCAACCGTTCGTGTATCGCTGGGAACAGCGGGGCGCCCCTCCACTTTTGCCTCCACGATCCACAATCCACGATCCATGGCTCGGGAATGGGAGATGATCAGCGCGGATTGTTAATTCGGGATCGGCGGCGGCACCAATCCACAATCCGCTGGATCGTTAAAATTTTTTGGATCGTGCCCATCTCTACTGTCAAGCATCAAATACTCACATAGTTTGGATTTTAATGGGATTTTTTTCAAAATTCAATAACTCTCAGTTTTATTATTATTGTTATTGGTATGTGTTTTGTAATAAACTGTCCTAGGGACTTGTTTGGCTTTAGTGACAGGTTAAAAGCCCAACTACTCAGAGCCTCGCTACAAGTGACATCTTCCAAGCGAACGGCACTTGATCATTTTCGCAAGTCTTTCTGGGTACTGAAGTCCCTCTCCCACACCCCTTTTCCTTCTGTTCCTTCCCCTCTCCGTTAGCACGGCTGCCTGAAGAGACGGAGAAAGCCTACGAGAGCAGCTTTTGCAAATCGTCTTGCTGGGGGGTGGGGAATGCTCTAGAGAAAGCTGACATGTCGGTGAAGTCCTCCCCTCTCTGTTAGAACTGTTAGGATCGCTGCCTTAAAAGTCAGAGAAAGCCTATGTTTGCAAATCGTTTCTCTAGTCGCAAGCCTGCTCTCAATGATCTTTGGGGGTGGGCAGCTGCAACTTTCTTAGCTTTCTCTAGAGTATTCCCCCCCTCCCCGAGCTGCCCGCTGCTCGGGGAGGGGGGAAAATACTCTAGAGAAAGCTAAGAAAGTTGCAGCTGCCCTCCCCCAAAGATCATTGAGAGCAGGCTTGCGACTAGAGAAACGATTTGCAAACGCAGGCTTTCTCTGACTTTTAAGGCAGCGATCCTAACAGTTCTAACAGAGAGGGGAGGACTTCACAGACATGTCAGCTTTCTCTAGAGCATTCCCCACCCCTCAGCAAGACGATTTGCAAAAGCTGCTCTCGTAGGCTTTCTCCGTCTCTTCAGGCAGCCGTGCTAACGGAGAGGGGAAGGAACAGAAGGAAAAGGGGTGTGGGAGAGGGACTTCAGTACCCAGAAAGACTTGCGAAAATGATCAAGCGCCGTTCGCGTGGAAGATGTCACTTGTAGCGAGGCTCTCAGTCAACACAACACAACTGAATGTTAATATACATGGACCCATAAAGCTGCTTTATGTTGAATCAGAACATTGGTCCATCGAGGTCATTATTGTCTACTCATTCTGGCAGCAGCTCTCCAGGGTCTCGAGTCGAAGTTTTTTTTACATCACCTGCTATCTGATCCTTTTAACCGGAGAAGCTGGGGATTGAATTTGGGACTAGAGATGGGCACGAACTGAAATATGAACCAAAATTAAGCATGAACCAGCCTGGTTTGTGGTTCGCAAACCACAGTTCGTCAGATCCCATTTATGACGAACCGTCACAAACTTTTAGGCTGGTTCGTTTGGTTCATTTTTGGTTGGTCACTGCAGACAGCCTGGTGCCAATCAATCAGTTTCCCAGGCAACAGGGGATGGACTTCCTGCAGACCTTCTGCTGGTCCGGAAGTGACCTTCCGCTGACCTGGAAGTGATGATTTTCTGACCTGGAAGTGATGTTTTTGCGAACCAAATGAGCCGGGTTTGTGAAATCTGATGAACCACGAACAACATGGTTTGGGTTTTTTCCAGTTCGTGCCCATCTCTACTTGGGACCTTCTGCATGCCAAGCAAATACAGTACTGCTGAGGCACAGCCATCCCTGAAATACAAATACAAAAAGAGAGCATCAGCATTCACAAATGGCATTATCAGAGGGTAAACTCTATGGTATTACATCCTTGCTGAGCTCTCTCACCTCCCCAGGCATGGCTCCAAGTACTCTGAAATTTCCCTAGACAAATTTGACAACTCTATCTCCAAACGGTTCATTAGGAACAGAATTCGCATCTGATAAGAACAATTTTGCTTTCTCTATTAAGAAGAATAAAACAGGCCACTACTAACCTCTTTATTTACAGGGGGAAACAACTATTGCATAAGACCATGGATTTTTCTTTTCTCATGACCAAAACATTATTTAGCACGGACAATGATTCATTCTTCTTGAAAAGGGTATCAAAACAAGAATGGATGAGTTTAATCAGCAAACATTCATTAGAGCAATTGGAATTTCCCTGATCTAATGATATGTCTACCTTCTCTCAGTACTTTAAAAAGAGATCTGTATATGCAATGTGGCAGGTTGTAGTCTGTAAAAAAAAATCACAGTTAATCTAAATTTACTGCCTTCAGCTAATTAGGTCCTTAGAATATTAATGGTTTACTGCTGCTGGTTATTTCTGTTGCAGGAGAATTATTTATTTTATTAAACAAAATTTATATCTTGAACTTCTGCCCTCATAAGGGCCACCAAAGGTAGCTAACACATTAAAAGATGCATAACAAAATTAAATTTAAAAACAAAACCAACCAAAACCATAATGTCAACAACATATCATTGAAACCAGTAGCCAGAATTAAATTAAATTAAGATTAAATTAAAATTAGTAGTCAGAAAGGCAGTATGAGAAAAAAACTGGTTTAGAGGAAAGGCTGTTTCCATTGTTTGGGTCAAACTGAAAATCCCATTGTACAAATTAATGAAACAGCAAATCTCATATTGGCTGTTCCAATTTCCCTGACCTCAGGAAGTAAAGACCCCTGACTCCAAGATAGACCCACCTCCTTTGGAATCACAAGGTTTTTCAAGCACTTGTTCAGGGATCATCCAATATGTACTGCTGTACACCATGATATGCACCGTAGAAATCAACACCTAAATACAGAGTTCTGGAATTCTTCAACCTCTCCTTCAAAAATTATGTAAGCTTTCTATGTGTGTCTAAGCACACTTTCCATACTAAATCTCTGGCTGGGCCAGTGTGTAAGGCACCAACTAAAGATCAGGCAAGAATAAAATTTGTAGATCAGTGATCTCAGTTGGAAGCCTCCCTGCTGGGTTATACACAGACTTTTTGTTTCTCTCCAGCATTGAGTGTTAAAAGAAAAAGGATAAGTAAACTGACTGCGCACAGCACCAATTGACTATTAACTGGGCCGTCACCAAGACGGAGCAGTTTTATTTTGCAAATGTATAAAGTTTCCTTTTCAAAAATGTTGTGGAACAATACAACAACCAGCACCTGAAAACTGTCAAAAGTTAGAATTTAATTCTGCCTCCTCCTTCTTCGATGTGGCCAGTTCACCCCCTCTGTTGCATCCCATGTTATCCCCATATCTTGCTTATCACTTCATATTCTTCTTCTCTCCACCCTCATGACAGCCTCTTTTACACCTTTCCTGATTTTCTCCTCTTCTCCATCTCCATTCTTGCTCCCTTCCCAATTAGAACTGCAATCAGGAAATAAGATCTAAGATTGGCCTTCCCCTCCTTTTGGAGTTAATGCAGTTCTTCCAGCATTCCATTAAGCTCAAATCTTTTTGAAAGCCCTTACCTTATTTATGACATGCTAATCTTTTGATCGCGCCTGTCTTAAAGGTAATGCACAATTCTGCAGGAAGCTCATCAAATCCATGGTTTGTTTTCATTGGCAAAGCAATGGTGATTTGTTCTGTTTCTTCCTGAGAAACCTCTCTACTTTGGCTTGGATCTCACAGTAAATCTCTGCTGATGGAAGGGATCTCCATCTGTGGAGTAAGATGTCCTCAGCTTCTGCCTCCATCAGCAGCCCAAAATTCCTCGAAAAACGCTGCTCCTACGGGACAGAAAAGCCTTCTAGGACATGAGGGAGGAGTCTGAGGTGTACTGCAGGAAAGGGTCATTGGCAGAGTTTACTCTGTCTCCCATTTGCTTAATTTTTCAGTAGTATTCCCCCCCCCTTAATATGACATCATTATCATGATGAAAGATGAGCATGTATGCATGTATGGGGGACTGGGAAGTTAAAATAACATACAGCAATTCTGGCTGCATGGCCCCTGTAGTGCTACAAGCAAGCACAGCATGGGTTACTCAGCTCAGACCTGGCCAGAAGTGCCAACAGAGGCTTGCCTGATGCCTCTTGCACTGGCAGTTGCAGCCAAAGTTAGGTTTGCCAACCTTCAGGAAGTGGCTGGAGAGCTGCCAGAATTACAACTGATCTCCAGGCTATAGAGGTCAGTTCCCCTGGAGAAAATGACTGCTGTGAAGGGTGGACACTATAGCTAGAGTTCCCAGGTGCCTGCTGGTGGTGAGCAAACTCCCAGCACTTTGCCTGCTTGCCTGTCAGTCACTGGTGACCAGTGGGACATTGCAAGCTGCCCAGTAATCACCTGCCATTGGCAGGTACCATGGGCAAAAGTACAGTGTACATGCTCCAAGAAGGCACAATGATGTCACTTCCAGATGTGATGTCATTGTGTCAGCCATGGGAGTGCTCCTGCACTTCACATGGGGCCAATTTTGGCCCCAAATGGGCTGATTCTCAAATAATTAGCCCTGCACAAAGCTTGGGAACACTCCCATGGACAGCATGATGATGTCACTTCCAGAAGTAACATCATCGCACAGAAGCTGGGAGTGCGTGCATGCAGAGCACATGCACAAGGTACCTCTTTCCCGTTGATGACCCTGGGAGACCTCAGAACCCTATCTATAGCATTATACCTTTTCTAAGTCCCTCCCCTCCCCAAATGCCACCCTCAACATCCAGGAGTTTCGTAACCTGGAGCTGGCAAATCTAACAAAAGTAGCCATTGGATAGGGCTGATGCCCATAGTCGGTGGTGCTGGCCAAGTGTTAACTGACTGGCCGCTGTAGCACTGGCAGAGTTATTGGGGCTTAGCTCTAATTGCTTCTGTCTTCCACCAGCCCTCCAAGACACTCGCCAGCCAGGAACTGTCCCTGTCAGTTAAATGGGCAGTCTGCCCATAGTGGTCCAGCATTTGCCTTGAAGGTATCTATATCCATCATGCAAACCGCAAAAAGGAAGCTGAGTCCATACCACAAATGAAGACTGCACTATGGTTTTTCTTTATCTATGGTGTCAGCCTTCACTCTAGGTAGAGTAGAATCAGTATTTGCTTTTGGATTCTAGTGAGGCCACATGGCAAACTGAGGCCAGTGGCCTGGATTTTCTCATTAACCTATTAGGGGTGCACAATTGGGCATTCATATACTGGTCAATTAGCAGGATTTAGGCCCATCTGGTAAAATTTGGCAGTGCTTGCCTGTTCAAAATTCAGGATCCTGGACCCATAGACTAATGGGCTGGATTAAGCTGAGTTTATTTGGTTTAATCCATCTCCATCTCCCTTGGCCCCAGCCTTCATGACTCCCCATGCTCCTGGCTAGCTCCTCTCCCAGCCTCTCTGTCTTCTGTCTCTTCTTCCCCATTGGCCTCATGCTGCTCCCCTGCAATGGAACTTGCCTCAAGCCACTTCACACTGCTGCTGCCCTTTTGCTTGCTGCTGCCTGCTTTTTTTCCTGAGGCAAAGACCATGGATTCTGTCCCATCCCATCTCCACCCCTGCCTGAGCTCCAAAAAAGCCCTTAAAGCCATTGCCTTTTGAACTCCATGGCTTGACTGGTGATCCTCAACCTCCTTTTCTTCAGCTTGAGATTCTCTGGTTTGACATTGGCTGCCTTGCCGTAGTTTGGTTCTGTTGGACTTTGTTGAGTCAGCTTGCACTGGTAGTATGACTTGCATTTGGGACTGGCTTTTGGACAGCAGTTGCCTTTGCTTAAGGTTTCTCTTTGCCTGGAAAACCTTGGAAATGTTTCTCCCATAGGAACCAATGGAGAGTGGCTGGAGGCACCTTTTCCGAGTCCCATAGAATTCGAATAAGAAGTCAAATCTTATTGAAATTTGGGGGATCTTTAGTGGACAAGAAGTAGTAGGTTCTCTGCAGGTAGGTCCTCTCTTGCTTGAAAACTCCACTACTCTGAGCAAAGTTTGAAGTCTTTCTCTAGTGGAAGAGCCACTGGAGTGGGAGCAAGGCTCTTTAGCCTAGGGGGAACTCCTTCTAGGCCAAAGGTGGATCCCTACCAGTTTCTCCAGATCCCTCCCAGGACATTGCAGGACACACAACCAGCACATTCACAAGTCCAGCATTTAGGGGAATATCCCCCCACACTCAGGAGAATCTTGACCTGTTATTATTAACACCGTGGAAATGCTACACTGGCTGCCTTGTTCATTAAAAGAAAAAAAAAGGCAAGCACATCTAATGACTGACTGATGGATGACAGGAGGTATGTCTTCATGCCATTGCTGGAGTAGCTTATCATTTGTTTTTAATTAAATCTGGATGTAGGAAGATGTTATTAAACTCCCAAACCTCCCACATGACACCAAGCACCAAGTTTCATAAACATACCTATGCTTTAATAATAGCCACCATTCAGTTGGTACTCCTCCTCTATTCTGAATTCCTGCCATGGGTGTTAAGTTCAAGTTTCATAGCAATCATTAATTGAATTGATTACGGTTATTTATAAATCACTTAAAACGTAATAATTGCTGAACACAATGATTTGTGACCAACGATGTTCTCAAGGGCAGCGGATTGGCACCAGAGGTGAACATCTAAACACTGAAGTTGTTAAAGCTGCTGTACTGATGTTACATTTCTTCTGTAATAGTTGCAAAGTAAAAATCGCATGGTTTCTGACAACACCCTTATTTTTATGTCAACATAGAAATTACTTTGGAAAGCAATTTAGAATCCACTCTTATTTCATTCAGCTTCACTGAAACACTGGTGACTGGGTGGTCCATGTTTCCACCATTTTAAATGTATCCACCTCCCCGCCAGCACCTTGTCACTTGTTGTATGAGCAGCAAATGGAAGCCAAAAGGAGCATCCACAGTCTTGTTTATCAATGGCTTGGGGTTATGAAAAGCAGGGAAAGGGTTGGCCTTCAGCCTGAAGTGGTGAGTGAAGCCCTTTATTTTCTGCTATATGAGTGAACCGATGTCAGTCACTTCTGTGCAGCAAGATACCATGTGGGGCATGAAATAAATAGAAAAATCAATGATTTTCAGCAGAAACCACTACAAAAGCATCTCCAAGACCAAGTGTCTGAGTACGTTAGTATCTACAAATTGTTAGCTTTGGAAAACTGTATGTTGAAAAAGGACATTATTTTTTAAGTTTAGAATCTTTTTACTTCAAGTTGCATAATAAATGATGGGAAGTGCCATCAAGTTGCAGTCAACTCCATAGTGTTTTCAAGGTAGACATTCAAAGGTGGCTTGCCATTGCCTACCTCTGTGTAGTAACCCTGGCCTTCCTTGATGGTCTCCCATGTAAGTACTAACCAGGGCAGACCCTGCTTGGCTACCTTGCACCATTCAGGTCAGGGTCCATAAAATACCTTATTTATTTATTCATTTAGACTGATTTTTATGCCCCTGTCCATGACAACCTTGTTCAAGAAGGATCATAAAAGATAAAATGAGCAAATATCTCATTTTTATCCCAGTCCACAGACCTCAAAGTGCCTTATATCAAATTTAAAAACAAAGACAAATGTATATATAGCCCTCAGTTGCAACTGACTGGCCTTTCACCATCAAATGACTTTCCAAACCAGGAAAATCATGAGCTGCTATAATATGCTAGAATCCTGGCTGAAAGGTTTGTAGTTCCCTCCCTTACCCTGTAGCATTGGAGGTATAAGAAGCCATTTTCTCACGCACAAGGCTTCTTTCCCATTAGACCTCTGAAGTCAGCTGCTCTCATTAAGCAATGCTGCAAAATGGCCAGAGGTGATGAAGCAATTCTCCTTTCTTGCCTCAGCAGGTGTGCAGATCTGGCCCGAAGAGACCCCACCCAGTCATCTTGGAGGACCAGAATCCTGTGCTTTCATTCATCCTTAATATACGAGAAGACTATGCTTGGTTCATGTCTCAGTCAGGCACAGTCAAAAAGCTATGGGAGACTTCAGTTGATGTAGCTGACAGACCTGAGTATTATGTTGCCATTTTGTTACTGAACTTGGTGATAATCTATAGATTTTTTTTTTTATATTGGCTTGGATCCAGATTGGCACTATTGCTGGTACAAGGATTTCTGCCAGCAGAGTGTAAGTTTCTTGCCTCCCCCTCCCATGGCAGCTCAAAATTCCTTCCTAAATCCTGTTCCTGGGGGACAGGAGACTCCCAAGGACAGGACTTGGGGGCATGTTGAGCGGTTGTGGGAAGGTAAAGATGGGGAAACCATGCTTAGATTTGCCAACACCTCGGTCATGCCTTCTATTAAATATATTTGTGTAAAGTGTACAAGTGCAGAATCAATATGAACAATATTAAATATTAATCAGCCGACACACATAACACTTTCCTGGCTTGGTTTTTGGTGCGCCAGGTCTGACACACAGGAAAGAGTTATGTGTGTCGGCTGATCTGGGGTGACATGGAATGAGGACCCCTGATGAAACTGTAACACATGAAACAAGCGAACTTCAGCCTGGCCGCTTGTTGGGTTCTCAGAAGGATTGAGTCCTGACTCCTGACACCTCTGGATCCATTTACAGAAGGAAAGAGATTCAGTGGAAGTTCAGTTTGGACTTTGGTCTTCGACCTGTCCCTCACTTACCTGTTGCATTTTGTACATTTACTTGGAGCACCATGGATCCACACACCTAAAAGAGAACAGAACATACAACCCATAGTGTTGTTGGACTTTTGGTTAGTCATTGCCTGGCCATTGCCAATAATGGAACAGAGTAGTATTTATAGCATGTCTTTTTGTATATAAGTATTTTTGTATGAATGTATATTTGTATAGTAGTTGTAAAAGACATTAATATTGTTCATATTGATTCTGCACTTGGACACTTTACACGAATATATTTAATAGAAGGCATTAGTTAATGTGTTAACTTTCAGTGAGTATTCGATTCCCTGGATTGTGGTTTTCCACTTTCTGCTTCAGTACCTCAGTCATGGCAGCAGATTCCTCATCCCCAAGTCTCATTGCCCACTGCTGCTTGAAGTAATGGTGGGAGAATTTTTAAAAAAACTGTTGTTATATGCACTGTTACATAACTTCTGAAGAAAACCTAGAAGTGATGGAGAGTAGCTCTAGGAATTGCCAGAACTCTATGGCTTTACCATAGAGTTTACAGAAATTCCTAGAGCTACCCTCCACCACCTCCAGGTTTACCCCACACAACATCACCCCCCCTCCACGTCCTTGTCCCTCAAACTTCTCATTGGTTGCTAGGCACAGCCAGGCCACCTTAACCATGCTTCATGGTGTGTGTGTGTGGGGGGGGGCAACTCCTTGTGCCTACAGAAATGTTAGTCAGTAGGATCCAAGTCACTGTCTGGTTGTGTCTTAGGCTAATTTAATTTTTTTTTCATATGGATTTGTAAGTCAGGCCCAAATGTGAGGTATATATATATTAAATGTTGGCAGAGTGCAAACGGAGCAGAGAAGTTACGCTGTGCTGATTAAAGAGGCTAAAAAGTTTATTTAAGAAATACATACTTGAGAGTGAAGTGGAGAGATAGAAATAGGGTCCTTGCTATCTGACTACATCTTGCAGAAGAGTGAGTAAGGCAGGAGAGAGAAGAAGCAGGATATTGCCCTGTTTAGCCCAATAGGAGACAAGACAAGGAAATGACCCCCAGGAAACAAGAGAGATGCTGCTCTCACTGTCTTAACTAAGTGATCCTTGCTGCTCCCTGCATAGAAGGCAAGTGCTGCTGTAGTACACCAGACATTGCAATTTCCAACATTAAAAACCTCTTTGCTTCATCCTAATGGTGCTGTCTTAACTGGTTCTCCAGGGCTGAAGAGAGGAAATAATGACTCAGTCCTTTTCAGAGGAGCACATTATCCTTTCAAGTGGATCACTGAGAGGCAGCAGGAAACTGGCATGCTGACTTGTTTGATGACTGGAGTGGGGGTGAGTGGGGAGCGGGTTGTAGAACATGGAGGTCTAAGGAAAAGCTTCTGGGAAGTGACCGTAATGCAATTGTGTACAGTCTTGTTCAGCAACTTCAGCAAAGCGGCAAACAGAACCTACCAGTTCCTAGAGTCCTGACTCTTGCATCTATCACCCTTCACAATGGGCGTGTGTGTGCTTTGACTTCTTGATGCTTATCCAGAACAATCAATAGCAGGGCAATTAAATAAAATACAAAGAGTAGCCTCTGTGAAAATAGTATTATCATTCAGTGGAAGATTCTCAGGGCATTATTCCAGTGGATTCATTTTGGCAGTGATAACTAGAGATGGGCATGAACAGCAATGCGAACAAAAAAAAGCCATGAACAGCCCAATCTGCTGTTCATGAGGCCTCATTCTAAATTAACAGGTGGTCGTCGTTGCTGTTTGTCAAGCCAGACAGTCTGGCACCTGCAGTCAATTCCCTTGGCAACTTAGGCAGGGATTGTCTGAACTCTGTCTGAACTCCTGCTGTTGCCCTGGAAACCCCAATCTAAGCCCAATTTAGTTTGATAGGCAGGTCTTCCTTTCAAGTGTGGAGCTCCAAATTTGTTACAACAAGGGAGCAAAGAGCCGGGGGGTGGGGGTCTCCCAGCTCTGACTGCAGACAGTGGAGAGGGAGAGAGACAGTTGCTGTTGGCATTTTGATAGAGAGTGCATTGGAGCTTGAATTTTCTTTGTGTATGGTGGGATAGCGATCTACCCCTTCAAGTTCCAGGGCTGCTTCCAGGCTCTGGGCCAGGCTCTGGGTCTTTCCTGCTGCCTGCTCAGGTCAGGTTTCTGGGAGTGGTGCAGTAGGGATCTTAACTTGGATGATGGCTGGAGGAGAGCCTGCTGGCCCCCACGAACAGCCAACCACGAACATGTTCTTGAACAGGGTCATGTTTGTGTTTGTTCGTGAGTCCCTGTTCGTGGATGGCAATGAACAACAAACATCATGTTCAGGTTTTTTTCCTGTTCATGCCCACCTCTAGTGATAACATCCAGAGACCCATCGGGGTTACTGGACACACACACAAAAGAATGGAGTGGAGTTGAGGACAGATGTATAATATTTCTTGGTCCACAAAGAATACCTACCAGAATGGCTTAAAACAACTTTAATAGGAAGATAAACTAAAACATTTTGTCTACTTCGAAGCCTTATTCTAGAACTAACTAAGGCTATGCAATGTTAGGGCAAGTCCACAAACTACTAGTTCCGTAGCATTGTCAAGGGAGTATCTCTCAATTAGATTATTACAAGATAGAGTCTGCTTTCTGAATATGTTTCTAAATGCCTTTGAATACATGCATTACTGACACTGGATATTCCATGAGATATGCCCGGCTTCTGTTTTGACGAACCAACTATTCTAGAACCTTCTTCTTGCCTTTCTACTCTGTTTATGAAGTCTTCCCTCCTTATTGTGCAGTTGTATTACTTCTGTAGTCTAGCACCAATTTAAACCTTAAATATTAAACTGGATTACAAAATTAGAAAACAATGCAATAAAACAGTACAATAATACTATAATACAATAAACAATGCAATACAATTGCCTAAAACTTCCACAGACATTTAAACTACAACACTATTCCCTGATGTTGATTTGTTTGCTTGTTTAAGAAAAGCAGGATATAGTCAATATAAAACTGATATACGCTTGCAATGAGTCAAAGCAGATAACCTAGAATATAAATATTTTAAATAAAAAATACATTGACTGAATCACTGAAGGAAACCAGAACCCTAGCCTTTTCTATGGGCTAAGCCCAACCATCTGTGATTTGATTAACATAGCCTGAAAAATATTCTAAGGTTGCTTAAGGTTTAATGTAATAAGAGTCTCAAAACTGGAAAGAAGTTATAATTGTTGCATTAGCAAATCCCATTCAGACTAAAGAGGGATGATTACTAAATTATATAGCAATCTAACCGCATTTATAGTCCTCTGCTGTTTCCCAGATTGCTACATGAAGCAGCCTGGATCAATGAAGACACACAATTAGAAAAACCCCACTACACCAAGAGGATAAAATATGCAACATAAAATGACAGGACATTGTGATGCGATAAGGCAGATAGTAAGATGGGGGGGAAAGGATGTTTAAGAGAACAATGTCTTTCATTACCGAAACAGAATAGAATGTTCAGGCATGTCCCACAGAGCAATCTGGGCACAAGATAGAGAAACTGTGGCACACCACTAACTCCTTGAGATCACAGTAGTCTTCCACGTGTCCCACTACAAGGTGCCACTGCTGAAAAAGCCCTGTTTCTGATCACCTCTCAGTGTGTGGGCACAGAAAGCAGGGCTTGTGAGGAAGAGCTTAGCTGTCAGACTGGAAAGTATGGGAAGAGGTGGCCCTTCAGGTATTCTAGCCCCAAGCTATTCAGGGCCTTCAGGTCAAGGAGGCAGATCTGCTATGCTGGGAGACATTTCATCTTCAGCCTCCTTTTCCCTGCTACCACTTGAAAGGCCAGCGGGGGAGGGTGGGATGTGATGATCTCCTTGGCCAAGGTAGTGCCAATGTACAACATCACTTCTGGAGCAAAAACAGAAGTGGTGTCATTGTTTGGAGTGACATTCATGGACTCGCCCCAAACTCTAGGGTTTAACCATAGAGTCTGGGGCAAGTCCTACAGTGCCATCTCAATGCAGTGGCATCAATTCCAGTTTTCACCAAAAGTGACCTCTCACATTGGCTCAACATTAGGAAGATCATCCCCACCCCCAGTTTCTACTAGCTGATAACACAACCTTCAAGGCAGGAACCATGACTTTGAATTGAACATTTATGAGAACTCATCGAAGACACCCCGTTAACCATCCATAGGTGGTACTTGACCCCTAAAAAGTTATCATTGATTTCCTCATCAACATCACCTTTGTGTTGGAAAAATTGTGGACGGGAGGGCTCCTTCGCCCATTGCTGGTGGGAGTGTCATCACATCTCTACATTTTGGAAGGAAGTGCTTGCTGAAATCAAAATAATCACAGGCTATGAAATCCCTTTAGACCCCAAAATAATCTTTCTGAATCAATGGGAGGATTTAGCAATCCCTAGACTCAGAATAGAGCTCATTGCATCATTTTTTGTAGCTGCAAAAAGTGTGATAGCAACATCGTGGAAAGCAAATAAAATGCCGACACTTGAGAATTGGTTTGAAAAAATATGGAACAACTTCATTCTAGAAAAAATAACCAATGATTTATACAGAGCTGAACACTGTCCTGCTGCAACAAACTTCACTGAAAAATGGCTTCCCTTTTTTACTTATATAGAAAAGAAAAATCTTCAACCGAAATCTAGAATTATACAATCTAACTAACTCTGGTTGCTTCACGATATAATCTTTTTCACAGTTTGTCTTTGAATACTCAAAACCTCGTTGAATTATTGTATTGTTTATTATGTACGTTCCTGATATTAAGTATTGTTACTGTAAATGAATAGTTCTAAATTGTCTGCAAGTTCATTGATACGTTGAATTGTTATTTGTTAATAAAAGTTTTTTTTTAAAAAAAGACACCACGTTAACAAGTTTTTTTTTCACCTTAACACTCAAAATAGATTTGATTCCCATGTTCTGCCATTTGTTTTGGATTTTTCTAAGTGGGAGTGACAGACAAAGCATGAGTGGCTTGTGCGTCATTATATTTCAAGACCTGTCCAAAGAAGGAAGATGTACGCTTCATGAGGAGAGGCATCCTTCTTCTGTTCTAGGTATGAATGATTCACCTTCTGTCCCTTGTACATGAGACCCACCTATAGGGCTGGGGAAAAGGAGTCTATCATAAGTCACTTGGGTTTTCCCACTTGCTCTTTCCCCGAAACATTCATTAAAGCTCTGAGTCTGGATCATGGATAGTATTTAGGAGAAGTTCTTATCTAGATTGTTTCCATCAAATCCTTCCTAACAGTTATAGAATTATGTCCTAAATATCTATTAATCTAACTGTTACCCAGACTCCATCCTCCTCAAAGACCCCTTGAGAGTTCAAAGGGAGCACTAATCATATCGGTATGTGTGGGTAGCGTAAAAACTAAGGCAATTAATGCAAAAACAAAAACAAAAACCCAACCATGCTCACATATCCCCAGGGACCCCCCCCCCACACACACACACATGTTCAAGAATAGTTTATTGTACTTGGACACAAGTTATATTCCCTATTATAGATAACCGAGAAGGAAACAACCAAATTAAAATGTGTCCTAAGAAATAAGAACCAAACTGTTCAAAACAATCTTCAAAACAAATGTGGCTTACACTCCAAAAAGAAAAGGATTGCAAAAAGAAAATGGGGAGATGTCAAGAGAAGCTAAATGACTTCTTTGCATCTGGGGTCACTGTGCAAAGCATGAGGCATATACCCAGGCCACTGTTCTCAGGAGTGGAGTCTGAGGAAGTGAGTCAAATGGAGATTATGAGAAATGAAGTTCTTGACCTTCTGGGAAAATTAGAAACCACTAAGGGCCAAACCAGAAGTGATGCCTGACACTAGTTGGACACTTGTCAGCTTTCCTCAAGTTTTGATGGGAAATGTAGGCAGTTTGTCAGAATGCTGGACAAGTGACAGTTGAAAAGTTCATTGGACAGCAGTCAGAGAGCCAAGCTGCAAGACCAGGATGCCTACATTTCCCATCAAAACTTGAAGGAAGCTGACAAGTGTCCAACTAGTGTCAGACATCACTTGTGGTTTGGCCCTTGTGACCAGGTCTTGATGGCATACACGTAAGGGGGAACTCAAATAAGAGATTGCTGAACTATAAACCTGTATATATAACTTTTCACTAAAATCAGACACTTTACCAGAAGACTGAAGAATAGCATATGTTACACTGATTTTTAAAAAGAGGTCCAGAAGGAAACTGGGGAATTACAGGCCAGTTAGCCTAACTTCTGCCCCAGATGAATGAACAGAAATGGTAATCAAAGCTAGAATTATTACACAGAGGAACAAAGCCTGCTGAGGGAAAATCAGCATGGCTTCTGTAATGGAAAGTCATGCCTTACCAACCTTTTGGAGTTATTTAAGAAACTGAACAAACATGTAGATAATGGTGAGAATGGACAGTTCTTACAATGGAGGGAAGCACTGGGTTCCCACAAGGGTAGGAATTGGGGCTGGTGCTATTTAATGTATTCATAAATGATCTTGAATTGGGGGTGAGCTGTGTAGTGGCCAAGTTTGCAGACAACATAATATTATTCAGGACGGTGAAAATCAAGGTTGACTGAAGAACTCCAGGAGGAGCTCTACAAATGAGAGGACAACAATGTGAGAAGTGTGGGTAACTGTAAGTTAATGCATACTGGCAGCGGTCTAACCTGGAGGTGACCATGGCATGAATCACTGTGGCCAGATCAGACTGAGACAGGTAGGAGGCCAAATGGCAAGCACAGCAAAGATGGTAGAATGCCAGCCTTGCCACGGTGGATACCTGCTTATCCAAGGAAAGCAAGATAGCCAACCAAACCCCCAGTCACTTCACGGAACCCACCAAAGATAATGGGAACAATCAAGAGCTGGTAACTGCACCCCCTCCAGAGGCCTGGTCCTCTGTAGCTGCTGTAGCTCTGTATGCTGCAGTATGCTGCTGTAGCATTATGGTTAAGTGGCTGGGCTCTGAGCTAGAACTCAGCTAGAACTAGAATCCCACTACTCCCATGAACTCTGCAGGTGACCTTGGGTAAGCCACTCCTCTCAGCCCCAGTTCCCCAGCTGTATTGTGGGGATGATAATAACACTGACTTGGTTAACCACTCTGAGTGTGGCACTAATCTGTCCAGAAGAGCGGTATATAAGCACACGGTGGTGGTTGGTCCCCAGCCACATAACTTCTGTCTTAGATGGATTCAATTTCAGCCCAGTCTGTCTTAGTCATTCGACCACAGCATCTAGGCACTGGGCCAAATTCAAGGAAGCTGCCTCGGGCTGCTTATTCAGCAGGAGAAAGAGCTGGGTGTCATCAACATATTGGTAGCATGCAACACCGTACCTCCTGATAAGTTTGGTCAGAGGGCACATATAAATATTGAACAATACTGGGAACAAGGTTGGACTCTGTGGAACATACACAGCAATAACCGCTTGGAGGACCTTTTGTTTCCAATGGCAACCCTTTGAGAGCATATCTGGATGAATGAAGAAAATTGTGCTAAGGAAATACCTTGAACCCCATGAGGCCAGGCAGTTGACCAGGATCAAATGATCAACTGTGTCGAAAGCAGCTGACAGATCTAACAATATCAGCAGTGCTGAGCCACTTCTATCTAATCCAAGGTGGAGGCCATCAACTAGGGCTATAAGTTCTGTCTCAGTCCCAAACCCAGGCCTGAAGCCTGATTGGAAAGAGTGAAGCACAGAAGTCGTATCCAGGAAGGCCTGGAACTGCTCAGCAATTGCTCTTTCAATGACCTTCCTCAAGAACAGCAAATTAGATATTGGGTTGGGATTGGATAGGTCCTTTTGTCTGAGGGTTTTTTTCAACAGAGGTCTAACTAAAGCTTCCTTCAAGGAGCTTGGGAAAGAGCCTTGAGTTAGGGTCAAGTTAATAATTTCCCTCAAAGGGTCTACTGTCAACTCCCTGCAGGCTTTCACCAACCAGGAGGGACAGGGATTCAAGGAACAAGTTGTTGCTCTCACAGATGGACCTCAAACAAAACTCCATAATGCAAACTGATCTCCAAGACAACACCTGAAAAGCCATCCTGGGAGCCTGGCTTGGATTTAGGAGAACATAGTAATAAGAATGTCTCATAAAAGAGTTTATCTATGTGCTTGATGGCCCTGACCTGGATAGCCGAGGTGAGCCTGATCTTGTCAGATCTCAGAAGCTAAGCAGGGTCAGCCTTGGTTAGTAATTGGATGGGAGACCTCCAATGAAGATCGAGGTTGCAGAGGCAGGACATGGCAAACCACCTCTGATAGTCTCTTGCCATGAAAACCCACCAGGGGTCGCCATAAGTCAACTCTGACTTGAAGGCACCATCCACACACATATGCATGATGAACCCAAACTATTGTAGCTGTAGCTTTCAAACGATATGGTGTGAAGACCATAACACTGATGTGTTTCAGGTATATGAAACTGTCTTATACCAAGTCAGAACCTTGTTCTACCCAGTTGAGTGTTGCTTACTTTGAACTGGCACGGCCTTTCCTGAACTCCAGGCAAAAAAAGGCCTTTTCTAACACTTGCTCCATGAACTCTGAAAAACCAGAGAATGTACCTGAAACTTTCTACATGATGAATGTATACTCTACTATGGAGCTGTGTCCTCTCTTGCAGGACTTGTAGGTTTATAAAATAACATTTCATTGCTGGCTGAAAGGGGCAACAAGAGAGAATGATAGAAGAGGAAAAAAAATACAAGTTTCCTTTTCTTTGCAACTAACATAGCTTTTATGAGATGTAAGGTGGAAATACTGATAAAAATACATTTGGGAGATTTCCAGGCTCGATAGGATGATTTTCAAGCAGCAAAGGAGCACAAGCTGTTCTTTCTTTTGCCCATAAAGGTTACACTCTTTTGTTCCAGCTACTGGCCTTTCAAAAGTGATCCCATGGAGTTATCAATTACATAAGTTATAGCCAAACGTGTTCCACCGTGAATTGCAGAGAGATTTGCTTTGGTGATTCAGACTGGAGATCTTTTGAGCCAGTGGGCTATCAATCCAAGCAATTAAACTAAAAGCAGTAGCAGAGGATGGATAATGTGGAAACCCAAAGTAATTAGTGATGTTTTGCTTAAAAAGACTATCAGAATTGGTTAGCAAAAGAATAAACTCCAGGCCAATTGTTATATTACAGCCACCATAAAGAGGTTGCTTTGAAGGGCTCCATATGAAGGCAGTTACCATGTGAGGGCCACTTTAAATTGCTCCAAGCAACAGCTGTTATCCCACAGCATGCTGTTCATCTACCATGGCTCACCACAAAGATTGGATGATTTTCCTTCAGATCTGAGCAAACTTCAGAAAATAGGGTGAGAAAAATTGCCATGTTCATCATAGCAAGCTAGCACCTACTTTCTCCAGATGAAAACAGTCACCATCAGGCCTGTCAAAAAATGGACTTTCAGTCATTATAATGTCCAAGTCAGTCCTTAGTTGCAACAAAAGACAATGTGCTGCATATATGATCCAATACGGTATTATGATTATAGTGTTGCACTAGGATCACAAAGACTGAGGTTAAAATCCCCGTTTGGTTAAGAAGCTCAATGCAAGTTTTTGGGCCAGTCAGTCTCTCAGCCTAACCTATTTCACAGAATTGTTGCGAGAGCAAAACTGCAAAGGACTGGATTAATATGATAGACTGATTGGCATCCTACTCAAGGAAGGAGTTTTCTGCTCACAGAAGGACTCCTTCAATATGTGGATGGATGCTTTTTAGACCAGTGCATTGCAATTCTGACTTTTTGTTCATATTCCTTCCATTATCCTTTCTTGTCTCTATGCTCTCCTCTTTTTTGTCTTTCCGCCTTTCAAAATTTCAAATGTAAATATGCCCTTTTCTGCTTGCTTTACTCTGCAAAGCGCCATATACTAAATAAATTGTGAGGTTCGGTGGTATCCATGGACCATCCTTGGGGGTACCCCATCCATCATCCCATCACCTGGGGCTTGCAGAGCCTCAGATCTGAAGAAGAGATGGAGTTGATGACACCTTGTTCCTCCTACCATTTACTGAGACTCTTCTACACAGCCTGGACAGAGAGTACCCAGTCAACATCCCTGCTACCTTGTGGAAGCATCTACCTCAGATGATGTTGGGGAGAATGGTGGCCACATGCATCAACTTTTTCTATCATACCCTCACCCCAGCAGTGCCTGTTGCCAAATTCCTACAGCAGCTGCATTGGGGCTTTAAAGGCACCCGGACACAGCCTTCACCATCCCAATGGACCACTCTACAGGCATTGGGTAAGTCTGAGAGAAGCACCAGTGCCAGGGATAGACCTGATACTGTCAGATATACTGATGTCTCTAAAGCATCAAACAAATCCTCACAATTTCAAAGGGCAGATAATGATTTGGATTTAAGAAAGTCTCCATTTGCTTCTCAGAGCCAAGCTACAAGAGACAAATTACACGAGGAGGAGCACATGAAGGGAGTTGCAATGTTAGCTGTGAAGCTGAGTTTTAAAAGAGATTGGAAGGCTTTGTCAATTTCCCCTCTCTACAGAGCCAGGGAGATGGCTGCTCAGAGGGTTTGTTTATTTCCTCTTTGCCTCTTAGAAGGGGAGATGAAACTGACAGAGCCTTTGGGAGGCAAAGAGGAAATTAACAAACTCTCTGAGCAGCCATCTCCCTGGCTCTGTAGAGAGGGGAAATTGACAAAGCCTTCCAATCTCTTTTAAAACTCAGCTTCCAGTCTAACATTGCAAATCCCTTCATGTACTCCTCTTCGTGTAATTTGTCTCTTGTAGCTTGGCTCTCAGAGAGGTGGAGATACTCGATTTAGTCTTAATTTAGAAGGGATGGATGAACCAGTCAAAGTGGTTGATGTACACTCTGAGTCATACAGTTTCTCACCAATTGTGTTGTTGGAATGCAAGGGTGCCAAACACTGGGAAGAAACACTCTAATATTACTGCACACTTCACAAGGTTTCCCAAGACAGAGGGGAAAAGGAATGAGCTGTGTGAATTAAAGCCTTACAGGCTAGGAAGATTCCTAGATATTCCCCTCCTCCATTTCCAACTAATAAAAATGATTTGGGGAACTGATTGAAGAGATGAGCAGAATACCAATGTTCGGAGCTCGTCTTCCTTACTTGAGACCATCAGCTAAATGCAGTGACAATCAGAGTAGATCTTCTGAAGGAACAAGTGCCTAAGCCCTTCCCAACACATTATAAAGATTCATGGGACAATAAACATCTTAAAGTGTCTTGTTCAGAACAAAATTTGTATCCTGTGAAAGATAAAATGAGCCAAATGTATATTGATGTCACACACTCTGTAGATCTCATCATCCACCACGTTTAGATGTGCTCTGCCTCAGTCATCCTTAGCATGTTGTTTATGGGCACCCATATCACCCACTGATGTGTTTTTTCATATCTGTCTTCTTCCCCCAAGCAAAGGGTCAGTGCTGGCTTTCTGCCACCTCATTGGAGCAGGAATTGCCCAGGAGGCATCACCTTGGTGTCTGCATGGACCATCCTTTTGGAAACAACAGCTTCCATCATTAGTAGATGCTTGGCTTGGAAGCTTCCAATATTTTGTGATTGGCACTATCCTCCCAAAGCATCTATTTTGTGCTGATGCCCATTCGGTGTTCCCAGATTTTCAAGAATGCTCACGGGCTCAACAGGATTGGCGATCCCTGCTTTAGTCTCATTTGTAAATGATTGTGTTATCCAAAAGCTACTGTGAGAACTGGTGTGGTATAGGGGTTACAGTGTCAGACTAGGTTCTAGGAGACCCAGGTTCAATGCTCCATGAAAGCTCGCTGGGTGATTCTTGAGCCAGTCACACACACTCAGCCTAATCTATCTCACAGGGTTGTTGTAAGGATAAAATGGAGGAGAGGAGAATGATGTAAGCCACTTTGGATCCTCATTGGGGAGAAAGGTGGAATATAGATGCAGTAAATAAAAATAAAATAGTCCTACTGCTTACTTCCATCTTAAGCTTCAGTTTATCAGCTCGCATCCACCTCAAAACTGCCCAAACGCCTTCATAACTGGAGCTCTTTCATGACATAGATATATCCTAAAATAAGGAATTTTTAAAAGGTAAGCCTTCCTGTGTGTATCACACACTGTAAGTGCAGCATTGAAAGTGCTACTCTCCAACCCTCTGTCGCTTTTTATAAAACAGGAAACCATTTATTATAGTGCATTTTGCCTAGATTCCCTGTAGAATCCCACAAGCTCCTCCCTCTTCCAGACTCTATAGATTCCATATATATGCCTTCTAGGAATGGAACAAATAAAGGCACTGTCATTTTGAGTATTGGAGCATGGACATAAAACTGATCTTACTGCAGGCAAGAACGAGGATGCACGAGTCCAGAGAAAGACGCTTGGGCAGACTGAACTTGGTCATCTTCTTTGATGCTATCTGTAAGTACTCCAAAGAGATAAATATCTACCTGAGATTGATAAAATAAAGATTTCTTTTTATCTTTTTGCCAGCTGTAAACAGGGTAGAAGCTGCTTTGAGATGAACTTGTCCCCCAGTCAGATTTGTTGGGAAGATGCAGGAAATCTGACTCACAAGAAGAATCCAACTGATTGTTATAAATAGGGTCACACAGGAATTTGTGCAGGCTAACATTGCTACTCACAAGTGCATGTCTCTGGGTTGTTGTTGGCTGGTGTTTCACTATAATGTGCAACTTTCTGGGATCATCTAAACAAATTGTTCTGCAGATGCCTTTTTTCGTACCTGAAGTGTGGTCCAACCACTAACTCTTCTTTATGAGTCAACTTGGGCTGTCTAGCCAGGCACTGAACTCTTGCAGTTTCCCTCACGTGTTCAGCTCCTGCCTGTAGTTTGAGTTGCATTCTTTGTCTGTTGTATATGTGTACAATTGCCTCTTCATGATGGACTTAAGCAAATATGGGACTCTTATTTCCTTTTTTCTTTTGGTTGCAACACTTCACCTGATGATTGCAGCATTAAGTATCACTTGAACCACTGAAGACTGTAGTCCATAGATGGAACTTTCACATTGCCCAGTCTTACCTCAAATACAGTGGGCTGGAAAAAGCCAACTTTTCTACTGATGAAAAAAGATATGAAAAGTCCTCTCTGATCACCAAAAAAGGCTATGTTGAGAATCAAGGGACCTGCATGTACAAAAGCTATGTGGGATGAGAGTTGTAGAACAGATGGAAATTGAGAGAGATTAAGTGAAAAAGCTGGCTAGATCCAACCCAATAGCTTTCACAGCAACCAGCTCACATGTTCTGCTAAGAGTCACAAAGTAGTGAGTACTGATTTACTGATGATAAATTGATCAAACTAGCCCTATGATTCTAAGATAAAATGTTATAAAGCAAGCGAAGTAGGAAAGATTACTTTATTGTTAGATCAATTCCTTGCTTCAGATCTTCATGCTGCCAAGAGACAGATGTGCGAGCAGAACTTATTTATTAACTAATATTCTCTAGAGTACGTAATTCAAAGTGCATTTTACCACCAGCAAAGTTAGACAAATGTCTTATGACTTCGGATGAACTGTGTTTAGGAGGCAGCTGAATTTTGCTTAAATATCTTACAGATTTAGATAGCTCACACAGACCTAGTTTAAAAAGAGATCTGGCAACATGTGATGCATTTTACAGTTCAATCCTAAGCAGAGATACACCCTTGACTTCAGTGAACTTAAAAAGGTTTAACTCTGTAGAGGATTGTTAATCACATACTGTATGTTTATTGTATTTTAATCGGCATTGGGTATCTTGTAAGCACACTCATGGCAAAATGTATTGTTAGTTTGGACAAAAGGCTAGGATTCTTTGAGTTTTTGTTTAGATGGAGCTTTAATGGGTTGGAAGATGCTCTCTAAAATGATTTTTAATGAATTTTATCACTAACGACTATGAACTATTGGATGTACCCTCTATTTGCTTAGATGAGGATGGAGAGCCAGTTTGGTGTAGTAGTTAAGAGCGGCTGGACCCTAATCTGAAGAAGTGGGTTTGATTCCCCACTCTTCCACTTGAAGCCAATTGGGTGACCTTGGGTCAATCACAGCTCTTCCAGAGCTCCCTCAGCCTCACCCATCTCATAGTGTGATTGTTGTGGGGATAATAATAACATACTTTGTAAACCACTGTGAGCGGGTGTTAAGTTGTCCTGAAGGGTAGTATTTAAAATGGATGTTGTTGTTGTTCTATAGAAATAGATTGGGGTAGTTTTGAGTTTTTATTTTGCTGCTAGCTACTAAAAACAGTCTTGGGGAATGATGCCTGATTAGCTTTGGGAAGACTTGACTGGCACTGCCTGTCCGGGAACATGCCCGATCCCTCGTTCAATTTATATATTTGTAAAACTAATATCACAAGCATTCCATAAGCATCCAGTACTCTGTAACACAGAAGAGTTACATTTGACCTTTCTATCATTTGGGATAATGAGGATCCATGAAAGAATGTTTTCTGATTTTTCAGCTTCAGATATTATAATGAAACAAGTCTGCACGAACCAATTCGTTTCCACTGTGCATACATTTCAACCACATTTCACAATCGTACAGTGAATGTTTTAAACTATGCCCTTGAGAAATACTAGAGAAATGAAAAATGCAAAATATGCTAAGTTCTAAAGATAAACTGGTTCGTATCATACACCAGTTTTTAGGAAACCATGCTATTTCTAGTAATGCATACCAGTAATTTTCCACTTACACATAGTATCTGTGACTGTTTGAAATTTGCATTTCCCATTGTTTCTTTGAAAGAAGCACTCAGTTGATTTCTGACCATATAAACCAGTAGCAGTCCAATTTAATGTATTATTTTGAAAGGTCTAATACTCCCTATTTTCCATAAAAGATATTCTGATTTGAAGTAAGTTTTACAGTGTTCTCTTCCAAGTCTACTGAATTTGACGGGTTTAGAAATCAGTAACTCTGTTTAGGATTCCATTGTCAGGTTCCATTCAGACATAATGCAAAACCAGGTTTAATTAAAGTCATTATGGTTATATGATAGGCTAAATGTGTTCTATGGTTGTTGTGGGTTTTCCGGGCTGTATTGCCGTGGTCTTGGCATTGTAGTTCCTGACGTTTTGCCAGCAGCTGTGGCTGGCATCTTCAGAGGTGTAGCACCAAAAGACAGAGATCTCTCAGTGTCACAGTGTCTGATCTGTGACACTGAGAGATCTCTGTCTTTTGGTGCTACACCTCTGAAGATGCCAGCCACAGCTGCTGGCGAAACGTCAGGAACTACAATGCCAAGACCACGGCAATACAGCCCGGAAAACCCACAACAACCATCGTTCTCCGGCCGTGAAAGCCTTTGACAATACATAAATATGTTCTCTCCACTAACTATGGTTATTCAGGGCCTCTCAAACCAATACATGAAGTATGGGTTGAAATTTGTTTCTTAACCATTGTTAGTTGCAGCTATGGTTTTGCATGATACATGAACATATTCTGGCTTAATCCTGACATGTTCAATGCTCTCATATAGCTACACAGAGGCCTGGCTACAGCAAAAATGGAACAAATTGAAAGAATCCATCCTACCTTTATCTGCACTTTGAAGAGCTATACCACTAGGTTTGGCTTACCCTTTGACCAATCACCCTGCCTCATCAAAGGACTAGCCCACTTTCTCACAACATTATATTAAGGCAATGGAAAAAGAAGCCGGATATACAGTGCAATTCTAAGCAGAGTTGCTCCAGTCTAAGCCCATTGATTTAAATGGCTTAGGCTGGAGTAACTCTGTTTAGGATTGCAGTTAGTTTCTCAAAATCATTGTGTCTGATCAAACTGAACATACTATGTGCTGAACACCCACTTTTTCATTGTCTTACTTAAAGCATGAATTATATATTGATGTGATTTTTTTAAAAAAATGTCTATTGAAGGCAATAAAATAATTTACCAGGTTACTGAAACTGCTGTCAGTATCACCACAGAAGCAAGGTGTTTGACAGCCACTTCTGCTGGAAAGAATCAGCCTGTGGAATGGAATGATTTGTTTCCACACATTTAATTGCCTTATGAAAAGTTCAACATGACCCAGTCTTCGATTAAAGTGAAAAACAAAGCTTAATCTTTTTAAGCAATTTGAAAATGCAGATTGTCTAGAGCCAATCTAGGTATGAGAACGAATGCTTTAGTGTATCTGAATGACGCAGAAGAGAAAATGTGAGGAAGCAACAGAGAATTAGCTGGGTGCAAAAAAAAAAGTTATTAAAAATCTTGTTTGATTTCAATGAACTTTCATGACAAGTAATATTCAGAAAGTTCCGATGAAAATAATGTGCTCCAATCCAGCAAGGGAGATGCAAACATAGAAGCAAACTCCTTGCATTAGCCCAGTAGTTTCCAAAGTGGACTGTACTGCCCACAGGGTGGGAGTGGGGTTTCCTAGAGGGGTGCCAAGAGGCAAGGAGGTGGCAGGAGGTTCTGGGGGGGGGGGCATCTCCAAATACCTTATTTGCTTATTCACGATTGACCAGGACAGAGCCTAGACCGAAACGCCTTCTTTGCTTCAAATTTCTGCCTCTCGATGGTGCTGAAATCCGGTGGAAACTATCAGAGTTTTTAGTAAATACACCACCAGAGCTCCAATCAGACGAGTTTAGTTTAATTAAACCAAAAAGTTTTAACTGGATTTTGAATAAACGAGCAATTAATTGTTACTGTTTTGAATTTTATTATCATCTTCCTTAGTGGGTTGTGCAAACCGCTATTCTGAATAATACTTTTTATGGGATAGGGTAGAGGGCACTGGGGCTGTGTTTAGGGAACCAAGGGTGCAGTGGCCTGAAAAAGTGTGGGGACCACTGCATTAGCCAACGTGGTTGAGTATCTCTTTGTGCACTGCTATGCATTAGCCATTGGGCTTGAACATCTTTCCTTCCTCATTGCCCTTGCAAGACATCATTAGATGCGGGACACATCAAGTAATAAACATATACCAGTCGGACTTAGGTGGGGAGGGAAACTTCCTCTCTGCTGCTTACCTGCTTTGGCAGAGGCTGGGGCAGCAGGTGGGGAAGGAAGAAAGTCAGAAGTAGCAGCAGCACCTCCACCTTTTCCTGGCTGCTGCCACTGCCACTTGTTTACTTTCCCTCCTGTTTAGGGACAAGAATTGGAGAAAGATGAAAGAAGCTGCAGCCTCCTCTTCCTCCCTCCAACAGCTGATTGTCCTCTTTCTCTCTGGCAAGAAGAAAGACTGAAGAAGAGGGGAAAGAACAGTGCTGCCATTGAAAAGAGAAGAAAGAAACAGTGCCACCGCTCTTGTTGTTAACTATATTTATAGCCCGCCTTTCTCCCCGAGACTCAACGAAATATGAAAAGTGATTCAGTTCAAAAGCAAAGAACTCCAATAAACTTTGTTGACTGAACAGCTTCTTTTCTTGCTTGTTGTGGCTCCCATCGCCATCCCCCTTCTTCCCTCTTGGTCAGGCCACTCTTACACATCCTCTCTCCTTGTCTGCCTGGCTTCTTCACTGACCTGCCTTACTGTCACGTTTTATGCCCACCTACGCCGGCTAAGATCCTTCATAAATGGGCTTGGACAGACACCATTTCTCCAGTTCGGTTGTTTCTGTAACCTTCCCTCGCCCAATTAGTTTAAAAATGTTTGTGTTTTTTCTGCAAACCTGGCCCCAACGTGTGAGTTTTTCAATCTGCACTCCATGGGCCCACTACAGAATTAGATATACGATGTGCAAACCTGTCTTAACTGTGCACAGAGACTGAAACATTCTGTCAGTGGTTTTTGTTTGGTCATGCTGTCACAAATCTACCATGTGATGGGTGTGCATTTATGAATATAACAAAATCTTTTATTAATTTATTTGCTGGGTGAAATATAGGTTGTTTGGAGGAGCTTTGAGGGTACAATTAATGATTGTTTTGCTATTTTACAGTAGTATTTTACTGAGAATTAGTTTTCATTGTGGTTTTTAACTTTTTAATGTTTTTATTTTTCAAGTTTATTATTTCTTTATAACATTCATGCCAGACTTGGCTCCACACTTATTCTGTATTTGTTGTGTTTGATCCCTATGATTTTGTATGTTTAATTCTGACCTTGATGAAACTGGTTGTTGAAACACATTTGGTTTTTTTTCCCTCTTCTTTACTTGCTATAATTAAAGGTATATCTTATATATTGTACACGAATATAAATTTATATTTAAAAATTATATAAATTTAAATTTAAAATATCATGAGTGCCCCTTTGGGTTGATATATACATGTACTTAATGTTTTTTTCAGTTGTGTATAGAGACATGGTGATGGAGAGTGCCCTCAAGTCACAGCTGACTTATGGCAACCCTTGGTGGGGTTTTCATGGCAAGAGACTAATGGAGGTGGTTTGCCATTGCCTGCCTCTACAACCCCGGTGTTTGCTGGAGGTCTCCCATCCTATTACTAACCAAGGCCGACCCTGCTTAGCTTCTGAGATCTGATGAGATCAGGCTCACTTGGGCTATCCAGGTCCAGGCTATATAGAGACATATTCTGCAAGTTCTTACTTTTAGGTTGCGCATCTGTGAACCAGTACTTTAGGTTGAACAGAAATCGGATGGAATATTTGTCACAGTGGGACTGGGGGAAAGCAAGTTGAAGTGCCTTTGATTGTGCCCTTAGGAGTTGGTGGCTGTGGGTGTTCTTTGTTATGCTGGGGGTAAAAGTGGAAGGTCCTAGCGCCAGATTGATCCACCAAGGTCTCAGTTGTCTATCTATTGCTTTTGTGGCCAGATGGACTTTGCATTCACAGTATGAAGTAACACAAAAATAGAACAGAGTTTGTAGAAACTGAACAAATGGAAGGTACATGGCTGAATGAGGTCTCAAATTCTGATTTGCAAAATTTCCACTAATATGGTCTAACACCTACCTTTCACGCTGGGATGTATGCTATATGTTCATAAAATCAGGTCAGCTAGCATATAATTCGGAGAAACAAATAATCTGTTTCACTCCTTTCTCTTGCCATTCTCCCCCTATTTTAGCATGTGGTGGAACCAGTTTGGTGTTGGAGAGCCAGTTTGGTGTAGTGGTTAAGAGCGCGGAACTCTAATCTGGAGAGCCGGGTATGATTCCCCACTCCTCCACTTGAAGCCAGCTGGGTGACCTTGGGTCAGTCACAGCTCTTCGGAGCTCTCTCAGCCCCACCCACCTCACAAGGTGTTTGTTGTGGGGATAAAAATAGCATACTGTAAACTGCTCTGAGTGGGCATTAAGTTGTCCTGAAGGGAGGTATATAAATTGAATGTTGTTGTTGTTGCTGCTGTTGCTGCTGCTGCTGCTATTATTATTATTAATCTGGGTTCAGCTGGAATGGGGGGAGGCTGGGGAGTTCATGGTTTTAGTGGGTAAAATATTTTATCCCCTGAACACATTTCATCAATCTTCCAGGAGGCTGAAATGTTCTCCATCTTTAAAATAGCAACTGCTGAATTTGGGGTTTTTTTTTAAACAGAGAAACTGGTGTTTTGATAAGCTGAAAGTGTTCTTCTCAAGAGAAATGCTGGGTGGACCACCTTTTACTGCAGAAATACTGTTTCCTCTTGCCAAGGGTGAGAGAAGTGATTGCTCTGTGGATTGGCACCTTTTGAACGGCTACACAAGCACCACAAGAGAGGCAATCCAGAGTGATATGCCACATGTAACTTGCCCACAGGGACAGTATTGTGCAACATATACAGAAAGAGACTGGCTCTTTTAGAATGGTTACAGCATCTCCCCCACCCCCAAGTTGTTACCACTTTAAAGAAGGAGAAAATATTTACCCATATCTGATAATGCAAGTTTCACCCAAATTAGCCCTTCTCCCATATTTTTACTACTAGCAAAGTAGTAGACACAAAATTTCCTGACTACTCTGGTTCAGCTCTAGTTTTCTTTTATGGTTTCTACATGATCAAAGCAAGCATTTGTACTTCAATTTCCCAATCACAATTAACGCCTCTTGCTCAGAACTTTGGTATTAAACTTTGGTATTAAAAGTAGATTTTTCCCCCTAATGCTGTTCGTGTCTTTGTTATGTTGATGACTCAGAACAGTTGGCTGATATTTTCTCATTGGGTGTTAATTTTTAGGAGATAGTCTTGCTGATAGTTTTGTTTAGTATTTTTGAGAGTTCGGAGATGGCAAATTATCCCAGCAGAAGGACGGTGGTAACGGGCTCACTAATGGGAAAGGACTCAGGCTCAGTGGTGGAGCATCTGCTTGGCTTGCAGAAGGTCCCAGGTTCAAACCACAGCATTTCCAGTTAAAAAGGATCCGGAAATAGGTGATGTGAAAGACCTCTACATGAGACCCCAAAAGCTGATCTGATTGAGTATAAGAGAAAAAACACAGGCTCTCTAAGTCAGCAATACAGCCACTCTTATCTCAATTCAATATAATAAACAACAGTACACAATCACGAAGTGTGATAAATAAATTGATTACGTCATCAGCATTATTGATTACATCACATTATACATTATACATTGTCATTCATCTGGACTGAAAATATACAGATCACAACACATAAACTCAAATAAACTCAGAGTGATTAAAGACAGGTCATATAAGCTTCAATTCTCAATATATGATCTGTCTTTAATCACTCTGAGCCAAACAGTTTATTTGAGTTTATGTGTTGTGATCTGTATATTTTCAGTCCAGATGAATGACAATGTATAATGTATAATGTGATGTAATCAATAATAGTGATGACGTAATCAATTTATTTATCACACTTCGTAATTGTGTACTGTTTATTATATTGAATTGAGATAAAAGTGGCTGTATTGCTGAACAGCAATGGCGCTGACCATGCGGCTGGACCCTCATGGGATGGACGCTCCGCCTCTGCTCCGGTCCCGCCTCCACGCCGTCCGGCCCCAGGTGCCAACCCTGCTTGCAGGTGAGTCTGCCGCTTCCTTTGTCACCTAGGGGCTATGTCGGTCTGCGTTACGGCTAAATGAACACACCAGACACTTGCGTGGGTTAGAAAATGGCCACAACTTTATTGATTACAGCTGTATGGAGCATTGGCCTGGCATCTGGGCTGGATCCCCGTTGGCATCGTAGGCCTTACTGCCGACCGATGCATCCCCTGCCAGCCTCCCGCTGGCCCGTTGGCTCATTCTGCTCCGTCGCCGGCTCCGCCTGGCGACCCTTGCTTAGAGAGCCTGTGTTTTTTATCCTGTATTTTACATGCTCTGTCTTCAAGAGCCTCTGTTCTAGCCAGCTGATTGAGTATAAGTCAGCTTCATGTATTCAATGTGTGTGTTTTTGTAAAAACAGTAGTTTGGGTTTGGAGAAAAAGAGGCAGAGACTGCAGTGAGTTATGATGTACTTATATCTTTTGTAAATATATGTAAAAAACACCAAATATTTTAATATTTTAAAGAACCATCAGAACCCACTGCGTTCTTCTTCAAAGGGAGCCAAACCTAGTAGTGTTTGATGCTTGTCACTTCCAGATCCCCAGAAACACATTTTTTAAAAAACAGGAAGTGATCTGTTTTGAGTAAGGTACCAGCTTTGAGTAAGGTAACTCCATCTTCAAGTACTTGAAGGGCTGTCATATAGAGGATGGCGTGGAGTTGTTTTCCGCTGCCCCAGATGGTCAGACCAGAACCAATGGGTTGAAATTAAATCAAAAGAGTTTTCAGCTAAACATCAGGAAGAACTTCCTGACAGCTGGTGGGCTCTCCTTCTTTGGAGGCTTTTAAGTAGAGGCTAGATGTCCATTTGACAGCAATGCTGATTCTGTAAACCTAGGCAGATTATGAGAGGGAGGGCAGGAAGGGTCACGTCAGTGCTTAGTTCTCACAGCCCCTTCTTACATGCCCAGGGTAATGCCAATCACCTCCTTGGGGTCAGGTAGCAATTTTCCCCAGGCCAGTTTGGCTAGGGATCTTGACAGTGTTTTGCCATCTTCTGGGCATGGAGCAGGGGTCACTGGGTGTGTTTGGGGGTGGGGGTGGGGGGTAGTGGTGAATTTCCTGCATTGTGCAAGTGGCTGGACTTGACAAACCTAGAGGTCCCTCCCAGCCCTATGATTCTGTAATGAGACTTAGAGGCTTGAGCGATTTCTTTCTTTTTTTATTTATTACAATATTTTTACCTTTCCTTTTCTTTGTGGCTCTGGGCAGCTTACAATTTCAAGATTGAAACATGCAAAATATAATAAAACCACATCCCTCCTCCCAAACCCCTTTAAATATGTACTCTTATGTACAACCATCGCTCCATGTTGTCTAATGTTAGTCCTAGAATTGATTATATTTTGCTTCCGTATCTCTACTGTGTCTTGGATCCTAGCTAATGCTATGTCTTTAAACTTGTATATGTTTACCTTATGGTATTGTATTGAAATGTACTTACTTGACACAGATTGTATTAACTTCATACTGTGTAATCCGCCTTGAGTCTCAGTGAGAAAGGTAGACTATAAACGACATAAATAAATAAATAAATAAAATAATAGCCTTCACAAATAAAACATCTTTATAGTGCATCCTGCTGTGTCCTGGATAGCCCAAGTGAGCCCGATGTCATCAGATCTTGGAAGCTAAGCAGAGTTGACTCTGGTTATTACTTGGATGGGAGACCTCCAAGGAAGACCAGGGTCACAAGGGACAGGCAATGGCAAACCCCCTCTGTTAGTGTCTTGCCTTGAAAACCTCAGCCGGGGGAGGGGGGGAATCACCATTAGTCAGCTATGACTTGACAACACTCTCCACCTTTTAGTGCCTCCTAAAAAACTTCTAAAGATGCCTCCCATTCACCTCCTTATAGGGCCCATTGCTCAAAATGGAAGCCATTACGAAAAGGTGCAGCCAAAAACTAGAAGCCAAAGGGGCACCTTAACCTGAGGAACAACTAAAAAGTGGCAACCAGAAAAACAAGAATACATGGATCAGAACAACAGCACATCATCCCTCATTCATCACTGAAAACTTGATCAGATAAATACTACTGTTTCTATATATTGCATGCAAAGCAACCTCATTCACGTATGCATATCATGAAAATGTGCAGAAAAAGGAGATTGCTCAGTTCTGCAACAAACATCAAAAGGTCTGTGAAAGAATTCCCATTGGGCTTCCTGTGTAGATTAGCCAGCCTCACAAGGTTGTCACCATGAAAATATGATGATTTCCTGTACTCTTATACTGACAGTACTCTTATACTGAGCTCGGTATACAAATATGATGAATAAATATAACTAAACAACAGAAATTACAATGAAAACATTCAATCAGACACTGTTTTATTGATCCTGTTATACAAACTCACTAAAAATGTCAAGATGGTGATTAATCATCGATTTCTGAGAGCTATTTACCTCTGATTGTCCATTAAAATCAGAGGTGTTTTATATCAGTTCTTCTTCCTCAGATTATAAAAGTTGCAACATTGTGTTATATAATAATAATGTTATTGCTACAAATGCTTTTATATAAGCCACTCAGCATTTCATGACTGCTGGGTGACATCTCTGGCACCATAACCATTTCCTCTTTCAACGAACATACTATGGCCACAAGGTGGTAAATTAATTTAGGCCAACTTCAGGGCCAAATTTGATGTCATGGATGCAGATCTGAGCCAAATTCTCATCAGGCAGTTTGAGGGCAAGGGATCAGCGTGGGTCTACTTTTCTCCCAGGGTTGCTCCAAGACAGGAAGTACCACCTCACTGAACGAACAGTGGTTTCAAAAGTAGCAAATCAACACTAGGAAGAAGGTTCCACTCTCTCTTCTGCCCATCCATGATGTTCTTTAATTCCCCATTCACACCCACTCCCCTGAATTAGAAAAACCTGGATCGAACTCTTTGCTGCAAGAGTTTGGATTCCCCCACCCCACTCCCAGACTTGAATCAGAACCATGTCTGGGGTAGAAAGAGAATGCTTCTTGCCCCTTCCTCAGCATCTCAGATGAAGCATTAGGTGCACTCTGGGACTATGTTCCCAGGGTGCACCTGGTGCCTTGGAAACAGACAAAACAGGCATGGATTAGGGGAGAAATTATCTTCCCATCTATCAGTTCATTGGGAGCTAGTTTGGTGTAGAGGTTAAGAGCAGAAAGACTCTAATTTGGAGAACTGGGTTTGATACCCCACTCCTAAAATGATTTTTAGTGAGTTTTATCACTAATGACAATGAGCTATTGGATGTACCCCTATTTGCTTAGATGCAGATGAGAGCCAGTTTAGTTAAGACTGGAGGAACTCTCATCTGGAGAACCAAGTTTGAGTCCCTGCTTCTCCGCTGGAAGCCAGTTGGATGACCTTGGGTCAGTCACAGCTGTTCCAGAGCTCTCTCAGCCCCACCCACCTCACAGGGTGATTGTTATGGAGAGATGAAGGGAAGGTGATTGTAAGCCTTTCCAAGACTCTTTCAGAAAGCAAAGGGAGGGGTAAAACCAACTTCTTCTTCTTAGTTGGTGGCAACAGTAAGCACTACAACCAGGTAAGCTGAGAAGAGGAAGAAAGAGGGATTTTTATTCCATCTTGAATATACAAGACTAAGCCAGAGAACAATTGAACACTTCAGTGTTCACCTTTGTGTTAAAGGTGAGCGTGACAAGCCCTTGGGATTCACATTTTGAGCCCCAGGAATTTGAAGTCATTTCGATCTGCTCCCTGTATAGTAGTGATTTTATGCTTCTGGGTTTTGATTGTTGGTTTTTAAAGGTAGTTCATGAAAATTATTGTAATTTTTATGATTTTTTTAATGATCTGCTGTGACCAGGTTTCTGAAGAGGTGGACTAACAATGTTTCAAATAAATAAATCCTGGCATTACACGGTAGTTTAAGCAGTGTTTTCTATGCAGGTCTGGATATCTCGGAGATGTCATCTTACCTGTGGCAGCCTAATAATTTATTTATTAAACATTCTTAAGCTGCCTTTCTGCCCTAATAAGGTCCCCAAGGCAGAAAACATGAGTACATTTGAACATTAAAACACTGTTTAAAATTACATAAAATAATTCAATAAAAACACACAAATGCACACAATTAGCACAGGCCTCATATCTTACAAGGTTCATGCCCTGCCTTACAATCAGCTTGTTTTAAATGTATACTATAACAGTGTATTTATAAAAAGTAAAAAGAAATAAGCACGTGAATGAATGAGCAGCTCTTTTTACTGGTGGAACATGGGAGACTGCTTCATCTATTCACTGGAGGCAGAATTTCACAAAGGTTTTTTAAGCTTTGTTGTCCAGTGAGGCTATCAGTTGTGTCTTCACACATTTTAACAGCTGTTTTGCAGCGCTGTGAGTTGGCAAAGTACATGCTGGGTTGGATCTTGTATTTCCCTTCTGTTAAGCAAGCAGCCTTTCTCTGATGGAAAAAGAGTCCTAATTTAGAGGAAGAGAATTGTTGGTCTTACCCACTGGTTTTAAAAGTAGCCCTTCTAATATTCTAATCATCTAGAAGCTACACTCAAGAGGAGGGCCCAAAAAACTCCATTCCTTCTCAAAATGTGATAATAGTAATCTAAGTTCAAACCTTCATGAGATATTGAAGATCTTTTATTGGTTCTTTCATTTCCTTACATTTTGTTAACTAGCAGCAGGATTAGGACAATGGAAGAAGGTGTGTGGGTAAAGTCTTTTCTCTTGCACCAATTTTTATAAATCAGCCTCCTATTTACACTATTTATCTTGGTACAGAACACATTTTTCCCTCTCGTGGCAAATAGCAAATGGGGGGGGTAACAGAAAAAAATGGCATGGAGGAAAGAGTTAATTCCCCCCACCAGAACTTTGATCCTGATTCAAATCAGCCCTCCCACCACTCCTGCTAAATAATGAAGTGTAGAGTAGAGATGGGCACGAACCGGAAAAAACCCGAACCATGTGGTTCATGGCTCATCAAATTTCATGAACCACGAACCATGAACTTTCATGAACCTGCCCTGGTTCGCAAACCGGTTCGTGTGGTTTGTGAAAACGTCACATCCAGGTCAGAAAATCATCACTTCTGGGTCAGCAGAAGGTCACTTCCGGATCAGCAGAAGGTCACTTCTGGGCCAGCAGAAGGTCACTTCCGAGTCAGCAAAAGGTCTGCAGGAAGTCCATCCCCTGTTGCTTAGGAAACTGATTGATTGGCACCAGGCTGTCTGCAGTGATGAACCAAAAAATGAACCAGCTTAAAAGTTTGTGGCGGTTCGTCAGAAATGGGATCTGATGAACAGTGGTTCGCGAACCACAAACCAGCCTGGTTCGTGCTTAATTTTGGTACATATTTTGGTTCGTGCCCATCTCTAGTAAAGAGACAGGACATCTAATCATGGATCTCTGGTGTCTCCTCTAGCTTGGCCCTTTATTTACCTGGATTTTCCAGTTAATTCTTGTAAATAATTAATTCCCGGTTAACTCTGAGGTGTTTTTCTGTGCCTGTTGTTCGTTTAGGTTATGCTTATTGCTGGGGAGGGGACATGGCTGTTTGGTAGAATATCTGCTTTGACTTCAGAAGGTCCCAGGTTCAATCCCCGACATCACAGGTTAGAAGCGGCAGGTAGTTTGTGATGTGACAGAACTGAGACCTTCGAGAGCTGCTGCCAGTTAAAGTAGAAGATCATGTCTTTGATAGACTCAAGATCTGACTCAGTATAAGGCAGTTGCACTCACACTTTATATCAAGATACACTTTGGTCTCTCTGCTGGATCATCAAACAGTAAGATGAAGGTCTCTCAAAACAAAGGGAAGTTTGTGTTTCTAGCTGGAAAGGTCAATCCCCCCAACCTTTCTCACAAATTTTTCATTATGAAGACCTAGAGAAAGCCGCTCAACCACCCATCTACTTTTCCTTCTGATTTTAACAAGAGCATAAATTCAGTTTGGCATAGGTCTTCTTCAAATGGACAAAGCAAACGTTGGCTTTTAAGAACACTTTCTAGCTGAACTCCATGATGAACTGGGGAATATGACAGAACTGCTCTCAGATAAGCTGGGCAATATGTCCCTCCATATTAATAAAATGAGTAATTAGAAGCAGATGCCCTCTTCCACCCCAATGCAATGCAATGACAGTGGTATGCTGAGTTTTCTCAAGTATTCACGAGGTGGAAAATTATTTCGTAAATCTTCCAGAGAATCAAATCCACCCAAAATAAATGACTTCTTGGATAAGGAAACAAAGGCATGTGAACCTTCCTCCTCCGTAAGACTCAAATAGCATGGTATTATTTCCATTTCATTTATTTGTGGAATTCTGATAGAAATGATAATCTAGAAATAGCACACAAGGTGGTTTGGGAATCTTGCTGGTTGGTAACCAGCAGTGGTTGACCAGGGCTTGAACTCTTCGAGAAGGAATGGAAACGTAGTTCCTTTGAGGGTGAGCAAGAGTGGTCTTAGACCCTGTCACACCCTGAAGGACCCTGACTAAGGAGAAGGGAAGGAGTTGTTTTGTCATAACCCAAAGCACTCTGGTTCTGAGGAAGAAGTGAGAAAGCAGAGGTGCAATTAGGATTATCTGATGCCCACATATGTGGGAACTTATTGTACTTATCCCTTTTTTAAAGAGGGGTCCATACTGCTGGATATGATAAAGGAGTTATAATGTATAGTACCTTTTGCATTTCTGCACCCATCTAGGGAGACATGTAAATTTATGGACCATAGATGGATCCAGGCCCTATTGCATTCTTATTTATGAAAATAAAACAGCAGGATGAATTTACTGAGAACTATTCTTTTCTGATTCACTTCTTGAGTGATAACCTGAATGATAATCAAGATGCACAAATTCTCTAGTTCAGTGATACCCACTCAGGACGGAGCCATCTATGGCTCTTTGACATGGCATCAGTGGTTTTTCTGAGCGCTGTCCCTCCCCTGGGACCTGGCCCATGTTCCAGGAAATTGGGCGACTTCTTTAGAAATTGGAAATCATTCCCACGGGTCCAAGAGAAAACTGTTTTAGTTTTAAAATGGAACACAGCTTGGCCATGCTGATTATATCAAAGCTGTGGAGATGTAGGGGTTCTATGTATGAGGTGGTGGAATGCGGGCATAACTCTGCTGAATGCTATCCCATAAAACAACCCCCCCCCCAGTTAGAACTCCTCTGGTAATTTAAAAGGTATAGCAGCAGCAGCATAATATATAGTATATAATATATAACAATAATTATATAATAGGTATATATAACTGGTTGTGTATTTGGGGTGATGGTATATAATAGTCATATGGCTTTTTTATGGTAATTGCAAATATGTCTGTCTCTGAACCATCACTCTAGTTTAATGCAGAACCATAAAGATTTCTGCTATGTTTGTATTTTAACTAAATAAATGCTAACTGTTATTGGTATTTTGGAGTGGACACTTATAAAGGTACTAAACAGTAGAAAGAAGAAAAAGCGTTACCTTCAAAGCAAAAATCCTTTGATATTGTTTATACATGATTGAAAATGGCTGTTTCCACACACGTTGGATAATCTATTTTCAATACTCTTTAGTGAACATTTGGAACTGCTTTTCCATGTGTGGAACAAAAAATCCACTTCCAAAGGATTGCTAAAGTGCATTGAAAGTGCATTATTCAACGTGTGTGGAAATGGCCAATGTAATCCTAAACAGAGCTATACCCTTCCAAATCCATTTAAATCAATGGTTGTAACTCTGCTTAGGCTGTTAAAATCCTAACTGTTGCTAGGAGCTTGTCACTTATTATACGCAACTGGAGTTGCCAAGTGCTACTGTTAATTTCTTTAGAAATTATTATAAGCAAAACAATTTAATTAAAAAAAAATCCCTTTCTCCTACTGGGCTGCTCCAAGGAAAATTTTCTGTACCAATCTTACTCATTATGTAAACTAGCCAGATGGAAAAATACTCAAAACATCCACTGAAGGTTTGGTATATGGAATATTCCATTTGGTTGATGTATAAGGATATAAAGAAGTTTTAAAATCCAACAGATATACTGCAACCAAAATTCAGAATTGACACATTCTGATGACTGCAGTCAGTACAGGAAGGGGCAGATTTACCCCATTTTTTTTTCTTTTTTTTCTTGGAATTTTGCTCTATACATCCACTCCCTTCTCCATAAAGATGGAGTTATGGTTTAACTTGGTAAAATTTTTAATGTTTGTTCCAGAATTGAAGCATGTGGAAGTTACTGCAGCTTTCAATTTATTCCAGTCGTTTCTGATTTCCCCATATATCCACATTGACAAAACACTGAAAAAAATCAATCTTCTGTATGTACAACTGCATCAAGATTTGTGTGTGTGTGTGTGTGTGTGTGTGTGTGACAGAGAGACAGACGGAAAGAAAGACAGAGACAGAGAGAGACAGAGACAGTAGTGTTTTACTGTAGACCACACGAATATGACATTGATAAAACAACAGACACACAAAATCTTGATACAACTCCTTTGAATCAGAATTTTAAAATCCTGGTATTTGCTAGACTCTCAAAGCAGGATTCCAAAGTGGAAACAAATCATGGTATGCTGGGCAAGTGAAAAAAAAATTAGTATTTATGTTGGGAAGATAGCACAGAAGTCTTTGATATAACTGAATCATGGGGAAATTGACAGGGGTAAGAAAATACAAGAATGTGTCCTGTGTCAAAACCGACATAGTACCATGACAGTTAATGCAGTCTAGACACTGAAAGCATTTAGAATCATTTTTAATTACATAAACAGCATTTGTACTCAAGAAATGAATTCCCTTTTGTAGATTTTGTAAATGTGTCAAATTAGCAGACTTATCTGTGCAAGCTTGTGCAAGCACAACGCAAAACCAAATTATTCAAAAGGGCAGTATTGTAGGGAGGAAGTCTCAAATGTTTCATTAATGAGTAGAGATGGGCACAAACCACAAAAAACCCGAACTATGAGGTTCGTGGTTCGTGGGTTTTCACGAACCAGGAACCAGGAACTGGCAGGAACTGGGGCAAGTTCACAAATAGTTCATGGTTCGTGGTTCATGTGGTCTAAATGCCCCTTTCTGGCCACTTAGCAGTGGCAGGGAAAGGAACATTTGACAGTTTAAAGGGCCCTTTACTGCCTTGCAAAGGGCAGGACCCTTTAAACTATCAGCTGGCAGGCAAGGGGGGAATCCCCCCACTGCCTGCCAGCTGATAGTTTAAAGGGACCTGCTGCTTGCAAGCAGCAGGGCCCTTTAAACAGCCCAAACCCCAGCCCCCAGCCCCAGCCCCACACTTACCTTGCTGAGCCACTCTGTGGACCCGCGATGTCCTCCCCCTCCTCCTGCAAGGGGCAAGAGGGCTGTTTTTGGCCTCTTCTGCCTCTGTGCAGGCCCACAGAGAAGCAGAGGAGGCCAAAAAGGGCCTTCCCGGCCCTCGTGGGAGGAGGGGGAGGACGCTGCGGGCCCACAGGGCAGCTGGGCAAGGTAAGTGTGGGGCTGGGGTTGGACCTGGTGCTGGGGCTGGGGGAGTCGGAGTGGGGCCTGGGCCATTTAAAAAGCCCTGCTGCTTGCAAGCAGCAGGTCCTTTTAAACTATCAGCTGGCAGGTGGAGAGGGGGGAATCCCCCCTGCCGCCTGCCAGCTGATAGCTTAAAGGGACCTGTCACTTGCAAGCGGCAGGAAAAGTTTATATGGCCATTTCCCTGGGAAATGGCCATTTAAACTGCCCCTTTAATACAAACCAAATGAAGCAGTCAACCAGTTCGTGGAAGCTCATGGAAACAAGCTTCCACGAACCACTGGTTCGCGAACCACAAACCGGGTTGGTTTGTGGATTTTTTTGGGTCATTTTGAGGTTTGTGCCCATCTCTACTAATGAGTTAGGAACCATAGTCTTCACCATTATGTTGCCTTACATATTATCTGTTGCTTTAAATATTTACTCCTATATACTACTTGTGCTTCATGTTATCTAATGTAAGTCCTAGAATTGATTATGTTCTGTTTCAGCAATTCTTTAACCCTGTATTGGATCCTTGCTAATAGTATGTCTTTGTAAACTTGTATTCATTTACCCTATGACATTGTTTATGGAAATGTTCTTGACATTGTATGTAAATGCCTGCTCTTGTCCTTGCTACTGATTGTACTAATCTCACACTACATAATCTGGCTTGAGTCTCAGTGGGAAAAGTGGACTATAGATGACATAAATAAAATAAATAAATAAATAAAATAAATACATGAGACATCTGATTCGTGAAGAACATGTGTTGGGAGATACAATGTTGGCCAGTAAGGGTAGTTTTAAAAGACAGAGCTGGTGGCAGGGCAAAGGCTTTGCTATACACTGGAGCCTGCTGTGTGAAGGGGCTGTGAAATGCCAAAAGGGAAACATCAGTCCATAATAACCTCTCCAGGTCCAAGCCCAGCTCTGAAAGGCAGCTCCAGCCCATTTCCATTCCTTGCTGCCCTCTGGTTGCAATCCCACACAATTTTAGACTGGAAAAGTGAAATTGACAGAGCCTCTAAGGAGACAAAGATGAAATTAACAAACCCTCTGAGGAGCAATCTCTGCCAGCTCTGTCTTTTAAAACTATGCTTCCTGGATAACATTACATCTCCCTATGCTTGATAAACATGCATCGAGGCATCTCGTGTAGAGAGACTAGTCTAAGAATATATGAAGAGGCCTGCTGGATCAGACCGGTGGTCCATCTAGTCCAGCATCCTGTCTCACACAGTGGCCCACCAATTAGTATGGAGGACCAACAACAGCAGCTACTGTTGTCTCCTGGCACTGGTCTAAAAAGATGAGTGAAGGAAAATGACAGTGGAATTGATGGCTGAAATCAGTATTCAGTAAAGAGGAACATCATGACCTGAGAGTTAAAAGAGAAGTACAAGACTTTCTCTGTTTGCCAGTTATTAGCAAATATACTTATACGAACATCATTTTTTCCATGAGTATGATTGCTTTTACAACTTTTTGGTTACACCAAGGCTTGGCTGTTCTCAAAGTATGCCAGCTAACCAAAATAATGTTATTTACTTTTCAAGGAATCTGTGAGTTTCGATGCATGGCAGATTTGGATAACTGCTTGTTTTTATGTTTTCAAAGGGATAGCAAGGGCAATTCACTTTGATGCATGTCAGTGCTTTAGTCACTAGTGGGAGGAATTGTGGGAAGGAACAAAGGATGCTCTAGCATCTTACAAGGACTGTATGTAAAACCATAGAGTTTTTGCAAAGGAGTGTCTTCAGCAATGGGCAGATGGGGAATGATGTCAGCATGTTGCCACTAACATCAGTGCATTGCCGACAATCAGCACCCTCCATTACTCTCCTGCCAATTGTCAGGCAACCCTAGGGAAAGCCACTGTTGCTTCTTTACCCAAATATGATTCTATATGAATGAACAAACAAACAAACGAATGAACACATGCTTCTGTAGAATCTTTTGCACAAGGCTCATGTTTTAGCCTAATATACCAGCTGGGAGCTTCTTCTATCACTATATTAAGAATTAAACTGATAATAGAATTTTACCATTTAAACTTTTTTATAAAATGTTTCTCTACCTGATTTTTATTGTGTTTCATGTCCAACCTAGTGAAGTACTGTGGCACTCAAAAGCTCATATAACTAAGAGTGATCCTTGGTTGTAATATTTGTTGTTGCTACTTTAATTCCCACCCTCCACCTCCAACAGACCACATCAACATCTGTTTTGATCAAAGTCATGTGGGATTGTATTGCCTGTGCCAAATTTTGTACTGCCTGTGCCAAATTTTCTCCAGTTATAATTTTGGGGAATGGGGTAGAAAGATGCTGGTTCTTCAGGGAATTTTTTCATTTATTGCTGCTTTTATCACTTTTATGGATTATGGTGATCAGTTTGTGTGATCCAAGCCAATCAGGGATCAAATGGTGAATGGGATGATACCATGACACTATTTAGCCAACTGAATTTGGCTACCCAATGACTCCACTTATGTATAAATGTCTCAGGATTGAGGACATTGTTTCCTAGATTAGCTGAACCAGTAAGGGATCACAGAGTAAATAGGAAGGCAGAACCACACTATAGCCAATTAGATTTGGCAAGCACTAAAGACAAATGAATTTGAGAGAGTGCAAGGGTGTTTGCATAAAACACATTGAGAAAGGATTTATTCTTGCAAATAATGCTGAATAGATTTTTATTTCAATGGTATTTTTGTTTAATTATTACTGGACCCAAGCTATTGGTTTGGATTTGGCTAAAACTCTGAATAAACAAGACCAGTTCATCAGACTCATCTGGAAATATATTATAATGCCAGGGTTGTTAATCTACCTACTGCAAACTAGTCAGGAGGTCTATGTTTGTTGTAAAACATATTTAACAAGGTTTTCATTTTCTTCCTGGATGCCCAGATAGACATTCTCCATTAGACTGGGAGAACTGGTCCTATTCATCTGCAATGAAGAAAAGACTTTGTATGATGCTTAGTGACATTGGATGCTTATCATGTGAATTCTGGATGTTTATCCTCAGTAGCGTCGTGTTTCTTGACAATGTTGGATGTACTGCCATTATTGCCCGTTAATGATATCTTTTATTGCATCTTAACAACAGATGTCAGAAAAATATTTTTGAATAATATTTTTCTACCGGCTTCTAGTTCTTGTTCTGTGATTCAGAATTAAACTCAAATGGAAATGCACTTAAAAAGCAATTGCTTCTGGAACGAGGAATAACATGTATATCACTTGCTGTCATCTTGTTTTGAATAAAGTGAGCAATTTATCAAATCAACTCTCTGTAAAGAATGAAAAATGGATCTTGGCATTGCAGAGATCTAAATCTAAGAGTGAACATTCACTCTAATTCAGTATCCCATTTTCTGATGCTTTGGAAAAGTCTCCAAATAGGACATGGAGATCCAAACCACTTCTTTCTTTGCCTTGCACAGCAACTGGTATTCAGATATACACTGCCTCTGAATATGGAGGTTCCTTTTAGCCATTTTGATTAATAGCTGTTGATGGACATATCCTCCATGAGTGTGTCTAATCCCTTTTTAAAGCCATCTAAATATGTATCTGTCACTGCATCCTGTGGTAGTGAATTTCATAATGTAATTATGTAGTGAATTTCATAATGTAATTACTTGCTATGTCAAGAAGTATTTGAGAGAATTGGAGAAGGATAATAACATCAACCTACTTTACAGTGATGCTATAAGGATGATTGATTATCATAATGCACGGGACATATAGGTAGGCTTGCCATTTGCCAACCCATCTTGGGTAAACTCTTGCCTTTGGCCACAACACCCCACTGTCAAGAAACCACAGAGCAAGAGAAAAAATGGCCAGAAGATGGCCTCCATAGTGACACTCTAGGAATTTGCCCATGTCTCTGTGGTCCTTACCATAGAGATTCAGGGTCATCCCAAGAACATCACCTGGAAGTGACATCATATCCTCCCCAAACACCACTGACCCCGGACACTTCCCTCAAAATCTCACGGATTTTGTCTAGGCAGTGCTGGCAATATAGTGAGAACTCTAAAAGTATATATTAGTGCAACTTTACAGTTGAAAAGTGCAACTTTACTATTGAATCTAAATGATGTATTTAAGAATTTTCAAGTCCTTGCTTTAGAACCTTTTTTTAGAGTCCTGCAGCGTGTGAAGTAATGCCTGCCCATCTGTAGAGATCATCCTCTGAGGCCTGCCACTTCAAGATGCAGTAGCTCAAGCAGGGTGGCCAGACGCAGAGGATGGGTCCTGTCCTCCTTGCAATCACATAGATGAAGGCGTTTCAGCAGATCTCTCTTTGGACTTATGCTACTGTTTACACAAGCAGGAAAAACTTCCACAAGTCCTGCTAAAGAAGAGATCCCCAACAGGGAAGTCATGAGCTACTGGTAGTTCTCTGGCCTCTGCAGAATAGCTTCTGCATCTCCTAAGAGACCCAGAGAAGGTCACAAAAAGGTCAGTTCTAGGTTTTTAAAAAAGAGCTTTTATTTCATGGGATCAGTGATGCTTAGTCAATAGCTACATTTCTGGCATTCTTCCTAGTCCCTGTTCTGGAGGACAGAACAAAAAAACTTGTTAATAGAGATGGGCACTAAACAGGAAAAAAACAAAACAAGAGTTTCGTGTTTCATCACATTCCACGAATCACGGAATACAAACTTCCACGAAATTGTCCCATTTCACAATACGATTTGTTAGTTTGGCCCTGCCGGCCGAATTGGGTAGAACAGAGCCCTTCCTATCAAAACATCAACCTCCAAAGAAACTTTAGTGACAGTGGAAATGTTTAACTGAATTGATTTAGTGCTGTGCTGTATTTGTATTTTAAATATTTATATTGTATTTATTGTGTTTTTAACTGTAAATTTTTAATGTGCATAAATGTAATCCACCCTGAGCCTGCTAATGTGGGGAGGGCGGAATAGAAATCGAAATAAATAAATAAATAAAGATGTTACTCGATTCACACGTGCCCCCTTGTGGAAAAAAAAAACCCATGTCTGTGTTCACACAACCTCTTAGCACAGGGCTTGCCAAGTTTTTCATTGAGAACTACTTCTGAGTAATGAAAAATATCTCAAGCTAATTCCCCCTCCCCAGTAGGTTAAGAAGTAGACATGGGCACGAATTGAAATACAAATCAAATTTTGTTCTCCAACTACACGAAATTCCCAACTACAGCAATTCCCAACTACAGCGATTTTTTTTGGAGCATATATATGATTTCCATGCTAAATCATCCTCCAGTCAGTCACTTCCATTGTTTCCTCTACTTTGCTCAATTCATCTGAGAACTGCTTTGAAGCAATCTTTCCAGAAAGATCAAAGTTAAAGGAGGTTTGCTCACCATGTGGCAGAGAATATTCAGATTTTTGAATTTCCTCATGCATGCTGGCATCATTTCCCCTTCCACCTGCCATTTCACCCATCCCTGTGCCACCAGTGGATTTTTCCTGCTACCACTTTTAAAAAAATCAGAAGCCTCTTTATCACTATAGCGTCAATATACTGTAGTAAAACAGCTACTGCTGATATTTTAATTATTTTTTTAGAAAGTTGGAAAAGGCCATCTGGTGACGCAGGGATGGATGAAATGGTAAGCCTGAGAGGCAATGGAGGGAAAGCTTGGAAGGTATTCCCACATAAATGCTTTGTTGCCCATGCAAATGTAGAGAGGCATTCGCAGCAGTGATGAGTGCACAACGGGGAATTGCTCATGGAAGTAGGCAAAGCCTCTTTTTAGCAACAGAATCTTCAAATGACAACTGCAATCGATGCTATCTTCTCAGTACAGTTGCTGATAGCAATATATGAGAATGGAATTTCTAAAAGGTATGAGCAGGCACAAATATTGAGTGAGACTGGAAACACAGTTATGAAGAATCCATCCTGTTTCCTTTTAAGCAAGGACAAGTTCTTCCGCTGGCTCTAACTGGCCTAGGGATTTTTGTGACCTTGGAGACATGTCACAATGGCAGGCAGGTTCAGGGTTCAGCTGACCAGCAAACATTTCTTATGATGATGAATGAAAGGCAAGGTGTAAGAGGAAATAATTCACAATGAAGGATGATTATAAGATATGTTAGAACCTGACAAGTTCATAGAACTAGATTTAGCAAAAACATATTACTTGTTCAGAAGGTAAGGTAGCTCAGTATTTGAACCTGTATTAGTGCTGAACTAGACGTGGAGTAGTGGCCATGGTTTATGAACTTCAATCCCTGCCCACCAGTTGCAAAACCGATTGGCAGGATTTGCAATGGAGGAGTGGGTAAGAGGGAGATAGTTTGTGCTATAGGCTTGTGACAGCCCCCTGCCATTGAGGCAAGCTGCTTCATTCTGGACCCTTCACTTGAGCATGATGAATTAACACAGCCATTAGTTTATCTTACAGCCTTTACTCATTTCCTGGAAGAAGGGAACTTGATTAATGCGTAGTGTGTTTGCATTACACAATTCTTATGAAAGCAAATTGGGCACCTGTTGATAGGCTCCTAACAATAAGGAAATTGCTGAAGGATTGCCGCATACAATTTATTATCGTAATAAGTCCAAAAAGGAAAAAAAAAGCAACTGTCCTCAGAATGCTAGAACCTTGAGCTTCTGTACTGCTGTTCACATTTATAAAACAAGGGCTCTCAGATTGTGACTTGGTTAGCACAGCAAAAGCTAGTTGACTAGGACTACTTTTGACTTAGGCATAGCAAATTGAGCAGTGATTCCTCCAAACTGGAAAATAATTCTGTTCTTTTTCTTCTTCTTTTTAATAGGAAAGGCCATGGCTTGGTGATAACACATATCCTTTATGTGCAGAAATTCCAAGTTTCAGTCTCTAGATTATCAAGTTAGATAATGTCAGGTACTAGATTTTGGGAAAGACCTTTCTCTTGCTGAAACCCTAGACAGCACCTGCCAGTCAGAATAGACAGTACTGAGCTGGGTGGACTCATGGACCGATTCAGCATAAGACAGCTTTAATTGTTGAGTCTTAGTTCCAAATAGGGAGAGAAGGCAGCATGGTATAGTCCAATCCCATCAGATCAGTTGCGACTTTGACAGCATATATGTGCCCTGGGATAACCCGGGTGAGCCTGATCTCATCCGATCTCAGAAGCTAAGCAGGGTTGGCCTTGGTTAGGAATTGGATGGGAAACCTCCAACGAAAACCACAGTTGCAGAGGCAGGCAATGGCAAACCACCTCTGTTATTCTCTTGCCATGAAAATCCCACCAGGGATTGCCATAAATCAACTCTGACTTGAGGGCACTCTCCTCCACAACGTATGTATGTAGTTCCAAATTCCAGAAATTCTGTTGTGTTTCCCAAAAACTACCACTAAGGGTCTAACAATATGATATGCTGTTCCCAAGTCTTCCTCAGGTCCTGTTGACAGATGTGGTCTGGAAGTTCTATACTTCTCAGGTGTGTGAGGGTCTGATTTGGATCATGGCAGTGGTGCATGGGGGAGTGGGCTTAAGTCTCCTCTCCCTGTGCCTTTTTTCTGACCTGAAATAGCCCCAAAGAGCTGCTATTTGTTCTGTTGGAGAAACTTAACATCTAGCCCATGTGCAGATGTTAAGTGTGTTATGGTTTCCATTATGTTTCAGCTCACACATATCCAGAAAGGGCAAGGTATACTCAGAATGGCAGAGGAAAAAAATTAAGCCTCCTGAGTTCTGGGCAGTGTAGTTATGGAGAATGGAATGTCTTTCTTTGAAATTCACTTTTTATATGTAGGCATTAATTCCCTTTATTCTCTTTTTGTCTTTCAGACGAGGAATTGCTCTTTCATTTCGCTTCGTAATTTCTGTTAATAGTCTTTGTAAATTCAGCCCTTGCTTTTTTTTAATGTTACACAATATAGAGTGTTGCTTTAGAAGAAAGATAGGTAGATTTAGGAAGACGTTGCCTGCCTCTGACTATCCGCAGAGTGAAAGTCTGAAATATTACAGAATTTCCCTTCCTGCCCATCCTCACTTTGAATTTTAAACAGATTCCAGATTCCTAAAAAGAAGAAAAGAAATGGATTTTGGATTTCAGAGAGAAATAGAGTAAAGTGGTATTAAGAAAATTTCTCTTAACAATGCTAGTTTGGGGTGCTGGAACATGTCAATAGGTGGCGGCACAGACATCTGAGCCGATTAACTCTTTCGGCAACCAGCCAATAAACCTGATTTTCTCACACTTTTGGGGGTCTTCCTAGTTCCTTTTCTCCTTTGCACTTTGCTGCTCCCATCACACACACGCCGTTTGCAATATCTACTGTGAATCCAATTTTGTGCAAGAATTTGCTTCACTCTAAAGAAAGAAGATTAAAGGTTTATGAGAAAAGGAAGAGAATGAATGTAGTTAATGTGTGAGATTTTGCTGTGGCACTTCCCACACCTACAAACCTTCATTGTATTCCTCAATCCAGCAATGATTGATTTCCTTCTCATAAGCATTAAGGGTTTCATTTGTCAAGATAAGAGCAAGGTCAACACAGAGGAAGTTTTCCTCATATTACGTCTGACTTCAAATCTCAATTTAGACCATGAAGGACTAAATAAATAGTACTTTTTAAACATTTCTGCTGAACTTTATTTACACAAGTTCTTTGTTTATTATACAAGACTTCAGCCCAGAATCCCTGTTGTGATTTTTATTCTTCCTTATGCAAATCAAGCCTGCAGCACTTGATTTCCATACCATTTTGTTTCCTTGCATCATTTCACCCCTATAATAGCATGAGTTTTCCAATATTTGTTCACTAGTAAATTAACATTATATATAATTCTGAACCTGGCTCCCAACATAGGGATAAAAAAAATCCCCAATGTGGGCTAGATACTGATTGGAGAGACGTTTCTTCAAACCTGAAGGAACTCCAAGATTTATAGAAAAATCTTTAAGGGGATGGCAAAATATACATAAAATAAGTGCAGAGATCTCTCATGGGAGCTTGATAACCATTTTGGATTGCCAAGGCAGCCACAGAGAACAGCCTAGACAATCCAAGATGGCTGCTAAGATCTCATTTGGTAGTATTGTGAGTTTCTGATGGTCCTTTACTGCACTAGGAAACCAAAAGATTGTCAATGGGGAGGAGAGGAGGAGTAAGCAGGCATGAAGGGGCAAAGAAATTGAGGGAAGCAGATCTAGAAAGGAAGGTAAATTGACCCAAAGGGTGGGAAAGGGAGATTGGGGGAAATTCCCACAAGTTTGAGGAGTCCCCTTCTAGTTATGTATAAGTTGTCAGGTCTGACTATGTTCCTTATGTGATCTAACCAAAGAGACTCCATTTTAATCCTGTCAGTGTTTTAAGCTCTTCTTTTGCAGGTGACAAGCAGTCCATTAACAGTTATCTTGAAGAAGAGGAATGTTATGACTACAACCTTTCCAGCCTTGGGAAAGTTTCACTCTCTCAGCTTCAAGCCATTTGTTTTGAGAACTATGGGGGGAGGATGGGACTTGCTGGGCTATGCTATTCTGTACCTTAACCTTTGCCTGTCATTCGTAACAATACTCGTGTACCAGACAAGATATTGCATCTTGGTCAGTGGACTATAAGGGTTGTTTATATTCAGTAAAATCTTTTGGAACCAATGGACTCATGTCTAATTGCAAGAGATAGGCTGGATTGCAACTTTTAGTAAGCCACAGTCTGACATAAGTAATACACAACTCCCACAGTATTTATATTATATGCATATGTAAGTTTGGAACCAAATCTGTTGATATAGATAAAAACAGAAATTTAATAAAGAACTTTAGCTAATCCCTAGTGGAGAAAAGGTAGCCTACTGAAAGCCTGCACACCTCAGGTGACCTCCAAAACAATTTTTGCCTGCCGCTTGGTGATCCCATCAAATCTGAACCAGGCCATGATAAACCTTTGACTATAGTCTTACTCAGAAAGAAAAGCTTTTAAGCTGTACAAATCCTAAACAGAATTACGTCCTTTTAAACTCATGGTTTTTGAACCTTTTAGATTATGTAGGGAATGTGTCTGTATGAAATGCAGTGCCAGAATGCTTACTGTTCAATGGTTTTTTAATAGACATTGTAAAAGATGGTTTGGGAGGGAAGGAAGTATGGTATAGACTGATCTCAACATATCTTGGAAGCTAAGCAGGGTCTGTATTTGGTTGGGGGACCACCAAACAAGACTCTGCAGAGGAAGGCCATGGCAAAACACCTCTGCTTCTCAATTGCCCTGAAAGTCCCTTGCTGGGGTCACCATAAGTTGGTTGTGACTTGAAGATGAGACTAATTTTCTGCTAAAGGAAGGGACAGGTAATCCCTTCTGCTTCCTCCATCTCTCTATCTTCCATTTCTCTCTCTCTTTTTTTCATGAGGGTTTCCTGTCCCCTACAAACAGCATTTCCTAAAGATCAGTAGAGTGCAACAGGAGGGGGGGGGAAGTTCCATTAGTTGAAAATTGAGTCTGGATCTGACACAATATGTTTGGGTGCCTCTGCAAGACATAACAGGTTAGTTCTCCCTGCTATATAGTATTATTCCAGAGAATGTTGGTACTAGGGAATGGGAAGGAACAGGATCCCCCAAACACAGCTAAACTGTCAGTGGGGAAAGTATCCTGCAATTCAGAAGCAGCCTTCATTACTCCAGCACAGCTTCTATCACACCTGCATAGACGTTGCTGTGTATTTTTGCAAATTCGAGCACACAAATTCAAGGATTGGGACCAAGCTGTGGCACTGGGCAGGGGTAATTGCATAAAGAATGAAGAAATTGTTGGCACTGAGCTGGACCCTCAAAAGTGAATACAAACATTAATTTGGTCTCCCCTCTAGAGATGGGCAAAAAATGGGAAAAAAACGAAACGAGAGTTTTGTGTTTCATCGCATTCCACGAATCACAAACTTTCACAAAATTGTCCTGTTTCATGAAATGACTCCTTAGTTTTGTGATTCATCAGAATCCAGGGCACTTCAATGACCCTCTTCATACCCAGAGATGCCAAACTTGCAGGCTCTCCTCCACCCACCCTCACCCAACAAGCCAGCAAGAACAAATGCTCTAAATAAGAATATAAGCAAAGAAAATTAAAGAAAAAAAAGGTAGTCTTCAGTCAAGCTAGGCCCCAGAGCCAGGTAATGCCCTGAGACTGGGGTTGGGTGGGGTTGAGGAAAGAAGGCACCCTCACTCAATGACCTTCCCAGCAAGGCCAAGAGCTGAAAATAAGAAAGATGTTTTTCAGTGTCTTTTAAAGCAGCAGCAAATCCAGCCCAAAGCTCCCAATTCTGATCTCTCACTCCAAATCCCAGCAACAGGTCCTCCCTCTCCCTCTGTCTACTGGAACTGAAAAGCACAAGACAGAGAGCTCTGCCTTATATGAGAAATGTGCACATAGAGCAAAACAGGAGGTCTCTGGTTGGCAGACAGACCTGCCTAACAGGAATTTGGAGGGATGAGACTGGTGTTCCCATGGCTACAGAAGGCCCCTCTCTTCAGTTGCCTAGGGGATTAACCCTCCTGCTCCTTGCTGTATAGGGCAGAATGGAAGCTCTCCAGGTGGCAGGGAGAGCTGCCCATCAAGGTTATGTGGGCTAAGATTGAGGTTTCCAATGGCAACGAAAGGTCTGCAGACATTCCAAGCCTATGTTGCCTAGGGAACCAATGGATCGGGGCAAGCCTGTCTGGCATCACGAATCATTCACAAATCGAACAAATCAGCCCCAAAAGTTGTGAATTTCGTGAAAACCATGACCCCCCCCACGTTTTTCACGAAACACGAATCGGCTCGATTTGTCATGAAGTTTGATTCATATTTCGATTCGTGGCCATGTCTACAACAGGGCAACCTGTTCAGTAGGAGTTGTATTAACCTTGTGGGTAACAGATATTGTTAACAGGAAGAACTATAGAGTTGCCAGCCCTGTATCTGGTCTGGGGAGGGAGGAAAGATGTTGTACACATTAAGATGTCACTTCCAGGCAATCACAGTGTGATGTCACTTCCATGCAATCTCATGAAACTCTAAACATTTCCCTTATCTCTATGGCAAAGAGCATAGAGATTAAGGAGAATTACTAGAGCATTGTGGATGTTGTATCACTTCTGGGCTAGGTTACCAACTCCAGGATGGGAAATTTCTGGAGATTTAGGAATGGAGGCTGGGGACAGTGGGGTCTGGAGATGGGAGGGGCTTCAGTGGTGTACAATACCATAATGCCACACATCGAAGGCGGGTATTGCAGGGTAGTGGATAAGCCCTCCTAATTTTGGGATGACTCACCATTATGAAACAGCAGCAGTTGCACCCTCTTCTGTCTCTGGATGACCCAACAGCAGTGGTATTGGAGTCTTTGGAGGGATTGGCCTGCCAATTCTTTCTCCTCCTTCTGCAGCATGTTGCTGCTTCCACAAGTGGAGGAAAAGACTCCTCCTCTTCCTCTCTTCCTCCACCACTCAGAGACCATTCAGCAGTGGTTGTGGCAGGCCACTGCTCAGGGCAGCCATGACTGGTAGGAAAGCTCCAGATGCAACCAATTAGAGGGAGAGAGCAGGTAAGGCAGAAGGAGCCAGCCTCATCCCACTGGCAGCTGGAAAGCCTACTGGCAATCTGGGTCAGCTTGGAAGAGGAGCTGGTTGTCTGCCCACCTTCTCTATCTGAGTCATGCCTATTCTTGGGAGAGGACCCACTGGGCATCATCTTGCTGAGAGCCCCCAAAGCCTAGAACTGGCCATGCATTAAGGGTAGTGGTTTGGAGGCAGAGCTAGGAAAATTTGAATTGTGGCTATGGGGAAGAGCATCTCGTTTGCATGCAGAAGGTCCCAGGTTCAATCTCCAGATAAAAGGATCAGGAATAGGTGATGTGAAGGGCTTCTGCCCAAGACCCTGGAAAGCTGTTGACCACTAGAGTAAATAAGAACAACCTTGATAGACCAAGGGACTGACTCAGTAGACGATTGCGAGTGGGCTGCTGCAGGAAAAAAGACTGTTGTAAATCTCTGAACATCCTCCTTCCCGTTAAGAAATCCTAATACAGATTGTTTGTATTTGTACAAAAGTATAACCAGCCATGAGCTGCATCTCATCTAAACAGATGCCTGTCTTTGAAACATCCTCTTTAATATGGCTCATTAAAGTTCCGACATATCTTTCAGGCGCACACACACACACACAAATATGCTGTCTGGAACATGCCGTGCATCTGAGTTGAATAAATATGTGATTACTTGGAACATGCCAGCACAACAATAATTTAAAGAATCTGCAGACTTTTAAAAAAATAAGGACCATAACATACTCATCTGTCTGAATCTTAAGTTTAAAACTTGGGAGGAAAGAGACTCTTCAGAGACCTTCAGGAGAATAGATGTTATGTTAGAGCCAGCATGGTGTAATGGTTAGAGATGCTAGGATCCAGGAGACCCGGGTTTGAATCCCCACTCCACCATGGATGCTTCCTGTGTGACCTTAGGCCAGTCACGCCTTTTCAGCCTAACTTACCTCATATCATTATTGTTGTGAGGATAAAGTGGAGGAAGGATGAATGGTCTTCTAATCTGCTTTTTGTTTCCCTTTTGTATGGGGGGGAAGAGTGGGGTATAAATGCCTAAATAAATAAATTAACATAATAATAAATATTCATGAAATACCCGTTTCAACAGGATGTTCTCTGCAATACCAAAAATGTTGCATAGCTCTGCTTGAAAGCTTCCTTATTTATTCTCAAAACAGTCTTTCAATTATCCTTCTCAGGTAATGCTAAAATAATAAGACAACAGGCTCTTGTCTCCTTTTTTTCTTCCTGGAAGGATTCTTGAAAACACTGAAGAGCTATTCAACAGGCATCAAATTCAATAGAAGAAACTTTCTCCATTGCTGCTAGTAAAAACGAGTGCTGAAATTCTGCCAGGCAAATCAATCTGAAGAACACAGAGCCTCTACCAGGAAGAATGGTGGCAACTCTGAGCTGGAGAAAAATGGTACGTGTTGAATCATTCCCCTTCATGCAGATACTGCAAGATCAGGAACCCTGCCAGAGAAAGTGGCAATTGGCACTGAAATGCCTTCCTTTCCTTGAAGCTCTCCATTGGTGGTCCTCCCTTCAGATATTCTAAAGGCCAATTGCATAAGGAACTCATCTGACTCACAGGTGTGTTTCCTAGGGGCATCTGCCGAGTTCCTCAGTGGGGTAGTTTCTCAACAGACTGGCAATATATCCAACAAAGTTTTTGCTTAGACTCTCCTGGATGCAACATTTCATTTTTTGTTAATGAAACGCTTCAGAAACTAAAACATTAAACAGGCCAAATTAAAGTTTTAACCTGTTTTAAAGTTTTAATCTGAACTAAAAAAAGAAGAAGAAGAAGAAGCTTCACAGCCCCCGACCTATTTATCCCATGGTCTGCATGCTAAATGGTAGCTGTGGTTTGATTGTAAACGCTCCCGCCAACGCCCCTCTTGCCCGCTAGGATCCAGCTCACTAACAGTACTGTCCAAAAGACACTTTTCTGGGAGTGAACCGCATTGGACAGGCTTGAGTAGGATTCTGAGCTGCTTAGGATTGCTGTCCAAGTATCTTGTAGAACCAGGCATCAAAATCAAATCACTGATGTCCATCCTTACATTTCTAAAGCAGCCTTAACTTATTTATTTATTTATTTATTTGTAGTCCACCTTTCTCACTGAGACTCAAGGCGAATTACATAGTGTGAGATTAGTACAATCAGTAGCAAGGACAAAGGCAGGTATTTCCATACAGCGTCAAGGACGTTTCCGTAAACAATGTCATTAAAGGAATTTAAAAGGAATGTGCCCCACTAACTTCATTTAAAATTTCCTTTCTTTTTGGGTATGGGCATGGTCAGCCTTAAAGGGAGCAGAACACATTCTTGAACTTCAGCAGAAGAATGAGTTGAAGGAAAATCTCTAGGATGAGGTGGGCATGGACTGGGAAAAGGCCGCAGGCTGACAGTTCGTGGTCTGTGGAGTTTCACAGACCAGACGGACCACGAACTTCCACAAACTGCAGACAGGTCCATGGGTCCGTGGGTTCGTGCGGCCACTTCTGGGGCCTGGAACAAAGGGGGGGGGGGGTTAAAGTGCTCCTGGCTCCACTTGCAAGCGGTGCTGGGATCAATTTAAAATTTTAAAAATACTGGAACAATGGATGATGGACTGGCAAAAAGGTTGTGGATCTGTGGGAAACGGGTGTCCCCACGACCCATCAGTATGCAAACAATGAACTGGACCAGTCCATGTGAAATTTAGGTCAGTTTTCCAGTCTGTGCCCATCTCTACTCTTGGAATTTGCTCACTTGGAGCTGTAACCCTACATAAAGTATAACTTCCAAAACAGTCATTTCCTCCAGGGGGAGTGATCTCTATCCCCTGGAGATCAGCTATAATTCTGAGAGATCTCCAGCCACCACCTGGAGCTTGTGAAAAGAATAATGAAGATGGCCACTAGTTTTGTTGGCATTAATGGGGGATTAGGCAAATTCATGGAGGACGGGTCCATCAACGGCTATTAGCCATGATTACTAAATGGCATCCACATGGTCAGAGACAATAATACTCTGAATACCTGTGGAGAAACGCCATTCTGTTTGTGGAGTTAACTTTCTATGGGCTGCAGAGGGGAGGGGCCAGTTCTGGAGTAGAATGTGATTGGAGGGAGAGCGAGTCAGTTGGTGGAGGGGAGTTGGAAGTTGACAGTTAGTGGCTGGAGAGCTGAGGGAGAGATGGCTCTGAGGGGAGATGTAGATCTAATGTAACCCCAGGTATCAAAAGATTGGGCCTCCCCTATACAACATCTAATTAGGGCATGAGGGAGACAGAGTAGGGGTTTCTTTTTAGTTTGTATTATTCCTTCCATTCACTGTATATTTGCCTATGTATAGTTAGAAGTTAAATAAACGATTTTTGGAATTTATGAAGGAAAAAAGCTCTTCTGTTCCACATAGTCTCCCAACCACTTGGGCCCACTAGCAGAGGAGGGAGGTTAGGAGGCTGTCCTGCCTAACCAGGACCCCACACAGGGTCAGTGGTGGCAGCAACTATCCGGAGACAGGAAAGGGAGACAGCCCCTTCAGCTTGGCCAGAGGCAAAAAGGGAGGGGTAGGCAGAGCGGGGTCTACCAGTGGGAGGAAAGGCCCCGTTTCGCCACATCTCCCATCTCTACTCTCGGAATTTGCCCACTTGGAGCTGTAAACCTACATAAAGTCTATCTTCCAAAACAGTCATTTCCTCCAGGGGAAGCGTTCTCTATCCCTGGAGATCAGCTATAATTCTGAGAGATCTCCAGCCACCACCTGGAGCTTGTGAAAGGAATAATGAATATGGCCACTAGTTTTGTTGGCATTAATGGGGGATTAGGCAAATTCATGGAGGACAGGTCCATCAATGGCTATTAGCCATGATCACTAAATGGCACCCACATGGTCAGAGGCAATAACACTCTAAATACCAATGCTGAGGAACAACTTTATGGGCCATTGTTCTAATCCAGCACAATTGTTCTCATGTTCTTAAAACCTTAAATTTGTACAGCATCCTGTAGGTAAAGAACTAAGAATATGCCTTATAAGGGTCTGCGGGAGGGGCAAAATCGAGAAGTTAGGGAAGGGTATTGTGGATTTCATGAAGGACTCTCATTAGAGTTGCCAGCTCTGGATTTGAAAATTCCTAAGTATTCGGGGGGTGGAGCCTGGAGACGGTGGGGTTTGGGGAAGGACCTCAGTGGGGTATAATGCCACCCTCCAAAGCAGCCATTTTCTTGAGGGGTGCTGATATCTATAGGCTGGAGATCTCCAGGCCCCACTTGGAGGGTGGCAACCCTAGCTCTCATATCTTTTCCTCCATAATTTAAACACTGATACCAACTGATTTCACAGGTTGTAGAAAGAATTACAAGCTGTTACACGTGAAACTTTAGAGTGCAATATAAATGTTAATAATTATTCTAATTTTATTGTTTGTGATGCCGTATAGTGACGCAGGGACTGTCAACCAATGTTTGCATTGCACAGGACTTGCTTGTTATGGTACACCTGATGTATAATCTTGTTTAGAATATAAATACAGACTTGTTTGAGCTCATTTGACTTTGGTTACCTTTTGCCTAGAAAAGGAAATCAAGTGAATAGCTAGTCACACAGCCCGCTCCAGGCTGATGTGTGACAGTCTGTTTCACCTGGCCCTGCAGGTCCTGAGAGTTATTTTCTTTTGCATTTCATTGCCCCAGATTTTATTCATTTGAAAAGATCTTTTCCAGATTTCACAAGGAGACTTCTGCAAACTCCTTTGCTGCACTCCAACAGGACACAAAACAATAATTCACTGCCCATTTTCAGCTGCAGGTACACTTGTGCTTGCTGTGGCTGCATGCTTCACTCCCTCTTCTCTCTTTTATCCTCTCTTCTCGCGTGGTTGAATCCTGGGTTCCAATCCTGGGGACAAACAAAGCACTGTTGGGGGACAGACAAAGCACTGTTTCCTCAGGCACCTGCATTTGGATACCAGAACCAACTGGAGCTTGTTTGCAATGTCACACTCTTCACACAAATGAAGGGACAGAGGAGCCAGGGGCATATGTATGCACGATGTGCACGAACCATCACAGCAAGATAGAATTTCATTATGGCTGAATGTGACATTTAAATGCATTCTTTGTTGTTAATTTGGTGACCTCTCCCCCACCCCACCCCAGATCAACGGAATCACTTCAGTATGGTTCATATTACCCTGGTAGGTCACAGCTGTTTTTAACAGGAAGACTTTTTTTAACAGGAAGAACAAGAGCTTCTGCAGCATAATGGTTAAGTGGTTGGACTTAAGAGTCAGCCCTCTGCTGGTTTGAATCCCACTACTGCCATGAGTTCAGCAGGAGGCCTTGGGTAAGCCACTCCTCTCAGCCCCAGCTGCCCAGCTTTATTATTGGGATAATAACACTGACTTTGTTCACTGTTCTGAGTGGGGCAATAATCTGTCCAAAAGAGTGGTATATAAGCACATTGTTGTTGCTATTGTTAGACACATGGCTCCCTTTCCGCTCCTGTGCCCACAAATGTCAATGAGCGATGAATCTAGGCTTCCCATATGCTCCCCCTAGTGGGCAAATTCCCACCACCACCAGCCAGCCTCTATTGCCCATGCTTGGTCCAGCAGCAGGAGAAAAACAGGTGGATCCTCAGGACAATGTGGATGCTGTGATGTCACTTCTGTGTGATCACCAGAAGTATTATTGCCATCCATCAGGTGGGGCCTGGAGATCTCCTAGAATTACAACTGACCTCCAGACTACATAACAGAGATCACCTGGAGAAAATGGCTGCTTTGGAAGGTGAACTCTATAGCATCCTACCCTACTGAGGTCCATCCACACCTCAAATTCCACCCTTCTCAAGCTCCACCTCAACATCTCCAGGAACTTCCCAACCCAGAGCTGACAACCCTAGGATACTGATCATGACTTCAAGGGTCTCAAGTAGAGATTCTTCACATCTCCTGTTCCCTGATAGTTTCAACTGGAGATGACAGAGATTGAATCCAAGACTGTCTGCGTATGAAGCAGACACTCTTCCATTGAACCACAACCTTTCTCCTAATACATCAAGCTGTTTTCAACAAGTTGTGTATTTCAGCCTGAATAGAAATGAAGATGGGATGGTGCCTCTCCCAAAGACTCTATTTAGATGCAGGTATGTCATCTGCGATGAGGTATGTCATTGTGCTCACCTGCGTCTGATTTAGGAACACGGTTCTGCCCTTTGCCGTGGTGTAGCATTTAGAGTGTGGGACTAGCATTAGGGAGATCCAACTCTGTCATAGAAACTTCCTGGGAGATCTTGAGGCAGTCACATACTCTCAGGCTAACTTACCTCACAGGTTTGTACTGAGGATAAAATGAAGAACAGGAGAACATACAAGCCACTTTGAGTCACAAACAGGGAGAAAGGCAGGGTAAATATCAGTAGAAAGTAACTCCTTTGTAGTCGTTATGTGTGAATGTATGAATATGTGTAAAGCTGAATGGAAATGTACTTTTTTTGTGTGTGTGGAAATTTTATTTGAGGAAAAGTTGCATTTGCCAAATATGCTTCTACAAGAAGCAAAGAATGGCAGACGAGGGCCCAATTCCCACCATGCAGGAGATGGAAAGGATATTATTGGCCATTTCCACACACGTTGAATAATGCACTTTCAATGCACTTTCGTAATCCTTTAGAAGTGGACTTTTTTGTTCCACACATGGAAAATCAGTTTCAAATGTTCACTAAATTGAAAGTGGATTATCCAATGTGTGTGGAAGCAGCCATGAAGTGACTTTCTCTTGAAAGTTCTGACAAAAATCATTTTGCTGTTTTTATTTATTTAGATATTTCTACCCCATGTTTCTCCCCAATAAGAACTGAAAGTGGCTTACAACAACATCATTTGCTCCTCTTCCTTTTTATCCTCGCCACCACAACAGCCCTGTGAGGTAGGTTAATCTGAGAACTGATCCCAGATCACCCAGTGAGTTTCTATGACAGGGTGGGTATTTGATCCCCGGTCTCCCATATCCTAATCCAACACTCATGTTGACTTTGAACACAAAGGGACCATAAACACAGATTGACCTTTAAAATAGCTATTTAATTTCATGAGACATTGATAAGAAAACATGTCGACTGCTGCCCCATTATGAAGTCTCCCTCAGCTTGTTTCTTCTGCCTTTGAGGACCAACTTGTATGAGAGCCAAGCTACAAGTGACACCTGACACAGGTTGGACACTTGTCAGCTTCCCTCAAGTTTTGATGGGAAATGTAGGCATCCTGGTCTTACAGTTTGGCTCTCCATTTAACTGAAGTTTACAGAACCACCCCCCCCCACACACACACACAGCAGAGGGGAAGGGGGGCACCTGGTGAGAGTCCAATGCCTGCACTCCCCTCCTGACCACATGTTCTCCCTCCCATAGACTGCTGCTCTGTAAACTTCAATTAAATGGAGAGCCAAGCTGCAAGACCAGAATGCCTACATTTCCCATCAAAACTTGAAGGAAGCTGACAAGTGTCCAACCTGTGTCAGGCATCACTTGTAGCTTGGCTCTGAGATGTTCCATTCCATGGAATTTGTCCTTAATTTTTTTTTTAAAAAAACTATAAAATGCAACCACAGAGGCCTCAATATAAAGGGAAAATGCCTTTTCTTTGTATTGCTCATGTCCTTAAAAATTTATCCTCTAAAAGCCAACGTTTTCTTTACAAAGGAAAAGTGACATCGATTTGTATCTTTTTTCCTCATAAAGAAAGAGCTGGTAGAATTTTTATGAACAAACCCCCCTGAAAATAAACGATTAAGAAGTCCCCTCCCTGCACAAGTCTTCCACATTACATAGTAACTTTTGTCACTACAGTTTGAAAAATTAAAAATTTGGGGCATGCAAAATGTCACAGTGAAGGAAACTTTGTGGTAAGTTCTGCATGGAGAAGATAACACCTCCGGTTGAAAGGATCAGGCAGTAGGAGAGGTGAAAGATGTTTATCTGAGATTCCGGAGAATCACTGCCAGTCGGAGTAGATAATATTGACCTTGGTAGACCAAGGCAGCTTCATGGGCACGCTATGATAGAGGTATGGCATTCCAAAGAGAAAGTGGTTGTAGCCAATTTGACGCAAGTGTTTTCCAGCAAACGTTTTCCATAAAGCGGATAATTAGTTTGAGAAGAATCCTTGTAAAAATCTTATACTGGAATTCTTAACACCTCACTTTCTATGATTATGATGAGAAAAGCAGAGTTTCTCAGGTCATTTTTTTTCTTACACTGGAGTTCTTACAGTTGCTTATGCATATAATAGTTTATTTGATTGGAACATATTTTCCAGCTGACTCGTGCTCTAGTCTTTCTAATAAAGTATTCTGTTCTTTAGGATAATAGCAAATATTTGACATCCTCTACCATTCTCCCATATTGATCATCTATTGGAACAATTATGCCAGCCTAGGGTGGCCAACCTCCAAGTGGGGTGTGGAGACCTGCAATTCCAATTGATTTACAGATGACAGAGACAGTTCCCCTGGAAAATGTGGGAGTTTTGGAAGGTGGACTCTGATATTAAAGGTCAGTGAGCTCCTTCCTCTCCTCAAATCCCACCTTCCCCAAGCACCACTCCCTAAATCTCCAGGAATTTCATAACCCAGAGCTGGCAACTCAAGTTACTGCCAATTTCATTTGGAGGCTTCTGATGTCTTTAATGAACCTTTTTCAAACAATCTTAAGAATATACATTCAACAGGTATTGGGGTTTTGAGGTCATGAGCTGCATCCGTACATTGTTGCATATTGTAGTATCATTGCACTATAGCAAGCATTTGCCACTAGATTTTCTTGCCCGCACAGGAAAATCCAGTTGGCAAATTACTGTTACCATGCTGTGATAGTGTGCTATCCAGTGATGATGTATGTAGTCACGGTAGCTGAAATGGCCTTATTAGAGAGTGAGGTAGGAGCGTCTGTTAATATACGACAGACAGGCAGAGACTGCAATACTAAGAAAGATTTTCTGGGAGGAACTGAATAAAATAGGACTTATTTCTGAGTAGACCTGCTTAGGATTACTTAGGATCGCCGAGAGAGACAGAGGTAGAGATATCATAGTAAATCCCCAAACTTCTTCAATTTCCACAGAAATTCCCAAACTTCTACAATTGAGGTACATCTCCCCCCACTCCCCCCATAAAACAAAATTATATTTAGAAGTAACTTTCACTCTTGCATCTGACTGGACTTACATTTAAAATGTATATTATGAAAAATGACCTTTCCTCAAGAGAGCCTCGAACGTGTGCTTCTGCATGATTTACTGTTCTGGACATAGGCATACTGGCCAACTTCCTCCGAGCATGTCATTCCATTACAGCTTCAGTTTGGAAGTCAAATGCTAAGATGTAGCTGAATTATCAGCCCTTCAGTGGAGACAGATTAGGAGAAAAGGCCAGAGCAGTGAATCATGCAGAGACATGGCAGGCAACCTTGTCAGGTGGTGCATTGGTTTGGATTCATGCTGGAGCATTTCGTTATTTAAAGAAATCATTCTCAGGGAAAGCTAGCCATTTTCTCACTGCCATTTTTTCACAGCCAAAGCAACAAGATGAATTTGTGATGGGAGTCAAATCTAGAAGCTCAGCTTAACTGGGCCAGTGGCAGCTCATGGGATGGATCACAAGAAATATCCCAGCTTCCACTACTGAGCATCATGAAAGGGGGAGGTTGAAGTGGTACCTCTTAATGGACCTTACGATTTTGTTTCTCAATTTTCAGCGAATAGGAATAGGCACATCAGGTTTCCCGCACTGGGTGTACCTTTCCCTCGTGCACGGGGACAAACTGTACCTATTAGATGAATGGTGTTAGCTGCCATCTTTCCCTTAGTAGCAAAAATGTCTAAACTTACAGTGCCTAAAGGAATTGTAGAAAAAATAATGTCTTTCTTTAACTATGGGAATATTTCTTTCTCTCCCTTCCTCCTATGCTTTTGAGCTTAAACCTTAACTTTCAACTCAATTTACTTCTTTGAAATAACAGACTAGATTGTTCTGTGGTATTTAACCCTCCCCCTATATTGTGTTCTGTTTTAATGTTTTTTTAATGGCTTTTGTATCAGACCCCAATTAAAGTGAATGGGGAAAATGTAACACTGCAGTTCCAAGGAACGGAGGAGCAGAGGCTCAAATTGGAATGACAGCAGAATGGTGAGAATTCTCATTTAACGGCATCAAAACTGCTTTGTGTTGGTGTACCAATTAAGATTAAGAGGTATTAACCATGCAGCATTTTTCTTTTAATTCACACCCTCTGGGGGATTTTTAGTTGAAAGAAAAAGTACTTGATTAAGATATTGTGGAAATTTACATTGGAGGTCCTTTCAGACTTTTGATATGATCCCTCCATTGTTGTGAGTGTGACTCACTACTGTAGCCTATAATCTTTTGTGAAAGCCAGTATATGTGTGGTTGTTAGAGGGTTGGACTAGGACAGGAGACCTCCCTGTGTACCGCCCCCACCCCCGCAACCTTGTTGAGTCTGTAAGCACTTCTGGATTTTTGAGAATACCTTGTGAGTGCCGCTGCAAAATGGCTGCCATGGAGGTTGGGACCAATTACAAAATGTTGGCAGCTGCCAAGGCCAGCGTTCTCCCATGGTGAGAGCAGCTGTTTCTGAACAACCACATCCTGCAAACACAAACCCAAGTACTTCCTGATCCAGAGAGGGGGAGGGAAGTCAGGACTGGCTGGTTCCTTTGGGGAAGAGATGCTTAGAGGAAATAGGAAGCTACTAGGAAGGGGTGTGCACCAAGAAAGGATTGGTTATAATTTTGGATCCAGGATTTGATGGGGAAACCTTGACTGTGATTGCTTGCTGCATCTTGGGTAGGACATTACCAATTTGGGATTCAAATCCGTGTATATTTTTCAGATCCCAGAATATGAGACCATTATTTTCAATGGAGAATAAATTCGAGGGTCTAGGGCAGCCGTTTTTAAAGATAATGGCACCACATTTGCACAGATCATAATCCTCCCTCTAATCTAAAAAAACTCTTTTTCAAGCAGAATGGATAAAGGAGTTTGATTTTAAGACAACACCCCCCCCCCCCCGCAAAAAAGCAGGTGCCTTTCGGCTCAGGCTCTGATTCGGATGAGGGTGAAATGGCACTGCCCACTAGTATTTTTGTTTGAATCCTGTCTGCATCTTCTTTTTTTAAACATAATCTCAGTGACTGACTGACAATTAAAAAAAATTGAAAACTCTGCATTTGCTATCCTTCCCTCTTCTGCATCATTGCAGTGGTAAGGAAGGCTTCCTTTGAAGAAAACCTTTCTCCTTCCCGGTCTGTCAAATCTTTTAAAATAGTTCATTTTTTTAAACAAAATGGATTGTGTGTGTGTGTGTGTGTGTGTGCAGGCTTGCATGTGATTAATCAATCAGCCAACTGCTGTGAGACACATATCTTCATGCTGGGTGTTGTCCACTGTAGAGTTACCTTAATTAGGAATTAGTACAACTGCTGTTTGAGAAGTTCTTGAAGGAGGAGGAGGAGGCAGCAGAGGGCTGGATGTAGGGGAGTCCAAGCACTAAACTCTGTGATATGTTTCTTTACAAGTGGTGTCTGGGTTCACTGCTTTGAATCAGAGTCACATCAGCTCCAAGTACATTGTTTAAAAGCCACAGAAGCTGATTTTACTGATGAGGGCAGGCAGAGGTAGAGGATGGGGCTCTTACTCCCCCCTAGCCTTTTCCCTGATCCTAAAGAATTCCCAGTGTGAAGTTATTCACATAAATTTTGAGTACTTACAGCTCAGCAGACTCCTCCATGGAAATTCCTTCTCTGGGGCTTGTCTCCAAAAGTGATTGGCTGGGAGCATTCACTCCAGATCCCTTGCAAGGATTCAGCTGGAAGGGAGAAATACCACTGTCTGGAAATTTCAGGGAATTTAAGAAAAACAAGATGCCTGCTGCTGATCCTAGGCATGAACGTGAAAAAAAACCAGATTTCTTTGGGAGGGAATGTTTTTCATAATACCCAAGAATCCCATATTTGTGTTACCATTCTGAAAAATCATGGTAACAACCTGAAACAGTGATTCTTAAGTATATTTTCTGCTCAGGAAATTCAGAATGCATACCTCTAGTACTAGGAAACAATGGCTGAATCCACACACCCACGGAGCATCCTGGCATTGCGCTAAATATTCGCTAAACACCCGGAAGTGTAGCGTCTTTCTAGCACGATTCAGAAATTGCTCTAGAAAAACGCTACACTTCTGGGTGTTTAGCGAACATTTAGAGCAATGCTGGGATGCTCTGCGGGTGTGTGGATTCAGCCACACTGGCCTCATCATGCCCATGGGTACCATGTTAGGTAACATTGGGCTGGGACAACTCAGGTTCAAAATTTTTACTCTGTGAAGAAATTCACTAGGTGGACTTCGAAAAGTCACTGACTTTCAACTTCGTTTACCTCTAAATGCTGTTGTCAGGAGAAATGAAGAAAAGAGGAACTGTATCCATCACTCTGAACTCCATGGCAGAAATGAGGGATGGAAATGTACAGATGCTTAAAATGTGTTTGTGTGTATGAAATTGGGGTTGTTCTCAGATACATCCTGCCCTTTGCTCTAAGCAATGACATTTTGGTGTATTTAATCCCAATAACTGGTTAGTAAAGTGCATTTTAGGAATGTAAGAAGGCTGAGACAGTTTTTTCACTTGGTTTCAAAAGCTTTTCACTTAACCAGGAAAATTTAACAAAATGATTGTGCTTTCTTAAATTGTAAATTCACTGCTATCACAATGGAGGCTAAGATTTCTGGCTCAGGAGTCGGAGTTCCAGTAACATGGGTGAGTGACTGAAACCATTTCATTCACAGTATTTGTCACACAATCAAACATTCAACTTTATTTACTGTAGTTTGCAATTCCCAACCTACTTGAGGTAATTTTGACTCGCTATCGAAAAATCCAATTTTGTCTCACCACCAACTTCCAATCTACTCTGATTTTTATACAGCAGTTCAACAATGCCATTTCAAAGGCAGGTTTGCAAAACAGACATTGATGCCCAAGGGCTTTATGGCAGCTCGTTGAAAGACTTTATTCCTCCAATTTTTGTCTTTTGGAAATGGTGAACATTCCAGTACTCAGCCTTCTTAGTTGGAAAAACTTTCAGTTTAAATGAAGCTATGAATCTTTTTTGTTTAAATGCAGTTTTTTAAATAATTGCTTTATTTCAGCACATTCATTTGAATCACAGTTGAATTATATTAAGTTATAACAAGAATGTGAATTGATAAAAAGTTGACTAAGCATCTGTTTCGATTAATAAATACATTAAATATACAGCAGTAAAAAAGAGCAAGAAAGCTCATACGCTACCACAAATTTTGTTAGTCTTATCGGTGCTACTGGACTCTTGCTCTTTTCTACTGCTACAAATAAACACAGCTACCCATCTTGATCAATCTACATTAAATATATGTGTGTATTTGTACAGATTACACAACCCCAGTAGGGGTGCTTTTTAATACAGTAGATAGACATTTAATAAAAGCTACAAATCATTGTTAGAAGGAAAGGATATCATATCTTTTGGATGTTTTTACACCAGCACCAAAATAGCTACAAAAAACCCTGATATGACACTCTCAGCCCTGACTCCCACCAATTCATCACCTGAAACTTTAGTTGACTGACCTAATGAAAAAGTTAAAGCTTGAAGATTTAATGTATATAATTCACCTGACTTAGAGCCAAGCTACAAGTGACACCTGACACAGGTTGGACACTTGTCATCTTCCTTCAAGTTTTAATGGGAAATGTAGGTGTCCTGGTCTTACAGCTTGGCTCTCCATTTAATTGAAGTTTACAGAACCCCTCCACACACACACAGCAGAGGGGAAGGGGGGGCACCTGGCAAGAGCCTGACGCCTGTACTCCCCTCCCAATCGCATGTTCTCCCTCCCATAGACTGCCGCTCTGTAAATGTCAATTAAATAGAGCCAAGCTGCAAGACCAGAACGCCTACATTTCCCATCAAAACTTGAGGGAAGCTGACAAGTGTCCAACCTGTGTCAGGCGTCACGTGTAGCTTGGCTCTTACACTGAGCCAGACAATTGATCGATCCATCTCAGAATTATCTGGTTTGACTGACATCAGCCCTTCAGGTTCTCAGGCAAAGAAAGGTCATTCACATTTGCTAACCAACAATATCAGAGCTTGAACCAAGGTCCTGCATTCAAATGCATGTGTTCTGCCACTAAGCCATGTCCTCCAACAGTTCGACAGTTGGATTCCTGAACTTTTCATACTTTTGAAATTATTTCCTGAGCTTTTCCTCTAACAATTAATGATTTGTTTTCTTATGCAATATCACACTGTAGCTGAGAAATCAGCTCTTTGCCTGTGTGAGAAATGGCAGAAACATACGTCCGACTCACTTGTATCAACTGTGTATTGTTGAAATTGATTACAAAATATACCTCGTCAAATACTTCTCCAAGGCCAACTTAAAATGTTCTTTTCCAGTGAAAGAGCATCCAAGAGAAGAAAAGGCTTAAAATGAAATTTTGCTGAAGGAATCAAATCTCTGTTCTGATGTTTGAATTTCATTACTGGTCAATATCCTGACCTGGATGGCCCAGAGCGGCCATCAGATCTCAGAAGCTAAGCATGGTGAGCCCTTATTTGTGCTTGTATGGGAGACCACTAAGGAAGTCTAGAGCTGATACACTGAACTTTTCTTGCCTTGAAAACCTTATGGGGTTGCCATAAGTGGGCTGTGACTTGATGGCATTTTACCATCAGTTATGCCATCAGCCTCTGGACTGAGTTCCTCTCCTGAAGAGTTCTGGCTTGATTGACAGACATTTACACAAATTGTATTCAGGATGTGCAAAGAACTTCTATTTGACTCATTGTGTAAGAGCCAAAACAGACAAGACGCCTGACACATGGAGAACACTCATCAGTTTTCTGCACGTTTCCATGGGAAATGTAGTGAGAAGGAACCTCTGCCAGGGAGAAGAGAATCCCCCCTCTCCCTGGCAGAGGTTCTTTCTCTAGGCATCCCGTCTAGTCTGCTCAGCTCCCTCTCGCTGCTGCCAGCATGCTCAGAGTGCATTTAGGGGATCAAGGGGAGTTTGCTGGCAGCAGTGAGAGGAAACACTCTCCCCTTGCTCAGGAGCAAAGCACACTGGCAGTGGTGCGAGGGACAGGGAGCCAATCTCGACAGCAGCTCCCTCTCCCTCTTGCCTCTGCCAGTGCGCTTGGCTCCCAAGTGCATTTAGAGGAGCAAGGGGAGCGTGCTTCCCCTTGCTGCTGCCAGCATGCTCCCCTTGCTCCCTTAAATGCATTCAGAAGCCAAGCACACTGACAGAGGCAAGAGGGAGCTGAGCAGACTAGATGAGATGCCTGGAGAAAGAACCTCTGCCAGGAGGAGGGGGGATTCTCCCTCTTCTCCCGGGCAGAAGTTCTTTCTCGATACATTTCCTGTGGAAACTTGTGGGAAACTGACAAGTGTCCTCTATGCGTCAGGCGTCTTGTCTGTTTGGGCTCTTAGTTTAAAATTGTGGTTGAAATCTTTAAGATTACTGTGACAGATATTGTATTTTGATTGCACTGAATAAACATTCCCATCTGTAACTTAATTTTGGGCAGTGGTAGAGCATCTGCTTGGCAAGCTGAAGGTCCCAGGTTTAACCCCCAGAACATCGAGTTAAAATGATCAGATAGTAGGTGATGTGAAAGACCTCTGCTTTGAATTCCTGGAAAACTGCTGCCAGTCAGAGCAGGCAATACTGACTTTGGTAGGCCAATTCTCTGACTCAGTATAAGTGACACAATATGTGTTCATATGCCTAATAGCCAATTGGAATGCCGTTCTCAAGCTTTATACCCTAAGAGTGGGAGATATTACCTCTCACAATTTTTAGAAAGATAAGGCAAACTCTGCCCATTCTAGAAGCCTGAAAGAAAAAATTCTCCAGATATCCAAGTACTTGGCACTGTAGGGTAACGTTGGGGTAGAGAGGAGAATCCAGAACTGCCTCCTTGGGCTCACCTTTTGTTAAAAAGAAGAGACTCTGGCTTTATGTGTGAATACACTCATGCATAGGATCCAGTTTGGAGTAGTGGTTAAGAGCACCAGTTTGGTGTAGTGGTTAAGAGCGCCAGTTTGGTGTATGGTGTAGTGGTTAAGAGCGCCAGGTTGGTGTAGTGGTTAAGAGCGCCAGTTTGGAGTAGTGGTTAAGAACGCCAGTTTGGTGTATTGGTTAAGAGCACGGGACTCTAATCTGGAGAGCCGGATTTGATTCCCCACTCCTCCACTTGAAGCAAGCTGGATGACCTTGGGTCAGTCACAGCTCTGTCAGAGCTCTCTCAGCCCCACCCACCTCACAAGGTGATTGTTGTGAGGATAATAACAACATACTTCGTAAATCACTCTGAGTGGGCATTAAGTTGTCCTGAAGGGCGGTATATAAATCAAATGTTATTATTATTACTATTATTATAGACTCTGTGGCTCTTTCTCAATAACTGGGAATGCTGCTTTTCCAGAGTTCCTGATCACATAGATACAGCCCTGTACTTGCTGGCATGTAAACTTTATACTGCATTTAGGGATTGATTTCTTCCAGTCCCCCCTTCCCGATATTCATCCTCCGACTTTAGCATTTCTGCAAAGGGCTGCCTACAAAGATATTTGCATATTCCTAATGTGAGCACTTTAAATTGATTGGATTACTTGTGTGCTGGCAGCATGTCTTCTGGCTGAAATTTTTTTAACGTAAATATATTACTGCCCGAATTATGTTTAGACTCAGTCCCATCAGCTTTAATAGACGTCATGCCCTGTCCTAAAATGGAGTGGTGGGGAGGTGATAAAGGAGCTCACTGTTAACCAATACATGTTCCTCCCATTCCAGTGAATGGGCTCTGGCTGATACCCAGATTAGCTGGAAGAAGCAATGCTGATTATGTTGCCTTCTGATCACCCAGAAACAACCAAATTGCGTGGAAGTTTGTTCACTCTAAGGAAGAAGGTTGCTATGGGGAGAGTTTATACAATTTGTAGGTCTCTTGCCTGTGGGAGCTGTATAAGCCCTATAGGAGTGGTTTCCCAAAAGATGTTTGTGGAGTGCAGTCTAGGTGCTTTGTTCAGAATTCACAGTACAAACACAGAGCACGTGTTTTCCATGCACATGGTTCCAGGGGTGGTATTCGGTATGGGGCATCTGGGGCAGCTGTCATGGGCCTAGGGATGCTAGTTGCCCACCAGGGCAGAGGATCCCCCTCTTCCAACCTCCACACCCCCTCCCCCGCTTACCTAGCCAGCAGGGGGAACATACCTCTTGGGGCATGCCCCCAGGTGGCGTGGCACACTCCCGGGCAGCGAGTTGTGCTCCCACATGCCACAATGGCCAAATTCGGGGAAATTTGGCCTGAATTGGACCTGATCTGGCCCTGATCGGATCACTGTGGGGCACAGGAGCGCTACTGTGTTCCGCAGCAGCCAGATTCAGGCCAATTCGGCCCAGATTCAGACTGAATCAGGCCTGAATCAGGCTGAATTGGGCCACTGCTTAGCACAGGAACACAGCCCACAGCCCACAGCCCACAGTGGCCAGATCCGGGCTGATTTGGCCCAAATCTGCCTGGATTTGGTCCGAATTGGGCCTGAATCAAGCCTGAAACAAGCAAGCTCGATTCGCCCCTCTGAGGAGCACAGGAGTGCTCCCAGGGTGGCCCATGAGCTGTGCGATGATGCCACTTCCTGGAAGTGACACCATTGTGGAAGCCAGAATTGTGTGTGCTGTGCATGTACACAAAAAGGAAAAAGAGAAGGTAGGAGCTGGGCCCCAGATCTCCTGCCAGGGGTTGGGTGACCTACCAATCCTACATGGGCCTCCATCCTGCACCCAGTTACTTTGGCAGATGAGGGAGCTGACCTCCCAGGCCTGCAGCTGAGGTGGCAGTGGGACAGCAAGCGAGGCAGCCACCTGGGCCTGCCACCACAGTGAGCCTGCTCTTCTTCCTCCCCCCCCCCCCGCCACTGGAGGGCATACTAAGGGACAGCTCAAGTTGTGCACTAGTGAGGGACATACTCCCACAGTGACTGCAAAAAGGTTCTGCAGCTTCTGTCAGCAGAACCAACCTTATAGCTCAATAGCTTTATAAATATTTCACATGGCACAGTTACAGGCATAATGCAAAAAACTGATGCTTTTTTGCCAATATATTTCAAAGAGGCGACTGCATCTGAGCATAGGGTTCAGACTAAAAATACTATGTCCAGAATTTGACAATGAGGTTGAGGACCCACATAATACTGGAGCTGGTTCTCACCATATGGAAAGTTTGGAGTGGAAGAGAAGCCCAGCAGAGTGGACTATTAGTAAAATAACATAGGATCTTTAGACTGGTAAATGAGTTTTTCCCTCGAAGAATTGTAATGCTTCTTTGGAAGCTCCTTGAAGTTCTTGGAAGTATGTTATCTTAAGACAAAATCTTGCTGTGACTAAGTAGGTTTAGATATATTTCCATAACATTTCTATCTAGACCTGAAGATGATTATCCAAAATAACATGAAACAGGCAGTAATAACACCAGTACTTTTGAGATCTCTCAGCATCTTGATTCATTCCTCATGCTGACTTATAAGGATGTTGTTTCAGCAAGGGACATCTTAACTTGCCAACCATTCATAATTATATTGGAGGAAATTGTTCCTCCGGAGTGTTTGTTGTCAATACCATGAAACAAAAATGATAAAAAGATGACAGTTAAGATATACTGTTGTCACTAAAACAAATGTTCTCTGCAAAACTCATAGCTGTTAAAAAAATGATCAAATCGTTTAAGTACCCAAAGAAAAGTATCACAGATTCTTACAGTGCAACCCCATGCAGCGATACTCCGGTCTAAGCCCATTGATTTCAATGGACTTAGACTTGGTGTAACACTGCATAAGATCGTGCTGTTAGTATCCCAGCTGATGATAGGGGTGTGCTCTGAAAAAAAGAACTGTTATAATTTCAGATCCAGGATTTGGAGGGGAGTATCATGATTGCTGATTTTCAGGTCTCTAATTTAAAGACCCCCTACATTTCAAGAAAAAGGATTTGATTCTATGGACCCTCAAGTAGGTGCCTCTCTGTGCAGACACTCTTCTCTCTACTGAGCAGCAACCTAAAAGGAGAGTGTGAGCCAGCCACTCTTAGGCTGATTCCGCACACGTTGGATAATGTACTTCCAATCCTCTTTAGAGATCATTTGGAACTGAATTTTTCATGTGTGAAACAAAAAATCCACTTCCAAACAATTGCTAAAGTGCACTGAAAGTGCATTATCCAATGTGTGCGGAATCAGCCCTATAGTGATTGGCATTTTTTTAAAACCTTTCAGCTTAAAAATTCTGTGTTTGCCATCCTTCCATATTACAGTATGTTATTTGATTCCCTTTGCAAAGAGAGGAAGGAAGAAAGGAAGGAGAGCTGCCATTATTCCCTATGGGGGACTTTGGGGGAGGGCTGGAGGGGCTGTTTTACAGGCAAATGACAACATAATTGGAGGGGAGCTAGTGTTGCTCGTCCACTAAAGAAGTAAATTGGACAAAGGGGCCCAATTCTACAGGCCCCTGAACAAGGTGCCCCCAGCCATCCTGTCTGTGGAGGAAAAATGCTCCCACATCCACAGAGGAGGGAAGGAAAGAGAAGGTGTGAGCCAGAACTGCAGCTCTGCTGGGCCCTGCATCTGTCTTCTGGCAGGCAGAAGCCATCTTCTCTGGGCCACTGGCTGGGAAATTTGGAGAATCAAAGAAAAACAAGATGACATCATTCCCAACGTGACATGGAAGTAACATGTTGCCTCGAGGACCAATTGAGTAAACATCAACCCCAAACACTGAATTGGGGGCTGATTTTTATTTGAACAGCTCCCTGGTGCAACTCAGAGGTGCTCTGGAGCACTCAGTCAGGAGTGAGCAGGAGCGCACTTTGCTTCCACTGTCCCATTCCCCCCCAACACACACACACACCAGCCTGGTGAAAGAGGGATCGCAAGTCTATTTGGTTTTCATGTGTTGCCATTTTAATTTTTATTACTTGGGGCTTCAGAAGCAGGAAGTGGCCCAGGCCTCTCTTGGCCTAGGAGCTGTCCTCTCTGTAGGCTGGGATCCAATATACAGTTTTAATACATGTAGGTCAGGTTGGAGACATCTGGCATCATTTTGACCTTCTTGTGTGTTTTCTCTCTTCTCATGATGCTGTCCAAAAATGGATTCAGAGAGAAAAAATGGAGGAAACTTTAGGCAAACTTTGCAATATTCAATAATATCTCCTGTATGTTCCTTAGAGGGCATTTTGATATATTCCTAGGGGGCATCCCCCCTCAATTGGCCCTTCCTACAAATATATGGGCAGATTTTTGTATTTTCAGGGCTTTTTTTCAGCTGGAACACGGTGGAACGGAGTTCCGGAACCTCTTGAAAATGGTCACATAGCTGGTGGCCCCGCCCCCTGATCTCCAGACAGAGGGGAGTTTAGATTGCCCTCTGCACCACTGGGCAGCATGGAGGGCAATCTAAACTCTCCTCTGTCTGTAGATCAGGGGGTGGGGCCACCAGCCATGTGACCATTTTCGCCAAGGGTGATTTAAACTTTTAAAAACTCCCCCCTTGTTCCAGCTGACCCAAAGTGACATCATTGGTCCTGGGAGCATGTGCGCACTTTGCGCATGCACATGTGGTACCAGAGGCACCACCTTCCACCAAGAGTTAGGGTTAGGGTTCCAAAAGGAAGTGGGTGCTGGCAACCCACTGAGTTTCATCACCTCTTTTCCCAGAAAAAAAGCCCTGTGTATTTTATTTGTTTATTTAGAGCATTTCTTATGCCGTCTCTCAAGGAAACCTGCTTGAGGCAGCTTACGGGTAAAACAAGTTCTCAGATTTAACAAAGCAAACAGATAGAGCAGGAGAAAAGAAACAGTGGCTGACATAGTGCACCTACACAGTCTCTGTTGTGAGCCAAGCAAGACACATATGGATACACATCTACTCTGCTTACTTCTTGTAGTAGTCTAACGCTCAAGGTTTCCCTCAAGAGCTGTAGTTTTTAGATGCTAAGAATTCTGGAGAGGGGACCTTGGTTAAACCAGCTTGGTCCACCCAGCCCAATGCTTTCTGCTCTGCCTGGCAGGTGCTTTCAAAACCTTGCTACCCCTCCGCCCTGATTCTTTTAGTGGACATGCTAGAGAGTGAGAATGGAACTGGTGTGCTCTTAGTGATTTTGGGGCCCTGCGCAAAAATACACAGGGTACAGAGTCAGCATTATTGTAATGCTAAGGGGTGGGTGGGTGGATTTTTAAATGATGTGGAGAGGACCTATGTTCTGTTCCAAGAATCATCTTCAAACCAAGAAGAAAACAAATTGAAGGGGTACAAATGCTTTTAAGGTACAACATTACACATGAAAGGAGCCTTCCTCTGACACACAGAAGACCATCAACAGAAGAGCTCTTGCATCAGTGTCCATTTGGGGGGGGGGGTAATTTATACTTTTACAAAAGACGATGTTTTAATGGTAGGTATATTGTGCGGTGGGATCTACAAATGCAACATGAGACCCCATTGAGTTATTTATTTACAAAAAATCTTTCTTGTAAGAACAATGGCTAAACTTAGACTAGTTCAAGAAAACCAAACACTTATTATTCCAGATGTTCATTTGGTTTCCCCACCTTCTAGGACCTTTACATGAGAACAGCAATCAACAACTGCATGAAAGCATTGTGAATGTCAGAACTGAAAAACTGCTGGAATTCTGATGTTCCAGAAGGAAGCATTCTCTTGTAATGTTCATTCTGCTGGTGATAAGCACAGTAAGACACACTAGCGTGGCTCCCCTTTTCACTCTAGTGCTGGTCATTATGAGAGGAAAAAGCTCTGTGCGCGACATCTTCTGCAGCAAGATAATTGCGTATCATTACAGGTATCACACACAGGGTGCAGAGTCAGCATTATTGTAATGCCAAAGGGGTGGGGGCAATGTGTGTGTTTTTAAATCATCTAGAGAGGACCATATGTTCTGTTCCAAGAATCATCTTCAAACCAAGACAACAAATTGAAGAGGTACAAATGCTTTCAAGGCACAACATTACACATAATTTGGCAGCAGTGAGATTACACTTTAATTTTCTATATATGATTATGATTATTCTGGGCAACTTACAGATTCAGAATAGTGCCAGAAAAGCCTGATTAGATATCCTTGCAATGTTTTAAAGAAATGCCAACAGCTACTGTTTATTGCTTTCCCTCAAAGGAACAACTCATTGCAAAACATGCCCCCCCCGAAAAAACCTTGGCAACGTAAAATTCCATTGGCATACAGGGACTTGCCAGTGCTTAAAAGCACTTTAAATAAAAATAAATTAAAGTTGATTTTGTCTTCTGGCTTGCAACATTGTGTACAATAACATCATGTTTAAGCTGCAAGACGAGACCAATCTTATATGAAGGAATTAATCAAATCATGTTAATAAGCAGCCACTGTCAATGCTACTGTGCCCAGAAGTTAGATTTTGAAAAAAAAAATGTATCTTGTTCCCTTTTGGCTGACAGTAAGAATCCTGTGATTATTCTGGAATTACTGAAAAATATGAAGAAGGCTGTACCAACCAGAAAGAAAAGTTCTCTTTTTTAGAAAATTAGGTATTTGTTTCCTATCTTGAGTTCTCTTTACTTCTTAGACTGAGTTGGGTTGGAGCGGCGGGGGGGGGGGGTCAGTCTGTAGAATTGGAGTCTCACAAGACGCAAACAGCCCTCCTCCCCCAGAGCTATTTCATATTGGGAAATGGTACAGGAAGAAGGCTGAAACATTTCCTCCCCTCTGCTGTGTTCCTGTGAAGAATCAGGCCTGGAATACTTAGGAATAGAGGTGGACACAAACCATAAAACAGACCTAAATTTGACACAGACTGGCCCGGTTTGTGGCTTGCGAACATGCAGTTTGTGGGACCGCATTTTTCATGAACTTTGGTCCATTTGGGTCCATGATCCATGAGTTCAGACATCCTGGCGCTGATCTATCAATTCCCTAGGCAATGGAGGGGATGTCCTCAGACTTTCTGCAGTCCTTGGAACGCATCAATCCTAGCCCTCAAAATCTTGATAGGCAGCTCTGCCTGCCAACCAGAGAGTTTCCATTCTTCTCTATGCAAGCAAGGAGGAAGAATTAATTCCCTAGGCAATGGAGGGGATAGACGTTCTGCAGCCTTTGGAACACACCAATCCTAGCCCTTAAAAACTTGACAGGCAGCTCTACCTGCCAAACAGAGAGTTTCCATTCTACTTTTTGCAAGCAAGGAGCAAGAATTAATTCCCTAAGCAAGAGAGGGGATTCTGCAGCCCTGGGAACACAACAATCCTAGCCCTTAAAAACTTGATAGGCACCTCTGGCTTCCAACCAGAGAGCTCCCATTCTTCTCTGTGCGAGCAAGGAGCAAGAATTAATTTCCTAGGCAACGGCTGGGAACGTGTCGGTGTGGTGAGTGAGGGGGCTCTTCCCCCACCTTTTTCTGTTTGATTTTGCTTCATCACAACTCTTTGGTGCTGCACGCCAATGCAAGTCAATTGGCATTTGTGACTCCTAGTATCTAATGGAAGTTTCCTGGGGGCAGCCACTTTGGGGGTTTGTAATTCAGACCTCCAAAATGCAATCTTGGCTAAACTTGGAGGGTGGCTGGAGGAGAGCCTGCTGAAGTCTCACTATGAGTTTAGCATCTCTGAGTGTGAAGGGGGTGGTCCTAGGGCCCCCGGAAGTGACAGATCATGGACCAATGGACTGGTCTGTGAATGGGGCGGGTCTGTGAAAAGTCCATGGTCCGTGGTCCATGAAACACGATGGACCACAGTCCGATGGCCTGTGGGGTTTTTCCGGTCCATGTCCACCTCTGCTTAGGAACATTAGTTTCCCCAGCCTTGTGCGGGAGTGCAAGTAACCATCACTGAACATAATGAGCCTTATTTCTTTCTAGACATGCTTTTCAAACAACTGACACTTGAAGATATTTGCTGTGCTTCATGTGAATATTGACTATGTATGGTCACCCCTTTAACAGAGGCACAAAGGGACATTATCAGGTGACATTATTCACCTCTGTGCCCTGTAAAACTTCAACTACTCGTTTTCATACATTAAGCCCCTGTTAAAGGGTCAAGTCATTTTTTTCCTCAAAGCTGTTGGTAACTCTATGGCCCTGTCCTTCCTAGTATCCTGGCTTCCTTCCCTTCCCTTCTGTTGCTGTCTAGTAGAACCAATCTCCATGTGAACCCAGCTCTTCCACTTGGCAGAGAAGCTGGAATTTAACTACCTCGAAATGGTTGTACTGTTTGCTTATCGGAAGGTATCAAAGGGGAACCACAAAGGACCGAGTTCAATCTGTTTTCATTCTCAGTTTATACTTCAGTGATTGCAGACGGCCTTGATTTCAAGCCAAACCTATAAAGGCCCAATTAACGAGAATTTATTGGTTACTTGAGATAAAATGGAGGAGTTGGCCTCAAAAGCCAGAGGTCACTTTAAACATTTATGTTCTCAGTATGCAAAGAGTCTGTATGAAGTTTTTACAAAGCAAAACATCAGCTTTGCTTATTTTACTGAAGTGTCATTTTTGTACATTGGAGTTTGCATAGTAAAAGACATTGCTGTGCTGCTCTCAGAAATGACTTTGACAAAAAGCTAAGGGTCAAAATAAATATGATGTGGGAGATCCTGCATGAGGAATTTCCACTTTTTTTGTTCAAAGCAATAGCTGGAGAAGAGGAGCAGACTGGATTGAGAAAGCAGTGTTGAGGAAAGGTTGTTTAACCCTCATATCTTTGTTTTCCCAGGCTAAATGTACAACCCAAAACAGGTCTACTTAGAATCCTTCTCAAGTCTATTAAATGGGGCTTGCTTTCGGAAAGTGTTCTTAGAATGGCATTGCCATCCTAAGCAGATTTACACCCTTCTAAGCCCATGGACTTATAAGCGTGTAACTCTGCTTTAATAGAGCTACCAGCCCCTGAGCATTTGGTAGGCTGGTGTGTGTGTGTGTGTGTGGTGTGTGGGAGAATATTGCAACCATTGACATTCTCACCAATCGTGTGATGCTATTTCTGGGGCAAGCTCAGAAGTGATGTCATGCTGCTCTAGGATTCAGCAGAAATGCTATGGTAAACCATAGAGTTTCTGCTGGGTTCACCCCAGAAATGATGTCATGCTGTCAACATGATGGCACCTCCAGGAGTTTCGGCCCACTGTGCATGCGTTGGCCTCACATGCACAAACTCAAGCTGTTCTTTTCAATGGTGGTGGTGGGGAAATGAAGCTCTAGGGCAGCTGTTTTCAAGCTTAACCAAAACCACATCAACCATAAGTCCTCCTCCTAGTTTAAACCATTGATCCACTGAATTTTTCCTCAAGCACAATAATACACTTGCACAACAGGCTTATAGAAGGCAAGTGTCGGCAGCACTTTAACATTTAAATCCCCCCTTGCTCCTACTGATTGGTGGCCCACTTTGCTCCAGCCCGTGCCGACGAACCAGTTGGTTTGCGAACCACTGCTGGACCATGAAAAGTTCATGGTCTGTGGTCCGTAAAATGCCATGGACCACGGACCCTCAGCCTGTAGGTTTTTCCTGGTCTGTGCCCACCTCTAGTATGTAGAGAGAAAATGACTGATCGAAGGTCATCCAGCAAGTTTTGTGTCAAGCAGAGATTAGAATCCAGGTCTCTCTAGTTCTGATCCAACATTTTAACTGCTGTGCCACACATGCTCTCTCAATCTTAAATGAAGAGTCATAAAAACACAAATGTAACTCCACCTCTGGAGTTTTTTGTACACATATAAGATTTTTTATTCACTGTTGTAGAAATTATTCTAAAGTTACGAAGCAGCAGCACATGTCTCTCCCAAACTAGTTCAGAACACCTGGGGAAAACCGTCTGAGCATTCCCCATTGACATGCATATTTGATGGGCAATTTAGAAATGGAGACAGGGATATTTTCCTTCTCTTGCTGCTGGTGATTCACTACTGCAGCATGGGAGCCAGAGGACATTCTGGCACAGTAGTGGCTCCCAGGAAACCAGATCTACATCTATCCTTACAAATATGACAGATCTTGTTTCAGGGCAAAGGAAAGAGCATGTACAACTGGCATGGCCCTGTATCAGAGTCCAAGGGGAACATGGGAAGGAAGAATCACATGGGCACAGTGCTGGTGCAGAAGAAAGCCCAAGCAGAAGGTAACGCAAGAGCTTATCAATCCCTTTTCCCTGGTCTGGGCCTCCAGTAAGTAGACTGGCCCCATTGATGTTCCTGACCCAGACAGTAATCCACTTCAAAGTGTCATTTGTCATTGTCTATCATAACTACAATTTTTTTTTTAATTCGGTTTCGTTTTCCTGGCCATGTCGGACGCTCCTCTCTGCAGGTCTGGGAGGAAACGCCCGAGCAGCCTGACCGGGTGGTTGGCCTGCGAGGGTTAACCCCCCAGGACTCCCAGTGAGGGGGTCAGGGTCCGGAGCGCTGCGGGAAGAGCCCCCTGAAGTCGATGCAGGGGGTAAATTGCCCGTTTGCTCCTACGGAGGCCGGCAGACTTGCGCAGCACATCGCGTGCTGCTGGGCCATGGAGAACGGCAACAAGCAGATTTAAGGTGAAAACCTGAAAGCAAGCGAATCCCTTCTGTTATTCTAAGCGTATGCGAAGGATTGGTGGGAGTTGAAGCTAAGAAGGTTCAGATATCTTCCCCTTCATTGAGTTTTGGGACTTAGTTGGTGGACTCCCCCCTCCCCTAAGATGGCGACGAAAAAGCAGAGCCCTGCTGTGGGCAAATATGTTTCGGCTGCTTTGCAGGGGAAAGGAGAGTCTCTTGAAGAGGTGGTTAAATGGTCGGTCATTGAAGCTATGAAGCCCTTTGTTGATAAGCTAAATGAAATTGGTCAAAGGGTTGGCTCAGTTGAGAATGAAGTGAAAACCATTAAAGATGTAGCATCTGGGGTAGAGCAGTCTGCTCGGGAAAACACTGTACTCATGAAAGCAACAAACAAAGAAGTAAAGCTTTTGGAGAATCAATTGATAGGGTTACAAGTGGATCGTGCTGAGACAGTATTGCGTCTTCAGAATGTGAAGGAGGAGGAAAGTGAAAATTTAAAGGATTTGGTGTCGGGAACTTTTGGCGTCATCCGCAAAGGCAACTAAAGAAGAGTTAAAAAGCGATATTCTGGAAGTCTGCCGGACATCTTCAAAATATGCAACGAAGCGTCAGCTGCCTCGCGAGATTATTATTGATTTTTCATCTAAGAAGCCTCGGGACACCATCTTATATAATTCATACAATGTGGACTTGGACTTTCTGGGTAACAAGGTTAAGATATTGAAGGACATTCCATTTTTAGCTCGGAAAAGAAGATTCAAATATAAAAGGTTTGCAGCTCTTCTGAGGAAGCGTGAAATAAAATACAAATGGTTATTTCCAGAAGGCATCTGGTTCAGTTATAAAGACCAAGCCTACAAGATAACATCGGAAGCACAGCTGAGGGACTTTGTGTTTAATCATCAAGAGTTTCAGCAAGGAGAAGATTTAGGATCTGAAGGGGGGAATGGGGAGGAGGGAGTGAGCACAGCTACTGTAGCTGTTCAGAGAGAGCTGCGACCGAGACTGGGGGGGGGGGGGAAGAAGACCTGATCCTGACTGTAGTTCGTATTTTATAAGATCTACCAATCTAATAGCATATTAGAAAGTTTAACTTTAAATAATTGTATTATGAAGGGAATGCAAGACTTGTAGATGTAGTGTGTGTTTTTTATATGTTGTTTCTTCCCTTTCCCCCTGTTCCCTTTTTCCCTTTTTGTAGTCTTTGAGGTTAGTAATTTAAAAAAAAATAACTACAATGTTTTTTTGGAGAGATTATCTGCATAGCTACCTACAAAGCCCTCAATAGAAAGATGATGGGCTCATCCAGCAAACAGCCTAAAGCATCATTATTATTTATGCCACTCTGTCCTTCTATTGTAGTGAGAATTCTATAGCTTTCCTGGTATTGTCTGCCAAGCCAAAGAACCGTACATATACGCAGTTTCCCAGCACTGTGACAAGCTGGGCTTCATTAACAAAGGCCAAGTTATGCTATTTTTAACTCTGTTACCCAGAAGCCATGATAGGTAACTTCAGGGCAGGCAAGGAAATTTCTTAATATGAACCTATCAAAACAATGAACACAGCATTCCATATAAGGTAGCAGGGAATCAACAATATACCCTCAAAGACACACACATTTTTTTTTCAATTTAGAGTTAAAACAGAATCAATTAACTTGCAGGTATAAATGGATGGCAAGTAGAGATGGGCATGAACTGGGGAAAAAAAGAACCATGCAGTTCGTGGTCCGTCAAATTTCATGAACCACGAACCATGAACGTTCACAAACCTGCTTCTGGTTTGTGAACTGGTTTGTTTGGTTTGTGAAAACGTCACATCCGGGTCAGAAAATCATCACTTCAGGGGTCAGCAGAAGGTCACTTCCAGGTCAGCAGAAGGTCTGCAGGAAGTCCATCCCCTGTTGCCTAGGAAACTGATTGATTGGCACCAGGCTGTCTGCAGTCACGAACCAAAAAACAAAACAAACGAACCAGCCTAAAGTTCATGGCAGTTCATCAGAAATGGGATCTGATGAACCGCGGTTCATAAACCTTGAACTGGCCTGGTTCGTGCTTAATTTTGGTTCGTATTTTGGTTTGTGCCCATCTCTAATGGCAAGTACTCTACTCTATTGAATCAAGGCCTAATGGTTGGTTTGATATAGCAAATCCATGGTTCTGATTGTACTCAAATGTGTCATTTGGGGAGACTTTTCCTTTACAGCTAATCTGAAGCCCATTCCTGGACTAGATTGACCAGTGGGCCTAGTCCCATTCAAAGTTATAAAATTATGCACAATTCAAAGAAAGAGAATGGAGATAACTTTTTCTCTCTTCCCCATAAAACAGGAACTTATAGGCACCTAATTAAATTGAGCAGTAGTTTCAACATGGACAAAAAGAAGTACTTCTTCATTCAAAAGTAATCAATTTGTGGAATTCACTGTCACAGACAATAGGGATAGCTACTAGTTTCCTAAGCTATATTAGACAAATTGATGGAGGACAGATCCATTTATGGTTATTATCCATTGGTAGAAGGAACATTAACAATCTGAGATATGCAGATGATGACACCACGTTACTGGCAGAAAATAGTGAAGACTTGAAATGACTACTGATGAAGGTTAAAGAACAAAGCACCAAAGCAGGATTACAACTAAACATCAAGAAGACAAAAGTAATGACTACTGAGGAATTACACAATTTTAAAGCTGACAATGAGGAAATCAAAATTGTTCAAGATTTTCTATTCCTTTTTTCAATCATCAACCAAAAGGGAGACTGCAATGAAGAAATCAGAAGAAAATTTAGACTTGGAAGAGCAGCTGTGAGGGAGCTAGATAAGATCCTTAAAGATAAAGATGTCTCTCTGGGAACCAAGATCAAGATCATTCAAACTATGGTATTCCGCATTACGATGTATAGATGTGAAAGTTGGACGGTGAAGAAATCTGACAGGAAGAAAATTGATTCATTTGAAATGTGGTGCTGGAAGAGAGTTTTGTGGATACCATGGACAGCCAAAAAGACAAATAAGTGGGTACTAGATCAAATCAAGTCTGAATTCTCCCTAGAAGCTAAAATGACAGAACTGAGGCTATTGTACTTTGGTCACATCATGAGAAGGCAAGAGTCTCTGGAAAAGTCAATAATGCTAGGAAAAGTAGAGGAAGATCTAAATCGAGATGGCTTGACTCAACAAAAGAAGCCATGTCCTCCAGTTTGCAGAATCTGCTGAAGTCTGTTAATCATAGGTGTTTGGGAGGTCTTTCCTTCATAGGGTCACCATAGGTCAGAGACAACTTGATGGCTCATAACACACAAACAGCCAGAATGCCATCATGGAACCTCCATGTTTAGAGGTAGTAACCCTTTGAATACCAGTGCTTAAGAGGCTACTGCAAGGTAAGGCTTTAACCTCCATGCTCTGCTTATGTATCTTCCAGGGGCATCTGGCTGGCCATTATCTGAAACAGAGTAGGCTAGGTGAATTATTGGTCTGATCCGGCATAGCTCTTCATATGTTCTTTTATCCATATAATACTAAATGGATGTGAAAGTTGAACAATGAAGAAAACTGACAGAAAGTTGATTTATTTGAAATTTGGTACTGGAGGAGAGTTTTCTGGATACCCTGGACGGCCTAAAAGACAAATAAGTGGGTTCTAGATCAAATCAATTTTGAATTCTTCCTAGAAGCTAAAGTGACAAAACTGAGGCTATTGTACTTTGATGACATCATGAGAAGGCAAGACACATTGGAAAAGTCAATAATGCTAGGAAAGGCGGAAGGCAGTAGGAAAAGAGGAAGACCCGAAATGAGATGGATTCACTCAATAAAGGAAGCCACAGCCTCCAGTTTGCAAGATCTGAGCCATTAACAATAGGATGTTCTGGAGGTCATTAATTCTTAGGGTCACTAAAAATCAGAATCAACTTGAAGAAATATAACATGCACAACACAATGCTAAATTACTGCTTGGAGAACAGGAACTCTTTTATTTAAGATGGCAAATTTTAGCCAGCCTAACCAAAGAGGCCAGTTAAGTAGCCACACGCTTTTAAGAAAATTAAAGAAGTGCCCAGAACACAGGAAGCACCTTATGATTCAGGTCTCCATCTGGCTTCTCACACTGAGTTTCCACCACAGAATACTCTATGATGTTCCTTGGTTTCACTGGCAAACTTTAATTGGGGGTAGGGTTTGTTTCATTTTGTACTCCCTCACTTTTAAGGGAATGCTTCTGAGAGGGTCATTGCAATACATTTTTCTGTGTCTAGTACTTATTCTATGAAGAAGAGACTGCTAAACACTACAGAATCAGCTGAACAAGGCAGCAAAATTTGGCCAAACATTTCACTTCTACTTCCCAACTCATATTTTGCCCTGGGCTGAATCTTGAAATGTCCTCAATGGACAGTTGGACATTCTGAGAACAAAATTCTAAATTTCTCTCACTCATACTCATACTCTCACACACACTTTCCTACCTTTGTCCCAATCATTTGACCAACAGAAGCAAGATAACCATGCTTCATCCTTCTATATCCCACAATAAAATTATCAAACTTCTCCTCTCTCATCAGGAGAGAGGAGGACCCATCAATCCTTTAAAGCAGTTCAATACTGAAGATTCTTTGAAGTTATCAGCATAGGTACCCAGCTATCCCTGGAGGTTTTCTTCACATTAATTAATCTGTTAATGAATCCTTGCGAGCAAGCAATAAAGATCAATGATGTCTGCATCAACATACTTGGCTGATCTGAGAGAGAGAGGTGACAATCTTTTTCATGTGGTTCTTCCAAACTGAATTCACTACATGGGGTTAACTGGTTTTAGAGGACCCAGCATCTGGGAAGTGTGCCTCCAACTGGAAAGAAATGGCACTGTTCATTGCCAGCCCTCTTTCTGAGCCTTCTTGTGCTTAGTAAGAACCAGTGAGGTGTAGTGGTTAGAGTGTCAGACTAGCATCTCAGTGACCCAGGTTTGTTCCCAATCGGCAATGGAAGCTTGTTAGGTAAGCTTGGGCCAGTCACACAGTCTCAGCCTAACCTATCTTGCAGGGTTGTTGTGGGGATAAAAAAGGAGGAGAGAAGAACAATGAAACTACTTTGGGTCCCTATTGGGCAGAAAGGCATGGTATAAATGTAGTAAAGAAATAAATTCAGTCAAGCTTCAGGACAACCATCCTCAGCTGCCTGTAAGCCTTGCTTAAATAATACATGGCAGACAATATATGTCTATTAAGGTGAACCACAGATCCAATGCACCTCTGACATGAAAGAAACAGGACAGTGATCTCCCTTTGCTTCAGGGCAGGATACCTGTTCCAGTACCAGCTTGGCAACTGGCAACTGACATGATGTTTGTTGATATCCCACCTTCTTTCTCTACCATGGATGTGGTAGGAGTCTGATCCCTAGATGCCAGCAATGGATTGTTACCTTGCCTTCCCCCCATCTTTTGTGAGATGCAAGCAGGAATGGCTCTTATGAGAAGAACAAAACAATAGCAATAACATTCTTGATCAGGAGAGCCAATGTGATGTAACGGTTCGTGGTTCAGTGCCGACGACGATCCCGATGTCGTGAACCGCAACGAACATTTTCCGTTGCCGAACCGGTTTGTGGTTCATGGTTCGTGGGGCACGGAATGGTCCCCATGGCACTTAGAGAGCCCATATTCCCAGGGAGTGTTTTGAAGGCTCTCTTACAGCCATCACCCAAGTTTGGACAAGATTGCAAAAGGGATCTTGGAGTTATACCCTCTCCAATCCAAGGCCCCCAGGAAACTCCCACAAAAATCCAAGCTCAATTATACTCTCTCTGTCTCTCCCCAAAGGCTAGCAAGTGGCAAGCAAGAGCTCTGTCCCACTCCATTGCTCGCTGAAAGTGAAACTCAGCCTGAGAGCCCACGGCTATTTATAAGCACAGGTCCCATTGAGCAACACAGGAGGTCTGTGTTTGGCTGTCAGAGCTGCCTATCAGGGTTTGCAGGGATGAGATTGGAGTGTCCATGGCTACAGAACACCCCCTTCCCCCTTCCTCCCCTGGGTGTCTTCTCCCAAATTGTAACCACTTTGCAGCTCCGTAGTTGGATGGAAGACCTGCTGATCAAGGTAAGCTGGGCTTCCATTTGGGTTTCCAGGGTGACAGAAGGAGCGCAGACAGAGTTCAGGCATTCCCCCGGCTCCGTTGCCAGGGGAATTGATTGATGGCACCTGACTGTCTGGCTTCCCAAACTGCAGCCAAATGCACCGAACCAGGCCTCTCCCAAACGCTGGTTCGTTGGCTGTGGACAATCATGAACCGCCGGATCGCGATTGCGTGATCGCCAATTTCGTGGGTTTTTGAAGTTCGTAATGCAGTTCGTGCCCATCTCTAGTTAGAGTGTTAAACGAGAGTCTAGGAGAGCCAGGTTTGAGACCCCACTTTGCCATGGAAGCTGGCTGGATGTCCTTAAGGCAGTCACACACTTTCAATCTAACCTGCCTCACAGAATTGTTGTGAAGATAAAATGGAGAAGAGGAGAACAATGTAAGCTGCTTTGGGTCCCCCCAGGGGGGAAAGGCAGGGCATAAATGAAATAAATAAATGTTGTAGAACCAACAGATGAGAACAATTTCATTTTGAGGATGAGTTGAACATTTTGTATCACTTGCATCCTAACAGGTCTGAATTGTAAAACAGAGATATACACAAGCAAAGACTTGCCAGGGAGAAAAAGTCCTATTCCATCACTTGTAGGGCCAGCTCCCACTGCTAGCTCGGTTTTCCCTCTTTCCTCCACCATTACAGAATCCATTCTTCCACCCATCCCTTCTCTGCTGGATAGCTCTATTTCTCCTTCTCTCCCTTGTCCCCTCCTTCTTCTTATGGTACTGATGGCCAGCACCACTGTCTCAATTTTGGGTTCTGTTTTGCACTGTGCCAACCAAAAATCTTTTCTGCATGTGTACATACATTAGTGTTAATATGTGTGGGAGGGGGAGGTCCTCCCTCCATTTTTTTAACTGTTGGGATTTTCTGCAAACCTAGGGCTTCCAGCACTAGGGGTGTGCACTTCGGGTATCCGATTTGGGGAAAATACCCAAATCAGACCTGATCCGCAAAGATTCGGAAACCCTGAATCAAAGGTTCCTGAAGCAATTCCGGTTGCTTCACGAAGCTTTTGGGGCCTTTCCCAGACTTCAATGCCCCCTGCGGGCCAGTTGAGGTTTAAAGCGCTCCCTCCCACCACCTCACTTACCTGTGCCTTCCTGGTGGCAGAGGAGGAGGCAGCATGGGTGGCAGAGGCACTGGCTCTGGCCTTCCCCACCGCCCAGCTGGCCACTGCGGTGGGGGAGGAGGTAGCACGGGCCATTAAATTTGTGGGTTTTTTTAATAAGCTTTTTCACACCTCAAAAGTGGTTTTTTCATTAAACAACCTAACTTCATGAAAATTTGTCACTGTGATTTAAAATTCAGGCCAGTAGTCTAGCTGGTTTAGAATGTGCCAGCCAAATTATTGTCATAGGCTAGCCAGAAATTGAAGAATGGACGAGGAAATTGTTGCACATGGCTGAAATGGACAAGTTAACAAGAAATTTGAAAGATCAAGATCCGAAAAGGTTTTTGGAAGATTGGAAAAAACTAAAAAAAAATATGGAAAAGAGATGGGATGTTAAGGGACAATTATGGTCTTTTGAAGGGTTTTAAAGATATTAAGTAAGATAAGATATAGCTAAGATCTTTACCAATAACGAAACAAGAACAACTATAGTATAGAGATAATGTGATAATAATAATGGGGGGTTGGAGTGCTGTTGGAAGTCAACATGGAAAAGGGGGAGGGGGGGGGCGGGGAAATATAGCTGTGGGAAATTAAATGAATTGTGCATGTATTTTAATCTGATTGTATTGACCCATCCAATAAAAAAAAGTCATAGGCTAGCCAATAGGAACACATCTCATCCAATTTAAAATAGCCACATTAGCTGCCAGTTTGTTTCTGTATCCAAGTCAAGGTGCTGGTTATGATCTTTAAAGCTCTTCATGTAGGGTTTTCAGGTCACCTAGGGCTCAACCTGGGGGATGGGGACGTTGTGGGGGGCACATGCTGGAACTCTGTCATGTTGCTCTGGTAATGATGTCATTCCTGGCACAACACATTGGCAGCCAATTTTTACCAAATTGGCCTTTGGTGTGACCCCGCATCTCTGCATTGTGCCAAGAATGATATCACCCCCAGTTCCTAATCCATTCCCATGCCTTTCCCTCCTGCCGGCCAGATGACAGGTGGCAGGGGATGGAGGTAGGAGATGGAGGCTGGGAGTGGGGGACCCCTCGCCCTCACCAGAGGAATGGGAACCCTACTTTCATGACCTAGGACACATATATCTAAAGGACAATTTCCTCTCATATGTCCTCTCATTAGCCTCATGCGTCAACCACAGGTTGCCACCCACTGGTTGTTCCTCAGCCAGAGCCCATGCTTTTTACATTGTAGCCCCTACTTTGCCAAACAGCCTCCCTGAGGAGGTAAGCGGAGCAACATCTTCAGGAGGTGCTGCAAGGACATTTGATTTGCCAGGGCTTTTAGTGGATTGTAAAACTGCAGGCATCTTTTGGGGAGAGTTGGGTATCTGGGGTTTTATTCTAATGGTTTTAATAATTATGATGTTTTAATTGCAACTCATATGACATTTTAATTGCAACAGTTATGATGTTTTAATAGCAACTTTTAATTGCAACAAGGAAAGGCAGGATATAAATATTTTAATAAACAAACTAAATAAGTTTAGTAGCTGTTGGTCTTCTCTTGAAATTTCAAGCACAGCATATCACTTATCTGTAGCTGACTCTTTCCCATTTATATATTTGAGACTTTGGGATTTATCTTGGTGCTGTTAGTTTTTTCATTTATGAGTACTTTCCAGTTTTTATGTGGTTGAAGCAGGAAAGCCTGAGGAGGTAAATGGTCTCATATGTTTTTTCCTCCTTTCAATAGCAAATATTTTGTCAAGGAGACTTTCCTTCTAAATTCCCACAGCTCAACTCTTACACTGATCGTGTGATAAATCCTAGCAGAAAGGAGCTTGATGGATTGTTTACTTGTTGTAATAAATAAAGTTTAAGATACAGCCAGCTCTCAGGTGTATTTGATCTATGGAAGGGCCACACTTGAGTCAATGTATGTGCTTCTCAAAGAAATCTCAACAGTCTCCATTACATGGTAACAGCTCCTACAGTCAACAGAAAAGAATGTATTCTGTAATCCTTCAGACCATTACTTACTTACTTACTTACTTACTTACTTACTTACTTACTTACTTACTTACTTACTTACTTACTTACTTACTTACTTACTTACTTACTTACACCCGACTTTTCTCCTCTGTGTGGACCCAAAGTGGCATACACTATTTCCCCCCTTCTACATTTTATCCCCCAAACAACCCTGTGAGGCAGGTTAGGCTGAGCAAGAGTGACTGGCCCTAGGGGATCCAGCAAGCTTCCATGGCCAAATGGGGATCCGAAACTAGGGCTCCTAGATCCTAATCTGACACTCTAACCAATATACTAGGGAGTTGAAATTAAACCCAAATTAGCCATTTTGGAGCCAGCACATGAATATCCAAGCACTTCTGGAATTTCTGGAGTAACACAAATTTCGCTCTTGGAATTTCAGATCCTTCAGGGAGGCAGGGGAAGAGAGGGCAAGCTGGTTGGGACAAACAGCCTTTAGGCAGTGTGTTGCTCCTTTAAATTTTAAAGGCAAAAGGACTGACAGCTGAAAGTCTCTCAGCCTCCAGAGGCCAGATGTGCATGAAACTGAAAAGAAAGGCCAGGCATAGGATTGCCAGCACCTGGTTGGGAAAATCCTGATTTGTGGAGTGGAACTTGTGGAAGGTGGAGGTTGGGGAGGGGGAAAGGACCTCAACTGGTTATAATGCCATAGGCGCCACCCTCCAAAGGAGCCATTTTCTCCTGGTGAACTGACCTCTGTCATCTGGAGTTCACTTGTGATTCTGGGAGATTTCCAGTCCCCACTTGGAGGTCAGGCCTTTCATGGGTCTTTGAATTTAAAGGGAAGGCCTGAGAATTTACTGCGCTGGCTATCATCTTTGGCCAGCAGAGCTTGCTTGGGTCCTGGCAGTCAGAGTATGTGCCAGTGGGCCAGCTTCTGGTTGTGAGGCTTGGCTGGTATGAGGTATGGGTCTGGGAATCACCAGCAGACCTTTGTGAGACTTGACATCTCTCCAGACAGAGTCTTGTGAAGCATCACAAAGCCTTCTAGAGCCTTGGAAATCTCTGCCAGCAATTAGTGTGCCTCACATCCATCAAGCCTCACAGCCAGGATCCAAATAGATGTGTCTATTCATTTGCTAAAATTGTTTTTTTATGTACCTGGCCTGCCTTTTGCTGAATCAGATCATTGGGTCCAGATTGGTTTGCTCTGTCTGGCGATGGTTTCCCCAAGGGTCTTGCACAGGTAAAGGTTTTTTACAACCCTACCTCATGAGATCCTTTGATTGAAGATGCCAGGGATACAAACGTGACCTCCTGTTGAGTTGTGGACCTTTCCTGCAGTGGCCAGGGTACCCAGTTTTGTATTGTAGTTAAAAACAAACAAGCAAACACAAAAACCCCTCTACCTGGCAGTTGTGAACAACCGTTAATTTTTTTAATTGGGTGGTCCTAAGTTTTTTTTTTTCATTAGGCAAGACTTAATGAATTTGTGGACATAAATCCATGCTTAGAATTTTATAGCCTTTCACATCTTCTCATCTTGTATATATTCTTTTTTTAAAAGAAGGAAAACAGCCTATCTGCATGCATAGGATAGCTTCTCTACATCACTGTAGCATTGTTGCTTAGAATGGCATGGTGGTCTTTCTGATCAAGGGTATCATGAAAGGGCTAATTAAAGCATGGCACTGGCCAGGCAAAGGAATTCATCCACCTGTCTCTGCATCTGCACACTATAGTTGTCTCTTGTGATAAGCAGCTACCCTTGCTTAGATACCATGCCAGCTGGCTTTAGCCCAGGATGGTGTCGTGTTGATGGGTGGCAGCAGCCCAGTTTAAGTGAGAGGCTGTGTGACTGCAAATTCTCCCTACAGAGTTCTTTGCCTTGCCAGGATCACAATTCAATCAGCCCAGAGTATTTAACTCAAGGCATTCATAGAATCATAGAAACAAAGAGCTGGAAAGGAGTCTGAGGGTCATTCAGTCCAACCCTTGCATAAGTAGGGTTGCCAGGTCCAGGTTGGGAAATTCCTGGAGATTTTGGGGGGGTGGAGCCTAGAGAAGGTGGAGTTTAGGGAGGGGAGGGACCTCAGCAGAGTATAATGCCATAGAGTCCACCCTCCAAAGCAGCCATTTTCTCCAGGGAAACTGATGCCTGTTGGCTGGAGATCAGTTGTAATTCCAGGAGATCTCCAGCTGCCACCTGGAGGCTGGCAACCCTATGCACAATGCAGGCAATTCACAGCTACCCGCCACTCTCCCAGTGACCCCTGCTCAATGCCCAGAGGAAGGCAAAAAACCTCCAGGATCCCTGGCCAATCAGGCCTGGATTGGGTCCCAAAGTGACCCCAATCAGTATTACCCTGGGCCTGTAAGAAAGAGCAACAAGAGCCTAGCACTGGATCATTGCTGGATCATTGCTTCCTGGCCTCCCTCTCCCGATCTGCCTAAGTTCATACTGAGTCATAGAAGAATAATCATTCCACTAAGTTATTCCTTTTTTTGAAATACTATAAGAATTGAATTCATTGAGTCATTGAACGATGCTGATTTATGTAATAGTATGTTTAGGACATGCTTTTTGCTAGAAGAAAGTACATATGACTCACTTTCTTTTACCTCGAACATGATATGTCTTGCTTCAGTCATGAAAAATGTATGATTTGGCATGGAGAAATGTTATTTTTATACCCCTCTAAACCTTTCCAAACATACCTCCCACCCGGTATGATAAAGGCTGGGCATGTTTGGCTGGGTGTGATATCTGCAGTTTTACTGGATGTCCACTTATCTCCACTCTCCTATTGGGGAAAACACACACATCAAAACTGGGAAACAACTTTTGAAAAATGAACAAGGCACTGAAAAATTGCATACCCTGATGAATGGAAAAGAAAGTCTGCCAAGTGTGCTGATTAGAATGAATGAATAAACAAAAAAATACCTTGGGGTTCTTCATGCTGAAATCTTTGCCTTCTCTTCTAAAGAACTACTTAGCATTAAAGACTCTTAAACAGGAGACATGAAACACTTAGAAAATGGACTACCTGGCACCCCTGATGCTAAATACATTGTCTCCGGAGTAAATTCTATTATTGCAGGAGCATTAGGTATGCACGGACCAGATTGCAGGATTCATGAATAGATCTTAACAGGGCTTCATTTGGCTTTCCAAGCTTTAATCAAGATTGTTAGCTTGGGGAAATTGCTTCTGTTTCCTGTGATCCTTTCCTTTGTTTATCCTTACTCTTAAGAGCTTTGTGTATTCTGCAAATCTATAATCATACTCTGTAGACACAGAAACAGGCATAGAGTTTAACTTCCTGCAAACCTCATTTTTCATTTAAAGAATAAGTTTCTACTGCCTAAACTGAAAATGTGAAAGCAACGCCTTACGAAATCTCAGAATCAAGATGTAATGTTCATTAGGGGACCGATGTAAAGTGCCATCAAGTCATGGCCAACTTATATCAACTCCCATAGGGTTTTCTAGGCAAGAGACAGAAAGAGGTGGTTTTCCCATTGCCTGCCTCTGTATAGCAACCCTTGACTTCTTTGGTGATCTCCCATCCAAGTGCTAACCAGAGCTACAGCCTGCTTATCTTCTCAGATCTAACAAGCTTGGGCAGGCCGGGACCATCCAGGGCACAGCAGGGGCTCTTTAGCACCACAAGGCTACAAACAGGGAAGACCATGGAAGCACATTTCCACACATGACCCTCCTCAGCAACCCTGAATTTCCAGAAGAGGGGGAAGGAAGAGTTCCTCTGCTATAATGTTGTGTAACCTCAGGGTGAGAAGTACATGCTCTAATTAAATCTTACATATGTTACATAAAGAAATGTTGATGTACAAGAAATCAGAGATGCTAACTTGTTCTTCCCATTGATGTATGGAGGAGGGTGCCCTCCAGTTATCACACAGGCTTGAGTTTGCAGGCCTAATGTGGCCATTCCAACCAACACAAAACCGCACAAAACATAATGCTCTGCTAGGCCCACCACTGGAACACCTGGCAAGAAGTGGGATTTCTGTTGGTAATATTCTGTTTACTTGAGTACTACTTTTCATACTACTGTAAACTTCTGAGAGTGTGCTTCTAGAGAAATCTACTTTGAAACAAGGCAACAATCTTAGCAACAGAAATAGGAACATTCAAAATAAAAGAATGTAGATGGACTAGATATTGTTAGTTCTCAGAATTTACAATGCTATAGTGGCCTCTGCACATTTTGAAGTTGGGTTCAGAATCCACACTTCGTATTCTGTGTAACAGTCAGACATGAGTTGCAGGTTCTTATCCATTCTCACTGGCCTGCAGTAGAAACCAACACGTGTACATGTGAATTTTACTACTAAGTGATATAAATTACACAAATGGAGGAGAAGTGATACTAAGTGATATCGTGCCTCTCGAGATCATTTCAGGCTGGGAAAATGGTACAGGTGAAGAGGAAGACTGAAGTACTTTCTCTATGTAAGCATGGGAATTTATGAGAACCTGAAACTCCAGTCTGACTGTTACACAAAATGCAAAGTGGGGAGTCGGACTCCAGACTCAATCCATGTACTTGATTAAAACTACAGAAACCAGGTCTCCCACATCAGAGCTCTATTCTGCCTTCTGCCATTCATCTGGGTTGCAGGAGGGGAATGCCAGGAAAAATAGGCGGAAAGCACTATGCCAGCACTATCATATCATTTCCAGAGCAACTCGGAAGTGATATCATTGCATGGGGTGATACTCTAGCGTTCACACTAAACTCTATTGTTAAACTATATAGTTTTGGGCAAATGCTAGAGCATTGCCCAACTCAAATGATGTCACTTCCAGGTCATGCTGGAAGTGATCTCCCACCAGTTGCCAATCACAGGTGGCAACCCTGGTTAAGACAGAAGGGATCATTTTCCCATTCAGAAGATATGGAGTCACTCTGAATACCTGAGCCAAATATGCTTTAGAAAGCTACGTCAGTGTTCTGCCATTCTTTGCATTCGGGATTCAAATAATATCACTTGGAACAGTTTGCATTGTATTATATACAATAACAATAAAGATCAGTGCATAAAAGTCCTTTTTTAAAGCATCTAGTCAATCCTCATAAATCTCTGAAATGACTTTTATGTGTCATATGAGAAAGAATTTGTCAGAGAGAGTTCCAGAATTCACTGAAGCTACACAGAAACCGAGAAGGAAGTTTCTCAGTTCCCGTGATGTAGATTGTAATGGTTGTATTTGAACTACCCCTCCCCCACCCTCTTTTGACATTTTATGTTGTTATGATTTTGCAGTTAAACAATAAACTGACTCAACCTACATAAAGGCATAGTACCTATACTAAGGATTACTCAAGGAGAAGGCATACGTGCATAGATTTGGAAAGAGAAGAACATTTCAAGAGCCTTTGAATGAAGGACAAAAGGGAGAAAATGGTGTGTGTTATGTAGGAACAAGAAACACATTAAACGACAGGAGGAAGAAGAAAATGGCAGGACAGGAGAGAAAGGCAGTGAGACTTTGGGTATTAGAACAAAATCCCCAGATCCTAGCCTGACACACTAATATCTACACCATACTGGATTTCATGAAGCGGGCATCTCTCCCCCATCATCTCTTCATAGTCTTGACTCCTCATGACTGCAACATGGAGGGACACCCTGAACTTAGGAGCCATTCTAGAAGTCTGGTGGTCAGATGCCGCCTTCATGTCACCTAGAAATTAGAATTATCTGGGCAACCGCTAGAGATGGGCACGAGCCGAAATACGAACCAAAATTAAGCACTAAGCAGGCCGGTTCGTGGTTCGTGAACCACGGTTCATCAGATCCCATTTCTGATGAACCGCCATGAACTTTAGGCTGGTTCATTTGGTTCGTGACTGCAGACAGCCTGGTGCCAATCGATCAGTTTCCTAGGCAACAGGAGATGGACTTCCTGTAGACCTTCTGTTGATCCAGAAGCGACCTTCTTCTGGCCCGGAAGTGACCTTCTGCTGACCCGGAAGTGATGGTTTTCCTGACCTGGATGTGACATTTTCACGAACCAAACAAACCGGTTCGCGAACCAGGGGCAGGTTTGTGAAAGTTCATGGTTCGTGTTCATGAAATTTGACGAATCACGAACTGCATGGTTCGTTTTTTTCCAGTTTGTGCCCATCTCTAGCAACCGCCACATAGCAAGAGGAAGAGGAGGCATGTCTGTCATCCAGAGGCTAGTTAGGTCTCTAATCAGTGCTATCAGAAGCCAATGAACATTCCTTCTTTTTTGCAATCACAACCTGGGATTGTTTATGTCTTCCTGCTGTACAAAACAGAAGTCAAGCCAAGAAGGAACTGGCCAATGAAGATGAGACAAAAAGCATTTTCAGACATTACAGTCCACACATACCAGGGGACTGACAGGGCCAGCACATCCATTGAGGCGGGTCCGGCAGCCGCCTTGAGCGCTGAGGCGCTGGAGGGGGCACTAGGGGTGGGGTGGGGGTGTTGCAGAGCTGGCGGCGGCAGTGCTGGTGGCTGAACAGGAGGGCTGGGAAGCCGCCCACGCGCCCGGCTGCCTGCCATGCCTGGCATGCAGCTGCTGCAGCCTCCCAGCCCTCCCGCTCAGTTGCCCCATGCTGCCACCACCTGCACACAGCTGCGGGCCAGGCGCAGCAGGTGGCCAGAGTGGCGCGGGGCATGCTGTGTGATGACACCATCATGCAGTCCAGGTGCACACAGCAACAGCCCTGAAGCTAACCCTGGCCTTAGGTGCCAGAAACTCTGGCACCGGCCCTGGGACTGACAACCATAGGTAGATCCTCCTGATATATGCAGCTATCATGCTTCGCTTCTCTGGACAGGGCCTTATGCAGTTAGGCAAAATCAACAGCTGCCTGTACATGCACATTCTCTGTCATGGCCCCCACCTTATGGAACAGCCTGCCTGAAGAGTCAGGAAAGCTCACATTCTCTGGCTTTCCACAAACTGTGCTAAACCAAATTAGTCAGGAGGGCCTTCTTACACAGGTAATAGGACTGTGCAGTAAGGAAATGGTTCAAAGAGATACTTTGATAAAAGGATAGAGACTATAGACTATACTACTGTGCACTGTCTGTTACTGTCATTTATTATGTCATGTCAAATACTTATGTTTTGTTTCAACATACTATCAGTTCTGTATCAGATTTCTGCAGTCTATACCCTATCGTATTGTTTGTTGAATGCCCCAGCTTCACCTTGAGTCTTGGTGAGAAAGGCGGAAAATAAAAATGCTGTCTGAAAGGGGGAATTCTTAGACTTCCAGCTTTGGAACACGTGAACCAAAAAAATGGTTTGGGTTTTTTATCACTTCTACCAAGGCTACATGGAACATTTGGCAGGAATGAGCAGGTAGGCAGACTGTAAACTAAATGAAATGACTACTCCCCAGTCATTGATGGAGTTCAAAATGATGATTCTGCTGTCTGTCAATCCAAGGGGTGGCAAATCAATCCAGTGGGCATGTGTGCTGCTCAGTAACATAACTTGGACAAGTTTATACATGCAGTAGTCATCAGGGTTCAGTAGACTTTGAACTTTTGAAGATGGGATCCACTGAGCAAACACACTTGGCTAAGTTCTGTGGACAGAAATTAGCTTTTCCACAGAGACTCACAGAAGGAACTTCAAAGTCAGGGATCTAGTAAACTGGTTCCTGTTACGAGGTTTGGGTTTCTAGGAGTACCCAAATGGTGTGCAGCTATATTTCATTGGTTTCCATGCCACAAGTTAATAGCAGAAGCCAAGGGAAGGTGGGAAAGGAAGAACTATGATTATTAATAGAACGTGCTATTTCATACATCTTAAATATTCCACTCCTGCTGTGAATTAAGTGTTTGCATGTCTTGGCAACCGATTGACGTTCATATGATTATCTCTTCACAGAATAAAGTTCTGTTTTATCATCCTCTCCTTTAACAGGGATATATGGGTGATACAAGCAAAACAAAGTTTAAGCTAAAAACTTAAAAGGAACATCCTTAGGTTTCTGCCACTGTTCAGCAATAGTTTTTCTTTGGTTTCACTCTAATCACAGAGGCTGCTTGTAGAACATGGAAAACAAAAAGGAAATGGAAGAAGAATTTCCCCTTTTTTAAAATAGCAAGTCATAAATCTACTCAAATATAGAGTCTGTCATTTAATCCTGGTCTTTTATCTTTATGAAGAAAGTTTTATTGCTGGATCATTCTAAGGTGTCAACGTCAAACCCTCAACTGGATTAAATTTATCATATATTAACTTACAAAGTGATATACTTACAAAGGGATATGCTTTTCCTGTTTCTTTGCAAGCTGGTGATATGATAGAGAGGGGGAAATGGCATTTCTAGTTATGTGTTTTATATAGAGACAGAGACAGAGACAGAGATATAGGTTTTAATGAATTATATTTTGGACCAGTGTCTATATTTATATGTTGTCTTTACTCTTTCATTATTAACTTTAAAAAGGGTTAGACAGGCAACAGCAAAGATCCAGAGGCCCACATAGAGCTCTTGTGTACACAGTGTTGCAGCTTTTTCAATCTTGCCTAATTCCCCATCTTATTACGGCCACTGTACAACATGGCTTTTTTCCACGTAGGTTTCATGATCCCTAGCATAGCTTTTCTGACGATCAGTGAAGAAAGTTAGATCTAACCCACAAAGTGGCACTCTTTCTATGACGATCCTTATGATATCAGCAAATATTCTTAAAATTCAGGGGAACTTTGGCAATGGCTTCCAGTGCAGTGTGGGAACTGATTCTGCTAAGCGCTAGGAGAGCAAGGCAATTTCTGCTCTAAGTGAGAAAACATTGCTCGATATTTATTTATTTAGATGTTCATACACTGCTATTCCCCATAATGGGGACCCAAAGTTTCTTACAACAGTGTTCTGCCATGCTCTGTTGATGTTATCTCTGTGTATTGATGTTATCTCTGTGTATTGACTCTTGCTTGTGCCTTTGTGTTTCAGTCATTTTCATTCCTTGCTTTGACAAAGTCTGGAGATCATTCTTACTCACCATAGGTGATCAGGTGATAGTTACTTATCAGCCAAGATCATAGTGACCTTTGATGTGATCTTAGGTTTTTCAATCCAAACTGACACTTAGGACTTAGAAAATCTGCAGCTGCTGCCGAGCTTCCCATTGTTTTCACAGGTTTGAAAGAGTTCTGTATGCATTTGCATCTGATCACCTCAATTAAAGCAATGAGAAAGAAAAGACCAGTGGCAAAGCTTTCCAGCCAAGCACTCCTTGTAACGTGCAAGATCCTTTGTTTCTGCCTCGGTTAGATGTGCTCCACATAAGTATGCTATTCCAGTGAGAACAAGGAGTTCTTCAAACAACACGCAGTGCTTGTCAGCGGGAGGACACACGCAGCTCTCAAGGCAAGAGGATAAACGGACTGAACAGGAAGCACCAAAAGGTTCATCATTTGAAAGAAATGAATCAAGGTAAAAACTCATAAACTACATGTGTCAGGAGAAAGTAGAAGATGTATAAATAAATAAAGCCCTGAAGTGATAAGGTAGAGAGAGAGTCATCATGAACTTCTCCAAATTCAGTCCCCAACAACAGAATAAATGTGATGGAAGGAATAAGGCACAGAAGCAAAAGAAGACAGGGCATTGGCACTTTTAATTTTTTAAACATTTATCTTGTTTGTGTTTTAATTTTAAAAGAACATAAAGTAAACAAGAATTAAGCTCCCCTATTATAAAACTCACTCTAACTAGGCATCCTAGCTATATCAGAAGAAGTGAGCTGTGACTCACGAAAGTTCATATCCGATCACAAATTTTGTTAGTCTTATAGGTGCTACTGGACACTTACTCTTTTCTACAGTTACAGACAGACCAACACGGCTACCCATCTTGATCTATGCATCCCAGTATAAACTCTGAGCATATTTTGGGCTCTTTGGGGATTTTTCAAAGCTTGAGGAGCCCAGCTCCCACCTTTCCGGAGTTCTTTCCCCCCAAGTATCCAAATTGAGATGATTCTTCTAGGCTAATCAATGTTACCTCAATGTTTACTTTTTAAACTTTGTTTAAACCATCTGGTTTAAAACATCTTTTTTTTTTAATCTGGTAAAATGAATTCCCTTAATGCATTTTTTTAAAGGCCCATTTCCCAGAGATGCAAATGAGCTGATGTTTGTCCTGCATTATTTTGGTTTGTATCCCCATAGCAAATGGGAATATTAACCTTTGCTTTGGAAATGAAGGGGGCTTAAAAGGACACTTCCCCTCATTTCCTTTAGGTTCCACTCTGTATGCTTCCCAACAGACTGTTTTCTAACTGCACCTGTTGCTCTTTCTTTACACATATGGGTTTCCCCCACAGGTCAAAGGACACACCCCCAGAACCACTGCCGATCAGGAAAATAGAGCAGAATGGAAGGCTGAAGCCTCTTTACCACATGCATTATAGTCACAATCACAAGTGGGAGGGGCTGTGGCGCAGTGGTAGAACATCCGCTTTGCATGCAGAAGGTCCCAGGTTCAGTCCTCAGCTTCTCCAGTCAAAAGGACCCAACAGCAAATGATGCAAAAGATCTCAGCCTGAGACCCTGGAGAGCCGCTGCCAGTCTGAGTAGACAACACTGACCTTGAAGGACCCAGGGTATGATTCATTTTAAAGCCACTTCATGTGTTCGATCTGCATCAGGTGTTGCATGAATGGAAATCAAGCAGAACCTTCTAGTCATATTTAACTGATAACATGGATTGAGACCACAGACCCAAGAAGTGTGTTTGACATTATAAGGAGGTTTCATCTCTTTTAAGCTCCCCTGGATACTTGACAAAATCATCCAGGGCTATATCTAAACAACTGATGCCCGCTGAGAAAACATTCAAAGCTGACAATACTTACATCACAACGGCAGGTTTGAGACACTTGAAATCTTCCCTAATGGTCCATGTCCAATTTTACATCAGGTAGCATGGGGAAGAGGACCCCCTCACCCCAAGCATAAAGAAGCCCCAAATGTATGTCAAAATCATGTTGATAAGGTCCACAGAACATCCACAAGACACACAAATTGACCCACATTTCCAATGCTACTGCAAGAAGTTTGAGCAAATCAATGTGGATGGAATTGCAAATTGCGTTTATGGTGAAGCCATCGCATGCCCACTTCCACATGGACTTTGCTCACTCCAAACCACAAAAAAACAAGTTGTGTGACTAGTCAGAAATGTGGGGCTCCTATTTCCTGTGGACCATCTGAAATAAGAGTTTAGGGGAATTCCAGAAGCATGGTTATTTCAGAACTGAATTGCACAAGATCTGAATCCATCCCTATGGACTGTGTTATTAAATGGTAAGCCAGAAGCAAATTCACAGTTAGCTGAACCACACACACAATTATCCCCACGATAAAAGGTGTTGACTTTTTGGTCACACTGGTCAGGACTGTGTATGTACAGTTTATCAAACCCTTGCAGAAATGTCCTATGTGGAGAACTGGAGATAAAGTTTCAGGCCTTCTGACAAAAGCTCTGCACATGTGAAGAGAGAGGCAACAGGCTTGACTCAAAACAGATACTCAATGAGATCAGTTATTCTCTGAGCATCCTGTGTGTCTGTCTCTGTGTGTCGTGCCATCAAGTCGCAGACAATTTCTAACAACCCCATAAAGTTTTCAAGGCAAAAAAATGTTCAGAGGTAGTTTGCCATTGCCTGTGTCTGCATAGTAACCTGGCCTTCCTTGGTGGCCTCCCATTCAAGCACTAACCAGGGCCAACCCTGCTTAGCAGCTGACGTCTGACAAAACCAGGCTACCTGAACAGCTGTTTGATCTCAGTTTGCAAGCCTTTTCATTGCCACCTTCTGGTTAGACATTGCCCTGGAGACAGAAAAAACAGTATAGAAGATGGATTCTCATGTACCTCTAACGTGCCCCAAACTGCAGAATTACACACATGTGGTAGGGTGCAGATTTTGGAATCTACAATAGAGTGCAAAGGCTATAGTATCTTTCTCTGCTGTTCCACTAGGACAGACTAGGGCCTTATCCACATGAGTGTTTGCTTTGGCATGGATCTAAATCTGCTGAAGTTTAGTTTCAGAGCTTCCACATAAGAATCTCTTAGATAGGCTTTATCTATGAGCACAGCCCATCGGCTTCCTACAGCTAGAAGCCCTATTAGAGCTCTAAAGAACGCTGAGGATACCTGTCTTATCAATAGTTGGTCTTGTTGTATTATCAGGGCGAGTGGATCTTACTGCCTGCTCTATGGATTGCTGACCTTGGCTTTTCTTATAATCACAGCTCCCATCTAATGATTAGGTGCAATCTCAAGTAGGGCCATTTCCACGCGGCTTATGTTGTTCCGGAAAACAGCGAAATCTTGCGCGAAGACGCTGTTATCACATCTTCTTGCATGATAAGTGTCTCCTCGCACGATTTTGCACAATAACAGCGTCTTCTCACGCAATTTCATGTGAGATTTCACTGTTTTCCGGAACAAGGTAAGCCGTGTGGAAACGGCCTAGCATTGTTATGGGGATGAAAAATTCTTTTTCTAAAATCCACTTTTTAAAGATATAGCCATTGATTCTCCTCTGATGCTGCCCCTCAAAACCCACCCATTGCCAGGAACTGCCTGACAACCCCAGTCAGCTTCAGTTTCTCTAGTATTGTCCTCATGACCTCAGATCCAGTCTAAGGGTTTGTATTCTGCCCCAGTACTCTTATCCTAAATGAGGCAACTTTAAGACTGCTCCCAAAAAAGGCATCACTGGACTCTACGGATGTAACCGTTGATCAATTTCAAACCTCCCTTTTTGGGTGCGAGCTAGCTGAGTCATATTTATTTTAAAAAATACCTCTTCACTTCGCTGGAGGGGTTGTAGGCTCACATTTCCATTTGTGGTGATCATGGAAGGTAATGCAGATATTTTGGAACCCAGTCTGTACTGAAATTTACATAGTCCGAAAACTGAACAATTTCAGACCCTAAATTAGCATGATTGAATCCCTTTTCAGCCGAACACCATAACCTGTCTCACAAATCTTTAATTCAGTATTTAATGCTTGCAGCACGACTACTAGTCTCGCATCACTGGAAACACAGAATAATTGAATTTGGAAACAAGCAGTACAAGGAAACTCACCGATGAAGACTTCTAAGAAATCAGGCCACCGTGGAAGCCTTTTATGTCTTTTAACAGCTGTTTATTACACATGTGTTAATTCTGAGCGGAATAGTTTACATTCTTCAACACAAACCGGAATCCTTTGGAAAGATATTATGTTGGCTTCAAGGCTACTCTACACATTGCGTGAAAAATTCTTAATGAAGATGAAGGTTCTTTTACTTACCCTTCAAGCCTCAGTTCCATATACTTGTTACTTGTTCAACATATTATTTGTTGAACATATGTTCTGTCCTTGATGGGGGAACAGGGGGGGCAGATGGGCAAACAGAGGTTGACCTTTTATAGTGACGGAATAGGTTGATGAATCTTACCTAGTAAACCCTTGGACATTTCATCCTAATGGCAGATTTTGCAGCTGGGAGTAATATCAACATCCCTTTGATATGCTGTCCACTTGCTATTGGGCTATATGGGTTCGGCAGGCTTTGGACTTCCAGACCCCAAGTTTCGAGGTAATCGTCCCTTTGTCACACATGGGAGAGAACCTGAAGAAGGGAATGTATGTGTGCATGTATGGGATCATGTGTATATGATCAGCGTGTGAAGCTATGCGCCCATCCTTCAGCTCCTGGCCTGGAGCCCAATGTCCAGGTCTTGTGAGTCTGTGGGCCAAGCTACACATGACGAATGACACTTGAATGGCAAGTGTATTTCTCCCTGTTCACTTGCCCTCCACTCAATCCACTTGCCGTTCAAGTGTCATTTGTCATGTGTAGCTTGGCCCTCTATTTAGCTTAGTGCCCTTCCCCATACCTTTTAATGCCTTGGTCTGTATCCTTATTCTGTACAGCATTTACCCTAGAGCGGAACTACAAGTGACAAAAGGCACAGGTTGGACACTTGTCAGCTTCCCTCAAGTCTTGATGGGAAATGTAGGCATCCTAGTCTTGCAGCTTGGCTCTTTGACTGCTGCCCAATGGACTTTTCAACTGTCGCTTGTCCAACGTTCCGCCAAGCTGCCTACAAGAAAAGAGACTGAAAGCATAGAAACTGAAGGGGTTGGGCACTATTACCTGAAAGAAGGTGGGCAAGGCAAGATGGCAGAGGTTTGCTCAGTCCAGTCTAGAGGGTGTATGGTGAAGGTTGATCAAATTTCACATATGGATTGCTGTTGACCAGACAGTTATTTAATGGCAGAGTTGTAGTCATGGTTACAATAATGTTTACAGATTCCGAGATTGGTCTGGAATCACTTCACCATATAGAAAAAGTGAAGCTAAAGGAACAGGCCCTACTGGTGTCCAGCTTGGATGCTGTGGAGTGGAGACCACAATCTGCACTTCGTAAAAAAAGCCAGAAGGGACAGGTGCAATGGAACAAGAACTTTTTCTTTTTGCTACCCAATAGTGACCATTTTGCCTACCATCTTTAAAAAAAAATGGGGGGCAAACATGATAGAGTTTGACTGGAATAGAATAATGTAAGAGCTAGTAATGAACAAAAGAAAAGCTGCACTTTATTGCTGGGATTAATTTAAATCCACCATGACTTCATGTCCTGGAAAACCTTAGATAGCAAGCCATCCTTCAAAAATCATTAACTGCAGTGAAAGAAACAGTCTGTACCCTTGCTATTGAAAAGGAAAGAAATGACAATCCTCATTTGATAAAAATACACACAGGCAATTATTTTTCTGGAGCTAAGAAATATGCCATTGGGAAAGAAAATGGGTTGCCATGTTTTGCTTGAGCGCCAACATTAGTTAAATTGCATGAATTAAAGGCAAGGAAAAACTGTTTTGAGTTAAGACATATTGTGCCTGAGACAGACCTAAAATCCTCCTGCAAACACAAATGTGGCAGCACAAAGATGCACTCATCAAAGCACTCATCAAAACAGAGAAATGTTCATCACAAAAAAGCCTACTAACCATTGGCACGCTGTTCAAAGGAGCAGCTCTGAATAAAAATAGTCTTGCGGGCCTAGGCAGAGCCTATATCAGTAATACTTTCCCATTCATGGTTCCTAGGTTCCAGAAACTCGAAAATACTTTTCTTGGCACAGCAAGGGGCATAGAGGGGGTAAATTTAGGAGAAAGTCACTAAGCTGCAGTAATCTGCAAGAAGTCTCCCGCTGAAGATTTCCATGTTAGCTTTATAATTGCCTAATTCAGACCAAGAAAAGGGGAATTGGAGCCTGAAATTTTTACCACAGTAAATTTCAAAGGGGAGGGGCCACCACAAACAAGGCCACATATGTGATAGCGGCTGGTCTAATTTTTGATAATGAAGACACCCAGAGCAAGGATACAACTGAAGATTTTATTATACAGACAGGCTTATATGTAGGGTTATCAACTTTTGATTTTTTATTTTAAGTTAGTGTCTTGAGAAAGCCTGAGATGAGACAGGGGGGCAAGCCTGGCAGACTCCACCAAAAGCCCCCCCCCCAACCACTCAATTTGTTCCCCTGGCTGATGTTGGCAGACATGACAGACTGAGCCAATTAAGGACCTGGAGGACCTGGACAGAGATACACACACACACACACACAATTCTGGCATATGCAAACCTACTTTATTTTGTTTTTGTTTCCTAAATTGCGTGTGCCCTGCCTTTCCCACTGTCAATGGATTTTTTGAAATTGAGAAATGAGAAATGCGTCACACACAAAACAGGGCTATTAAGGATTATCCTCCCGGTTTTCTCCAGCATGAAAAAGATTGTGGAGCAGATCTGACTCATGCAGAGTTTTATAAACGCATACAAGCCGGATTCCCCACTCTGTGGAGAGTTGCTGGACTGGGGGTTAAATAAATTAAAGGGAACCTATATTGAGTATGACAGGCAGCAGCTCTCCAACGTCTCAGGAAGAGGTCATTTCTCATCTTGCTACTTGCCAGATCCCCCTAGCAACTGGCAGTGGTGGGCGGATTTACGGGGGGCCAAGCTACAAGTGACGAATGACACTTGAACGGCAAGTGGATCGAGGGGAGCGCAAGTGGAGGGCCAAGTGAACAGGGAGAAATACGCTTGCCGCTCAAGTGTCATTCGTCACTTGTAGCTTGGCCCTAAGTCCCAGTAGGGCTTGCTGGCAACATCTTCACATTGCTGGTGACGCATTGATGCCACTCCTCATGTGCTGGGAAGTGACACAACTGTGCCACCAGCAGATGCATTCGGGAAAATTCTATGGTTAAATGTGATGATCTCACTTCCATTGCATGGAGAATGACAGCACATTTGAACACTGCTAATGCCCCCTGTTTCCATTCCCATCGCCACTGCCACCCCAGCCACGTGAGTGGTGGCAGGAAGCCCCAGTCGGCCACTGCCCCAAATGGGGGAATGGTAAGTCTACTGGAGATCCAAGGACTGCATCTGAGGTCTTATTTAGACTTCCTTCCACTGATGTATCTGGGCTGTTTATTTTAGAGCATTTTCCAGCTTTCCATTCAGCATTCTGACAATATCACCTGAACTGAGAGAGTGAAACATATTTTAATAAGACTGAGGGAAAAAATCCAGTGGGGAATACACCCTCACAACGAGGAGATACGTGGCCAGTGGGCGCAGTACAACTAAGATATCATCCAAACAAACAACACAGATGATTTACTGTGCTGCCTTGTTAGAAGTACACTGCAATATACACCTGGTCAAAAAGGCAACGGGCGTTTTCAGATTTATATCATCACATTTTTATTGCTGTTGCCACCTGAGCAAAAGGACTGGCCCCCCAATGTTGCTATGCCTTATATTCTCAAAATAATTTTAAAAATGGAACATGTTGCTTGTTATTTCTGTCTTCTAAAAAGTTTTGCCCAGGAGATCACCAACAGTTTTTTTTAAAAAAAAATACTGAGAGCCAAAACAGACAAGATGCCCGATGTATTTACGACATGTGTCGGTTTCCCCTAAGGTTCTGCGGGAAGTGTGGTGAGAAAGAACCTCTGCCAGGGAGAGGGAGGTTGTTTCTCTAGGCATCTCGTCTAGTCCACTCGGCTCCCTCTTGTCGCCACCAGCTCCCCTTGCTCCCCTAAAAGCACTCCTCAGCCAGAGGGAGCCGAGCATGCTGGCAGCAGCGAGAGGGAGCCAATTGCACTGGCAGTAGTCAGAGGGAGCTGGCAGCAGTGACCAGCTCCTTGCCCCTCTCACCGCTGCCAGTGCACTTGGCTCCCTCGTGCATTTAGGGGAGCAAGGGGAGCTTGCCGGTGGCAGCGAGAGGGAGCCGAATGCGCTGGCAGTGGTGAGAGGGACAAGGAGCTGAATGATCAGGTGGTCTGAGGGAGCCAATCTTTTTCTTCCTGGCAGAGGTTCTTTATCACTACACTTCCTGTGGAACCTTGCGGGAAACCGACTCGTGTCCTCCACTTGTCAGATGTCCCATCTGCTTTAGCTCTGAGACAAGACAATGGTTAATACATCATTCAGAAAGATGGAAGTCCCAGAAATGTACTAGTGAGTCACACTGATTCAAAACAGAGCTGTGGCTAGCAACAACAAGCAGGAGGCGAGGGCCTGGGGCTAATAGTAAAGTGATATTACTAAGATCTTGCCGATCTCAGTAATATCTGGTGCTTCATCCAGACTTTGGTGACCTTTCCCTGTACCCGAGGGCCCAGCAAAGTCTCTACTTCAAGAGAAGGCGGGAAAGAAGAAAAACAGGAAACAAATGAACGAGGAGAGGACAGCACCCATGGGCCTCACTCTAGGGTTTTGAGGCCCTTCTCCTTCAGAAGCCTCTCTCCAACTTCTGGAAGAGTGGAGAAAACGTTAGACTGTAGCACCTTCTCATGTACTGCTAGTGTTTTCTTGTCTACCCATCCTCCATGGCTTGTAGTCTCTTCCCACATCTCCCCTGTCAGTTATATGTACTTCTGCGCAGCTTTTGGGCATGCCCATTATGTAAACCTCACCTCCTTCCTCCTGAAAGCCCTATGTCTCTATGTGACTGCCATATTTGGCTCCAGCTTTGCAGTAACTGGAAGTGCAGTAGGCAGGCTGTCGATGTTGGGCTGAAATGGTGCATTGACTGAGAACTGGGTAGGGGGGATAGCTCTGTGGTACAGAATCTGCCCTGCCAGCAGAATGTCCTGGTTTCAGTTCCTGGCACCTCCAGATAAAATGATCAGGTAGGCAATGATAGGAAAGACCTCCACTTGAAACCTTGTACTGCTGCCAGTCAGCGTAGACAATGTTGACCTCGATGAACCCATGGTTTGGTTCAGTATAAGACAGTCTCATGTGTTCTCCTCTTGAGTAGAGTCTCTTCTGCTTCAGCTGTGTAGACTTTGGCACCTGCAGAATGATGTAGAGAGGGAAGATGACAGTGGCATGGCTCCAAGACATGCACACACTTGCTCACTTAAATGTAATTGGAGAGTAGAGATGGGCACAAACCAAAATGCAAACCAAAGGTCATAACGAACCAGGCCAGTTTGGGGTTTGCGAACTGGTAGTTCTTCAGATCCCATTTCTGATGAACCACCTGGTTCATTTGGTTCGTTTTTTGGTTTGTCACTGCAGACAGCCTGGCACCGATCAATCAGTTTCCTAGGCAACAGAGGATGGACTTCCTGCAGACATTCCGCTGACCCAGAAGTGACCTCCTGCTGGCCCGGAAGTGACCTTCTGCTGACCCAGAAGTGGCGATTTGCTGACCTGGATGTGACATTTTCACGAACCAAATGAACCGGGGCAGGTTCTTGAAAGTTCATGGTTCATGGTTTGTGAAATGCGATGAACCATGAACCGCACGGTTCTTTTTTTCCTGGTTCGTGCCCATCTCTATCAGAGAACATTCTGATTGGATATATTTCCATCAGCAAGGATGGAAATATATGTTTTCTTTAAATGCTGAAATATTAGCTAATAAGCCTGGAAACCAGCTCCTGGGTTGTTTCGCCATAAGCACTGCAAGAAAAAACAGTGGCACTGCCAACAAGAACTGGGATATTTCCTCCTCTGTATCTAATATTCAAGTGGTGGGGAGCGGGGAGGTGGATGGATGTTCAGGCTTGGTAATCCTTTGTTTTCAAACTACCAGTGAGGGTTAATGTGATGAGAGATAGGTGCCACCTAACCCACTCCTTGCTGAGCTAGACTTCATTCTACAGGGGTTTTACAATTTTATTTTACAGAGTAGTAGCATTAAAAATGTGGTTCTCTGGAATGGTATAGTCCATGCCGTTGGAGTATAGCAATGTCTTGTGTACAAAGAGGAAGAGAAAAGATCCTGTAGGGAGCAGCAAGCTCTAGCTAGACTGTAGGGGGAGTAACTCTTTTCTAAAGGGGCTTTTCCTTGTCTGTCTGCAGGATGTTATTCTTAGTCCTTTTCTTCTAGAACTCTGTACCACCTCTCTCAATTAGTAAGGCAGCTAGTTTATTTTCTCCCCTTTCTATCCAATTTGTTAGTTCCATAAATAAAGCTTTTGTTACACTTAATCAGTTCAGTGTCCTAGCTGCTGCATAGGCACTCTGCCAACACATTGTACCAAATCAGGAATCCATAACCTCGTTCTCATTCATCGAACGGGCCCTAAGCTTTGTTAGTAAATGAAAGTGTGGGCATGTCACTTTCTGGACCTGCCCCCTCCTGCCCTCCTATAGATCGGTAAAGAGTGGAATATACTGTTTCTAACCCGGGAATCATACTGGCTTTTCATTTCTGCAGAACCAGACTTAATATGTCTGGTTTATTTTTATTTATTTTTTTTATTTTTTTTTATTTTTTTTTTATTACCTACATTAACTAACAATACAGAGGGAAAGAAGGGGGGCAGGGGAAGGAAAGAAAAAAAAACAGCAACATATAATAACATCATACACTACTTTCCCTTCATACTGCCATTATTAAGAAATTAAAACTTTGTAAGATATTGATGGAGTGGTTGACCTTGCAAAATACAAATTACAATCCAAATTAAGTCTTCCTCCCCCCCCCCCCCTGGGCCTCGGACGCAGTTCTCTCTGAGCAGCTGCAACCGCAGTGCTCGTTCCCTCCCCACCCTTCAGACTTCAAATCCTTTTCTTCTTGCTTGGTGTCTTGCTGAAATTCTTAGTTTTTGTCCTCAAAATCCCTTAGTTGATCTTCTGATGTTATCTTGTAAGCTTGATCTTTGTAACTAAACCAGATACCTTCCGGAAATAGCCATTTATATTTTATTCCATGTTCCCTCAGAAGAGCTGCAAACCTTTTATACTTAAATCTCCTTTTCCGGACTAAGAATGGAACGTCCTTCAGTATCTTAACTTTATTACCCAGAAAGTCCAGATCCGCATTGTATGAGTTGTATAGGATAGTGTCTCGGATCCTCTTAGATGAAAAATTGATGATGATCTCGCGAGGCAGCTGACGCTTCATTGCATATTTTGAAGAAGCCCAACGGACATCCAAAATGGCGCTTTTTATCTCTTCTTTAGTTGCCCTCGCGGGTGTCGCCAATAGTTCCGAGGCCAGATCCCTTAAATCCTCATTTTCCTCCTCTTTCACGTTCTGGAGGCGCACAATTGTCTGTGTTCGTTCCACTTGTAGCCCAATCAACTGGTTCTCCACCAGCTTTAACTCTTTATTCGTTGCCCTCACGAGTGACGCATTTTCCCAAGCAGACTTCTCTGCCCCCCCCGCTGCTTCCTTAATGGTTTTCACTTCGCTCTCAATTAAGCCCACCCTTTGATCTGTTTCATTCAGCTTGTCAACAAAGGGCTTTATGGCTTCGATAACCAACCTCTTCACCAAGTCCTCGAGCGACTCTCCTTTCCCCTGCAGGGCAGCCGAAATTGACTTGACCAAAGCAGGATTCTGCTTTTTCGCTGCCATTTTAGGGGGGGGGGACCGCCGACCAAATTCTGAAACTCAGCGAGGGGGAAGAACGAGCCTTCTTAGCTTCAGATCCCACCACTCCTTCGCATGCGCTTGTAATAACAGAAGGGATTCGCTTACTTACAGGCTTCCGCCTAGTTCGGCTCTTTGCCATTTTCCATGGCCCGGCAGCACTCGAGGTGCCGCGCACGTCTGCCGGCCTCCATAGGAACAAACGGGCAATTTACCCCCTGCATCGATTTCAAGGGGCTCTTCCCGCTGCGTTCCAGACCCTGCCTCCCTCACTGGGAGTCCTGGGGGCTAATCTCCGCAGATCAGCCGCCTGGTCAGGCTGCTCGGGCGCTTCCTCCCGGACCTGCGGAGAGGAGCGTCCGACATGGCCGAGAAAACGAAACCGAATGTCTGGTTTATTTTTTTGATGTCCCAATAAGTCTGGTACAAAGATACTTTTTGCACACAGCCTATCTACAAAATGGGTTATTTCCAATAAATTACTGACTTCCATCATATCTTTCCTTCCCAACTGGGATGTTGATCAAATCATTTGCCTTTCCCCTTTTGCAGGCATTTGGCAATACGTTGATATTGCAAGTTCTGCTCTTTCCCCATTCAATTTTGAAAGATGACTAAAATCAAGCGTTTGAAATAAATTATACCCAGGAGTCATTTTTCTATTGTATATTTCTTTTGCAGACAGTTCCCCCCCCTTTCTTCTTCTGTAGCACTGACTTCCGCTAAGTGAAAAATGAAAGTTATTCAAATAAAATTAATTCCCTTTAAGTAAAAAAATATTTTGCTTACTACTAACTATTAACACATTTCCAAATGCTCTCCAGTAATCCTATTTCCTAATTTGTAGCTAAGAACATAAGACAAGCCCTGCTGAGCCAGACCAGTGGTCCATCTAGTCTGGCATCCAGTCTCACAAAGTGGATAACCAGTTTCTCCAGAGAGCCAAAAATAGAGCATAGAGACTTAGGGCCAAACTACAAGTGACGAATGACAAAGGTTGGACACTTGTCAGCTTCCCTCAAGTTCTGATGGGAAATGTAGGCAGCTTGGCGGAATGTTTAACAAGTGACCGTTGAAAAGTCCGTTGGACAGCAGTCAGAGAGCCAAGCTGCAAGAACAGGATGCCTACATTTCCCATCAAAATTTGAGGGAAGCTGACAAGTGTCCAACCTTTGTCATTCATCACTTGTAGCTTGGCCCTAAGACCTTCTCATGTTGCTGCTTCTTGGCTCTGTATTGGTAAGGTTTAGCAGAGTGAATAAAAGCACATCAAGCAGCAAAGTCGCATGTGACTAGCTTCTAATAAAAGGATTTTACTGCAATTGTTAGTGAAAACCGTACATGGAAAGAAAACAATAACAGTCTAACTAAACTCCATCTTGTGTCTTGGTTCTCATTAATCATCATCACCATCGATTTATATACCACCCTTCAGGACAACTTAATGCCCATTCAGAGCGGTTTATGAAGTGTGTTATTATTATCCTCATGACAATCAGCCTGTGAGGTGGGTGGGGCTGAGAAAGCTTTAGAAGAGCTGTGACCTAAGGTGACCCAGCTGGCTTCAAGAGGAGGAGTGGGGAATCAAACCTGGCTCTCCAGATTAGAGTCCTGTGGCTCTTAACCACTACACCAGGGGTGGGGAACGTCCGGCCCCCGGGTCATATACGGCCCGCGAGCTCATTTGCTCTGGCCCTGGAGATGTCCACTTGGTGGGGGGCCTCCCCGGGGGGCGCCCACAAAGCGAGAGCAGCGGCAGCGGTGAAAGCAGGCTGCTCTCACTGCCGCTGCCACCGCTGCCACCAAGAGCAACCCACAGCCGCCTGTGCTGCCGCGGCGAGAGCAGGTGGCAATGACGACAGTGGAGGGGGCACAGGGAGAAAGGGGACACAAGTGCCCTTTCTCCCGCACACTTGTGAGGGTGGCTGCAGCAACAGCGGGGCGGGCTCACGGAGAAAGGGGACACAAGCGCCCTTTCTCCAGTGCGCTTGCGAGGGGCAACGGCGCTCCTGGAAGTGACGTCGTGTGCCAGAGAAAGGGCGCTTCCCATGTGCAGGAGAAAGGGCACTCGTGGGAACAAAACATACTAGGTTCTGTTCTAGAGACCAGCCAGAAGAACATTGCACTGTAGGTGAGTTGTGGGGACTGAAATCTAAGGAATGGCTGTGCACTAAGAAGGATTTTCCTTAAATGTTTAAATGGCAATCAGGCTTAATATTTGAAACCAAGGCTATCTATAAATAGTGTCTTTTATCCTGCCACAACACGCAGGCAATTTGCATCCGTTTCTCCTTCCAGCATGAGATCTCCACTTTGCCCCTGTTCTACTCCTGAAGATCAGCTGATTCCCAAAAACAAAAGGGCTCAGTGAGAGGGGGAAGCGGGAAAGTCCTACTTCGTGATCAATGGGATCTCATTGATACTTCCCTTTCACTGTATGAAACAGAGAAGGCCAGGGCTATTACGTATCTCAGTGCTGTTATCCCCGATGCTATTTGCATTAGCAATGGAACCCCTAGCAGATAGGATTCGAAATAGTGGTAGAATTCAGGGATTTCAAATAGGTAAGGAAGAACTTAAGTTAAATCTCTTTGCAGATGATATTTTGCTGACAATAAGTAATCCGCTACAGGCAATAAGAGAATTGCTAGTTATTTTAGAAGATTTCAAGTCAAGCTCAGGGCTTGGTGTCAATATTAAGAAATCTGAAATAATGTTTCTTAACGTAGATAGGGAAACTAAAAGAGAGATATTAGTTTTAACAGGGATGAATTCAGGAGTAAGTAAAATTAAATATTTAGGAGTATACCTGGCTAGAAACATAGAGAAGCTACAAAAAATCAATTATAATAAGGTTTGGACAAAGATAACAAAGAAATTGAAGGATTGGAAGAATAAACATTTGAGTATTTTAGGGAAAATTAGAGCAGTTAAAATGTTTATATTACCAAAGATGTTATACCTACTTCAGGTACTCCCAATAGAACTTGACCAGAAAGATATAGGGAAATGGGATGAAAATATTAAAAATTGGGTGTTCGGCCGGAAAAAAGCAAGAATCTCAAAAAAATTGGTATATGCGCCCCAAGATGATTTAGGATGGGGACTCCCACATCTGCAAGCCTATTGTGATGCATTCCAGTTGAAAGCATTGATGGAGCTAGAATGGAGGAAAGGGGACAAGTGGGCAAGATTTGAATCTGCAATCAATAAGGGAGCAGGTAGCTATGGTATTTATACTAGAGATCTGCAAAAGGAGATAAGGCAAGCAAAGGGCCCAAGAAAAATAGCCTTGATTGCCTGGAAGAGGTGGAAAACGGCTATGATGCCACAGAACTCAAAATGGACTCCACTTAAGTATATCTGGCAGAAGGAGATGAACCCGAAATTTTGGGAAGATCTTAAGGCGGAAGGTATAACTAGAGTGAAGGATATGTATAATGGTCAAGGGGATTTGTTACCACTTCAGGAATTGAATCAAAAATTGGGGGAAAGATATTGGCTAAATTTAAGGGGGTTATACCATTTAATTAAACAAGATAAATATAAAGAAGCTATTAAAAGGGAAGACAACAATATAGAACACACATTATATGTGGATGAAATTAAGAAAGGGCTGGCAGGGAAAATCTACCTTGAATTGGTGAGGGATAAGGAGTTTATGTTTAGAACTTTAAAAAATAAATGGAATAAAGAAAAACAAATAACTTCTGAGGAGGTTAATAAGTTAATGGTGAATTTGAAGGCAATTAAGCTAGAAAAGTATAGAGAACTTGAAAGAAAGATAATCATGAAGTGGTATAGAACTCCTGCCCAATTGGCATACATGTTTAAAGGGATGAAACCTAACTGCTGGCATTTCAATGCAAAAGAAGGGTGGTACTCCCACTTATGGTGGGAGTGTCCAAAGGTTATAGATTTTTGGGAAAAGGTACGGGGGAAAATAGCATTGGTATGTAAGGTCAACCTTAATATAGATGTAGATCTATTATTCATGGGTGTATTGGGAAACATTAGAATTGAGAAACAAAACCAGGATATTTTCAAAGCAATGTTATTAGCTGCACATGCAGTGATTGCATACGGTTGGAAGGAGAAGTTAAAATGGACCTTAGAAAGATGGAATGATTACTTGTATGAATATATTCAATCAGATATGTTGGAATGTTTAAAAAAAGATAAGGCATGGGATGGAAAAATGGAGGAGATAAAAGAGAAATGGACTGCATATTTTCAATGGGTATATAATAGAGAAGCCAATACAACTATATTTGGAAAATTGGAAAAAATGTGCTCATGGCTTAAAATTTAATTTGTAGTTATAGGATGGCAACCATGTGGGGGGGAGGGTTACAAAAGGGGTAAAAGATGTATCATAGGAGAACTGTGACTGTATTGAAATGTAATAATATGTGATGCATTAATTAATTTTTTTAAAAAAAAAAAACGTATCTCAGTGCTGTATCTCAGGATCCTATTCAAAATTCCAAACAGGGGGGGAAAAAATCACTCAACTTTTTTTTTGTAGAGGGCCTTCCATATGCAGATACCATGGAGTTGTAGAGATGGGGAACAGTGGGACGTAGGAGAGATTCAGTGGTATGCACTTCTGTCCCCATCCCTTTGCTGGTGAGCAAGGCAAGCTGCCCCAGCCCCACAAACAGTTGTTGTTTGGAATAAACAGCAGCTGAATGTGATTCTCCCTTTTGCTCTATGTTATCTCCTATACTTGGGTTGTTTTTGACACTTGTGTCGAGTAGGGTCCGTTTCATACAGGCTTTTTAACCAGCATTGGCTTCTAAAGGCAGATTTTTTTCAAAAAAGGTTTCACACACCTAAGGATGAAAGCCAGTGGCTTCTGAAGGCAAACAGATGAAAGGAGTTTTGGAACCAGCTGATCTGCCTGATAACCTGCAACATGAAATCATTCAGCTGCAAAGCGATGATGAGCTGAAAGCCGGGTACAACAACCTCCCACTGCTTGAGTTCTATAAATAAGCAGTGATGAATTTCCCACTTTGAGGAGACATGCATTGAAATATGCATCTGTGTTTGGAACAACTTACTGCTGCGAGCTGTTCTTTTCAAAACTTACCATAGCAAAGGGTCGACTGTGCTCCAGACTGACCGACGCTAACCTGGAAAAGCAGTTGCGAGTGGCAACGTTCCAGCTAACATCACACGCCTCACCAAAGAGAAGCAGTTTCAGCCATCACATTAGGGGTGGGTTAATTAAATATTTG